>NW_004955478.1:613539-723843 GCF_000276665.1 Chinchilla lanigera | reverse complement strand
TTTGGTCTTTATGAGACAGGGTTTCACTATGGAGTTCAGACTGGCCTTGAGCTCACTTTGTTGTCCAGACTGGTCTCAAACTCCCAACAATCCTCCTGCCTCAGCCTCCCGAGTGCTGGGATTATAGGTGTGCACCATCACGCCCAGCAAAATTTAACAGTTCTTTTTTTTGGGGGGGGGCGGTGTTTGGGGTACTTGGAATCGAACTCAGGACCTTGTGCTCACCACGCAGCACTCCATGCCGCTGAGCTATATATCCAGCCCTAGGCTATGTGTCCTTGAGCAAGTCACCTAAGCTTTCTGAGCTTCACTTTCCACAAGAATACAACAGCCTGATAATAATCACACCATTCACATCAAAGGGAAAAGCCCTGACACAGTGCCTGGCACTTGGGGGCCATCTGACCGCTTTGCTTCTGGACAGGAAGGATTTCTCTCCTAGCCTCCTGTCCTTTCTGCTCACCACCCTCATGTCCGTGTCTTTCTGCTGATTCTGCTCACATGGGATTCCGCTCACATGGGATTCCGCTCACATGGGATTCCGCTCACATGGGATTCCGCTCTGGGAGCTGCTAGCTGTCAAGCGGCGTGGGGCAAGACCAGCCACCTCGCTGCAGAGCCAGTTCTCAGTAAACCGGTTTCCATCTGAGCCACCAAGGTGTGCAGTGCAGGGCAAGGCCTGCAGGGCGTCATATTTAGCACTGCCCCCCTCATCCCTTCCTGCCCTTAACCACGCTGTCAGCCACCCTGTAGCCTGTCAGGCCCTAACTCGTCAGGCCAGCTTGCCTTGGGACCGCGGCTTATCCAAACATCTTCACCGCTTTTCATAAATTCAATCCCTCCTTATCAGCTGCACCATCGGGAGGAAGGGCAGGAGGGGCTTGACTGAAGTGTGGGGAGAGAAGCTTTAATTAGCCTCCTTATTCCTCGGGGTCACCCGAAGTTCAAGTCCCCCGCCTTCACATGTTCCCAATCACGTAGTGAGAACGCCAGCCCTGCAGCAGGGCTTCCACCAGCACGCACATCCTCTGCAGCCGACCTCTGCTCCCTGCGCACAGGGCTGGGGGCCTGCTCCTGGCTGCGTGTTGGGCAGGGGTCCCGCAGGTTGGAAGTAGAAATGAGCTGAGGTCATCCTTCGGTACGCAGGTGCTACAACCAGCAGCAGCTTTGAGCCCAGCCCTCCATATATCAGAGCTCCTCTGGACTACCGGGGATGACCCAAACTGCTGTTACAAAGCCCCAACTGCACCTGGGTCCTCAAAGCAAACTCTCCTTGCAGAGAGTGACACAGTACCTGCAAGGTGCTTCTGCCAGCCCTAAAACAGCCTCCGAGGTCATAAGGTGGGAAGAACTCGGAACGGGGCTCAGAGATGCTAGATTCTGCCACCTTCTAACTGGGCAGCTTTGGAAAAGCTTCCTTGTCCTAAAAAGTTGAGAAAGTGTTCGTGGTAATACCTGTCTTCCCCGCCTCCCACTGCTGTGAGCTCCCAGCGAGAACTCATGCAAATCTGCCTTCAGACGCGCCAAATGCTAAACAAATGACATGTATGCCCAGCTATCCAGCCCACGAGATGTGTGGTAACACCTTGCCACAAATACCAGGCTCAGAGACTGAGTCTTTTACACTTCTATTCCTACTCACCGCCACCATTTTCTCGAAGCCCGATTCTTAAAAGAAGCCTTAGACCGGAATCCTCCACACTTCACTGATAGGATTTAAAAGTTGAAGCTAGCTAGGCGTGGTGTTGCACACCTGTAACCTTAGCACTCCGGAGACTGGGGGCAGGAGGATTGTCATGAGTTCGAGGCCAGCCTGGGCTACTTACAAGACCCTGTCTCAAAAAAAAAATAAATAAAACAAAGAGCTGGTGCTAATTTTTATGGTACCATAGCGTCCTGCAAACCCCAGCCCTTGTGTTTCTCTGGTCACCTGCTTTTCTTACACCCTCAGCCTCTCAAGGGATGTACAGAAACCAAGACCCCTGCCTTGAATTTGACATGAGTCTCAGGTACCCAAGATAACTGAATAACCAAATCTGTCTGAAAACCTGTGTTTCTTCCCAAGAGTCCCTCTCTGTACCAAGCCCTGTCTTAGCTTCTAAAAATGGTCTTTGACCTTTCCCTTGCTGCTTAGAACGGCTATAGGGAATCAGATACTTGAATTTGTCAACCAAACTAGTATGGTTTTGAGAAGGGAAAAGAAGACTTAATAACTATATTGGGAAAACTGCTGCAAATTGGGACTGTTGTGGGCAACTAGGGAGGAACAGTTATGGATTTTCTTGCTCTTGAGAAGAGAAAGCCAAAGAAGCTATTCAAATGGCTTGAAAAAAGCAGACGCTCAAAAAGGGTCAATGAATGAATGACTCATCTAATGCATCTTGTCATCTTTACTCATCATGTTTTCCAGGAGAAATGGAAACTCTCATCTCCTCCTGCTTGGTTCATTAAGGAACCCCGTGGGGAGTTGAGTCCCCTCGGTGCTCAGTTTAGTGCTTGGCACATTCACAGGCCATCTCCAGGGAGGAGACAGGTCTAAGGAAGAGAGACGCAATCCCAGAGGTCCCAGCCCAAGCTTTCATGATTATAATCATAACTGGCATGTGTGCGGTACTCAGGCCTCCCGAGCACATTCTCATGCATTTTTCTTTTGATCTGAAGCAGATAATGCAGACAGGAGCATGCGCCTGAAAGGCCACCCTGTTGCACAGCACACTGGCTGAGCAAGAACAAAGACCATAAATGAAGGAGGATGTTTGTACTACGCTTCCCGCTTGCCTGAAAACAGGAAACTTTGGAGGCCTGCTCCAATGAGGTTTCCTCCTCTTCCTTACCCCAAAGCTACAGCATTTAAGAGGTTTTATTTTTATTACTTATTTATTTTTTTTTAAATGGGGCAGATTTTTTCAAAAGCACTCTTTTTTCCCTTCTTATTTTCCTGCTGCATGAGGGAGCTGGGTCTGTCCTGATGCTCCAGTGGGGAAAAGAGGATCCTGAATAGCTACTCCCACTTCTCACCTGACCTGCAGTCTTTGCAGGTCTTACCTCCACCAAGCACCTGCAAGAAGTCTTCACCTGTGGGGAAACCCAGTGGAGACAGCCTACAGATTCCAGAATGACTAGGGAAGGAAGGAGTCAGAGGTGACAGGCTTGTGCTTCCATGCAGATGACATGGATTGCGAAAGTACAAAACTGACTTGTCATAGGGATAGTATTCATGGATACCAGGGCAGGTTGGAGATTTCTCTTGCTGGTAGAGAAGGACCATGGACCAGCCAGCTAGGAAAGTCAGACATCAAATATGGCTAAGCATAGGATCAGAAGTAGCTAAATATCTCAGGTGGCACCAGCCAGGATCTGGGCCAACACGATTTCCTGAGATTCTATTCTGCAGCCTGTGCAGGCCTCAGGTACTCTGATCTCCTGTTCTTAACATGAAATATGGGCAAGCTTCCAAATCTCTGGTCAGGGTTCTCTGAAGAAATAGAACGAACAGGAGATGAGTGTGTGGGGGGTATACATACATATATGCATCTATACATACGTGTGTATATGCATAGTTGTTCCATGCTATCCATCAGAGATTGGTTCCAAGACAACCATGGATACCGAAATCTACTGATATTCAAGTCTTCTATATGAAATGGCATAGTATTTGCACATAACCTTCACATATCCTCCTGTATACTTCAAATCACCTCTGGATGACTTACAACACCTACATGTCACTTTCTGTGGCTTCAGTGTCGTATTCATCAAATTCAAGTTTTGCTTTTGGAACTTTCTGGAAATTAAAAAAGTTCCTACCCACTGTTGGTTGAACCCACTGTTGCAGAACCCACAGATACAGAGGGCTGACTGTCGATATGAAGGCATTTATCTTGGGGAAATGGCTCATGCCACTGTAGAGGCTGTAAGTCGGGAAGCCACGAGGCAAACCAACTGGTTGGCAAGACTGACGGCTGCAGTCTGGAGTGGGGAATCTGTGGGATAAGCTGGCAACTGGAGACTTGGGCAGAAGTGATGCTGCAATCCTGAGGCAGAATTTCTACTGCTCTGGGAAACCTCATTTTTGTTCCTAAGGCCTTCATGTGATTGGCTTGGCCCACCCACATATTCAAGGGTAATGTCTTTATTCATTATAACTACATCTACAAAATACTTTCATGGAAACATCTAGATTAGTGTTTGATTGAATACATGGATACCATAACCTAGCCAAGTTTACACAGAAAACTCACCACTGCATCTCACTGAGGAGAAGTGCTAAGGCCGTTGTGTGGGCTCTGCCATCCTCCCATCCAGGAGCACAGCAAACAATTCTACCTTAAATTGGCAGCTTCAGAGGGAGATGCCACAGTCATTTCTAAGCTACCACTTCCTCTAAGCTGCTACTGTGCATGGGCGCCCAATAATGCCTCTTGAGTTGGACCAAATCAAGTTAGGAAAACGAAGTCCATATCATAGAAAAGACACAGGCCTGAGTATCAGAAGACATGGGCTCAAGGTTCCAACTCCACCATTAGTTCGTGGTGGTCTTGTGGGAAGGTCTCTTTTCTTCTCTGGGCCTCTGAATAGGTGTGTGTGTGTGTGTGTGTGTGTGTGTGTGTGTGTGTACACACAGAATTGTATGAATTGGATGCTTTATGGTCTTCACCAATGATTGTTACCAATGATTGTGAGGTCCTTGGGACATACGTCCTAATGTCTCCTGGGATGGTTCTACCTTAAAGAAGGCAGACAACATAAGAGAAAATTTTAAAAGTAGACAGGAAAATAGAAAAGCAAGAGGGATTAGATAATCTAGAACTAAATGCATTGAGTGTAAATTTATAGAAGTGGATATAAAGAAAAGATACTCCAGTGTTTTGAGATTCATATTTTTTCCTTTCACTTCTTAAACTTAATTCTCTTTGGAAACTTGCTGAAAGTCTCAAAAAAAAACTATTTGCACTTGGGATGTAATTGCAGAAAGCCAGCCAAGAACTATTCCCATGTGCCTCCACAACCAAAGATGACAGCAGGGTCAATAATAGCTGACCCAGAGAAGGATAAAACCCGAGAAAGGGAAACTGCACATTGATAGAAGCAATATAAATGACAAAAACATAGTAAAAGATGCTTAGCCTCACAGTAATTACAGAAATAAACTTTTACAAAGTATCCATAATTTTTCCACCAGATTGATGCAGTTTAGCTGGTTGATTACACCAAGAGCCGGGGACAGTATGAAGAACAGGTGCTCTTGTACATATCAGCAAGTTTCTGAAAGGCCAGCTTGGCAGGTTTAGCAAATTTAAATTATAGAATTCTTTAAACTAGGAATTTTATGTCTAGGTGTGTATCCCACAGAAATACCCATTGTATACGCGCTTCTCTGTGTGTTGTTTATGAGCACGTACACATGTGCATGTCAAAGTGTGTAATGGAACACTTACTGCAATTGTATTTGTAACAATAAAAAGTTACCAAATTTACCCATGCTCACATAGCAGAATGGTTATAATAGCTCATCATATTTCCATTTTATGGACTATGAGAATATACTTTTGGATTTTTGCATTTTATTTATTTTATTCAATTTTTTGGTAGCCAGAATCAAACTCATGACCTCAGGCTTGCCAGGCAGAAGCTTGTGCCACTGAGCTGAATCCCCAGCCCTATAATATACTTTCAAGGGAATAAGGTGTTGATATATACCAATAAGGAAAATGGCAGGACCATACATAGGCTGTGTGTTACTCAGCTCAGGCTACTGTCACAAAATACCATAGACTGAGTAGTTTACAAATGGCAGAAATTGATTTTTTATAGTTCTGGGAGCAGGAAGTTCTATTGCCTGCTCAACCATGTCTGGTTCTGGTGAGGGTCCTCACATGGCAGAAAGGGCAAAACAGCTTGTGTTAGTCAGGTTTTCATCCCTGTGACAAAGCACCTGACATAAACAACTTAAAAAGAGGAAAGATTTCATTTTCCTTCGATTTCATAGGTCGCAATTCATGGCCATCTGGCTCCATGACTCCATGGTGAGGCAAAGCATCATGGCAGGGAGTGGGTGGTGGGCAAAGTGGATCGATTCATGGTAGGTTGGAGGCAGAGTGAAAGAATGAGCCTCACTCTTCTGCTTTTGTTCCATCTGGACCACAGCCTGTTGGATGATATGCCTATATTTAAGGTGGATCTCCCCTGCTCAGTTTGCTGTCCTACATGCCAATCATCTCAGGAAACAACCTCACAGACACACCCAGGAAGGTGCTTTATTGATTTTCCAATCAAATTGACAGCCAAGATTAACCATCACAGAGCTCCCTTGGGCCTCTGTGATAAGGGCACTAATCCCATATCCTCATGACTTAATTGCCTCCCATAGGCTTCCTAACATTATCACTCCAGGGCTTAGGATTTCAGTGTATAAATATTAGGAAAATGCAATCAGACCATAACATACTGTGAGCCAAATATGCACTGTATAAGCTCTACATTTTTATTTGTGTATACATATCTATAGATGTGTGATATTTATACAAAAATGTCTAGAAAAGGACCAGAAGAAAGTACATGAGACTGTCCCAATGGTCACCCAGAGGACAAGAGTGAGACAAGTGGTAGGAGATGGAATTATTCAACTTGTGCTATTGTATTCATTTATACCTCAATGTAGTCTCCTGTCATCTATATAATTTTAATAATAATGATAATAATAATGAAAGAAAAAAAACAAGAGAAAATGGATAGATACTTACTAGTTTTTTCTAGTTATTTTAGAGTTTGTTATAGTTTGAATCTTAAATATCCCCCAAAAGCCATGTGCTGAAGACTTGACCACCCTTCTGTGGTGTTTTGGGAGTGGTGGAACCCTTAAAAGATGGAGCCTAGTGGAAGTAAGTAGGTCATTGGGGAGCATGCCTTTAAAAGGGTTATTTGGACTCTGGCTCCTTCTTGCCTCTCTCATTGCTTCCTGACCCCCATGAGTAAATTGCTTGGCCACACATCTTTCATGATATACTGTCTCTGTACAGGTCAAAATACAATAGGGCCAAGGGACCATAGACTGAGCCCTCTGAAACCGTGAGCTAAACTAAACTATTTGCTCCTTTTGAGTTGATCATAAGGACTGATCAAAATACAATGTATGTTTACATGTTAAAAATGCATTACAGTAAAAGACACATCAGTATTCATCCCTCTCAGAATACTTCCTCTCACTTCTAACACACTTAACCCATCATCCTTGCCACTTCCTGAAGCAGTTCTGAAAGTCCCCTTTCTGAGTGTATTTATGATTTTTGATAAAAAAAAAAAATATGGTGAATGCTGCTGCTGCATGTCATCCACTGAAAAGGCAGGATCATAAAAACATGTGTCCTTATCCAGCTTATTCATCCAATCTGACACTGTGGGGCTTCTGGCTCTTCCCCATTTTGAATGGATTCAGGGCATCAAGACAGCCCTGACACCACAACTAAAGACATTTACAAAAGAGAACGTCAGAACTGTTTAAGACAGTGGCAAGAATGATGGGTTAAGTGTGTTCAATCAAAGGGAGTATTTTGAGGGGTTAACAGCACAGTGTCTTTTACTATAATAAATTTTAAAAATTGTAAACATTCACTACATTTTTTATCACACTGTATATTGCAGATATTTTGTCACATCAACAAAAAACTGACTCACATGGAGTTTCCCACTATATCTAATCACCAAATTCTCTTGGGTGTGGGCTTGCAAAAGCTTAGGGTTGCTATTTAGAGATATGAAAGCAAAAGAGTTAAAAAAAAACACCCTAACAATTTAAGATCTTTAAAATTCTTGCATTTAACTTCTAGTTGCTGTGTCTGTGAAGGTCTTGGCTGGAAATGGGCGGCACACTCAAATTAGGGAATTTTGGAGGAGTCATTAAAGGTATTGTATTATAAGGTATGAGCAGGTGTAGGGAAATTAGGAGGGACGGTGGCATCCATAGGAGATCAAAGACTGCCCTAGAGAGAGCAGCTGCCAGGGATAGTGCAGAGGGATAGAATGGGCGGAGTGGTGACAACCCCAGCTACTCTCTTTTCAGCTCCTGCCTCTCACCAGAATTCTCTATTATCCAAAGTTACCAGAGACCAGAGGAACAGGAAGAGTTTTGATGCAGTTCATACAGGTTAGTCCGGGGCACAGGTTGGGGTGAGCAAATTAGAGAAGTATAAACAAGAAAAATCTATACACAGCCATCCATTCCAGTGAGGGGAGACATGCACAATCACAGCTACATTTTCAGCTCAAACACTATACACCTCTGTGGATATGCATGTGTCTGTGTGCTTGCACTCCACTTCCATCTCTACCACTAACTGGCTGTTTCCACGAGCACCCTCCCACTCCCAGTCCAGCCCCTACTATAAGACCAAGGTGCTGGATGGCCTAGTTATTTCTGAGATGCCTGCCAGTCATGCTCACCATGACTGTAAGCCACTGTACAACTTCTTCTTCCAGAGCCTTGAGCCCTTTGCATTACTGGTAACCATGATCAGCTTCCCAGCAGGTCAAGTCTGTAAGGAACTTGGTATAGGCACTGCCTCTTTTACTTGGCACAAATAAAGCAGAAGAGCTTTGCAAAAATGACGAGTCAGTCCTTAGCAAGTTCTCTACTAGGCTCCCCACATGCATAGCTCAAGGAAAGTAAGGAAAATCCACACTGTTGTACACACCAGTGGTACTACTGATTGATCACCTCCAAGGCACCATCAAGATAAAAAATAAATGACAAAGACTTTCACTATGCCAGTGCCCTATTTTTTCCTCTGTGCCCCACTCAGCTCCAACCATCTGGATCAGGATAAAGATAATTCAGTTCTCAAGAAATGTTGGTCTGGGGATATAGCTCAGTGGCACAAGCGCCTGCCTGGCAAGCAGAACATCCCAAGTTTGATTCCCGGTACCAAAAAAAAAAGATGTTGCCAATGTTCCAACAACTCTTATTCTTTAACCAAAGATTCACATCTGAAGGATGAAATATGCAGTTCACATATTTAACATTCTCGCCCCAACGAGAACACTGGTTTCATGTACAAATGACCTGCTGCCATTGGGCTTTATCTTTTTAAGCCCTAGACTCTGCGATTTTCTCTCTCACAAAGCCAGCTTTTGCCTTGAAATGCTACCACTTCTGTACCTTCAGAGCATAGGAACTCCTGGAGGTGATCTTGACCCCCAAAGTACACAAAAGTTGAGAAATCATCTGAATTTAGAAGGATACAAAATTCAGCTTTATGCTCAGAAGAAACTTCAGGTGTGGTCATCAAAGCTTCCTCCACAGTTTAAAGAAAAGTCACTGCCCTCATTCTTGGTTTTAACATATGGTGGGTTCACTTAATGACAAGAATTTTATTGGGAATTTCCATCTAAAGCATGAGAGCTGTACTTGTATTAGGTGAGGGCCTGGGACAGTGAGAAATGGAATAGAGCCAGTGCTGCCGGAGGAATCGATACTGAATAAGGAAACATTTCTTACCAGTGAGAGGCTCCCAACCATGAACTAAGTCCCCTAGCAATGCAGGGCATTGCGAGAGATTTAGTCACCCAAGTTAGTGTCTGTGCCAAGATGACACACTCTATCACCTGTCTTTCCAGGTACCAAAGCTAAGAAAGAAAAAGTAGGAGGGCCTGGATGAGTCTTACTCTGTGTTTGCTTGACCATGGTTTTAGAAGGATCACTTGAGCATGAAATAAGTCAGTAAACAAATAGAGATGAGAGCTGCTGTCTCATCTGTGGATTCCTAAGAGAAAAGCAGAGAGTGAGCAGTAACTGAACATGAATAGATGCCACTTGGTGTTCTAAGGGCTTGTTATGAACATCATTGTATTTTATCTTCTCAATTGCTAAGTCCATTTTAAAAATGAGGTAAAGGGAAAAGAAATATGCTTCCCAAATCACTGACCTGCAAGTGGAACATGTTAAGGTTGGGCTCCTCTGACTTCAAAGCCCTGGGAGGCCCTGTCCACATCTGCACGCTAGGTGTGCCTAAGTGTGGATACAAAGAAACCAATTTCAATCCGTATCTGGGTCTAGCACCTGTGGAGATTCCAAAATGGCAGGCAGTGCCCCTAAGTGTTTCTGTTCTGCAGGTTGCTCCCTCCTCCCAGAGCTGGGTCTGCCTTCCTGGCCTCCCCACTCTCTGCAGAGGACTCTGTCCATCACCAAGGAAAGACTTCTAATGGAGAGGAACAGATGGACTTACCCCCCATCACTGCCTGACTTAAAGGATGGAATATGGTCCTAACCACCTAGTCCTCCCAGCTTGGCCAGTCCATCCTTTATGAAAACAAGAGTCTTTCAGTGCAATTGGAGAGAAGTGGAACTCCGGGCAGGAAAGATCCCCAAAGCAAAAGAAGTAGCATATTGCTGTTGAGATAGAGCCAATATCCTCCTCCACCTCCCCATCTAGTATTTCCATGACAGTCTTGCCCTTTCCTCATTAGTTAGTGTGGCGCTAGACAGTAAACAATAGAGTGAAAATCAAAGACATAATGTAAAGTCTATTTTTCGAGTCACAAAGGCTTTTGACATGTACAGCAAACAACAGCATCCAAAGAACACGTAATGGGGAAGATCAGAATGGCGCTTAGATAAAGGCTGTGACAGATCCTCTGTGCTGGGGGAGCTAAAGGAGCAAAGGCAGAGCTGAGAGTGAGGTAACATTCTTAGAATCAGGAAGGGGTGCTTGTCAATATGCTAAGGGAGTAGTCAGGGCCTCTGGTTAGAAACACAAGACAACTCAGCAAGAACCTGAGTGGACAGATGGCTGAGGTCCCCATGGCAACTGCTGGAGGTCTCAGAAGAGTCCAGTATGGACATGTGATGTATGCAGAGGGCACACACTGCCCACCCCTAATGCCAATGCACTGGGTCAGTCAGCCTTCCCAAACTCCCAAAGCAGATGCAGCACCAATGGAGAGAGAAGGGAGGGCCCCTGAAGTGCTCTGGTGTGACTGAATCGGAAGGGATGTAAGTTCTACTTCTTGCATTTCTGAGTTTGTAAACTGAGGCACCCATCTCCCCTCTGAGCCAGGCATCTCTGCCACCTTTCTCACACAGTTCATGGAATTTATACCCCTCCTTCCTCACCCCAGCACTTCTGGGCACCTGCCACATAGATGTCTCTGCCGTCCAGATTCCCCCATCTCACTGTATGATATATGTTAATGGGCACCTGCATGGATGGTCCTGTTTTCTTGGATTCTTGGGCGTCACCCCGCCCCATAAAAGAACAACTGATCTGGTGACTAACCCACCCCAGCCTGGATCTTGTGGCAGAAGAGAACTCTGGGACAGGACATAGACTAAAGAGAAAGGATTATATCTAATTCTAAGCCTAGTCTCTGGGAACACTATGTCTGAGGCTTGATTAACTGCCTAAGAGGCCAGGCTCAGCTAGACCAGATAACCTTTCCTGACTGACACGTCCCCATACCTCCTGGGGTGTGCCTTTAACCCATTTGATAGCTCTTTTTCCTTTTTCTCTGGGACTCTCTTGACTCCTGCTCTCCCTGCCACATTGACTTACATGGAAGATTTGAAAGATTCCACCCAGCCAACACTTTTCAGCACCTCTAAAAGGCAAGCCCTAGAATGCCCTAGCACCATGGTTACTACCCCTTAGCTTTGAACACCTCAGAGGAATTGCAGGATGAAAAATGGTGCGAGAAGCCTTACATCAGTGGTTCTCTGCCTTGTCCCCCTAATGACATGTTTGTCTTTCTATGAGTTTATTTGAGCACCTTCCATGCACCAGGCTCTCGTACAGGGAATCTAACGAGCTTCTGTGAGATCTAAAAGGTCCCTCCTCTTGCAAAAGGTATACTCAGTGAGGAGATGCTCCACTCAGGGGAGGAATCCTTCAGAAAGGACTCACATTTAGTCTGAGAAGAACACAACCAGCTGACAACTTCCAGTCACGTGGCTTCTTCGAGGACTTCTCAGACTTCTGGCTGAGATCACACTCTTCTGGAGGTGGCCCTGGCCAATGACAGCACCAGGTGGTGGTGTAAGGGCCGAGCACTTCCATCCAGGGGGATTTCTTGGTGGGGCAGTGGGACATGATTGCCCCAAAGCTCCCAAAAGGGCCAGAAGAGACTTTTCAGGTCTTCACACTCCTACGAATCTCCTGCCCAATTTTGCTTCCTCTCCTTTCTTTCTTAAATATTATTTCCCAGTTAACCCCTAACTCCAGTTCAGCATTAGCTTCCTGGAGATCCAATCAGTATGCAGGGAACAACACAAACCAGAATAACTGTGGGCAGTCATATGTGCTGTAGAAAGAAAACGTGGCACTGGTTGACTTGGCGGGAGGGGACCCTATGAGCTAGATGTCAAGTGGTCCCAGGTTTGCTGAGAAGGTGATACAGAGCTGACACAGGGGGTCTCGGTGTGACCAACACATAAGGCAAAGGACTGCAGGCAGTGTGGGAAGGAAGAGGCATGTTAGAGGGACAGAGAGAGGGATTATGGATGGAGTACAGAGTGAGTGACAGGAGAGTAAAGAGGTGAGGTCACCAAGGCCAACAAAGCATCAGGAGCCTGGATTCTCCACCAGGTCAGGCTCAAGGATGACAGATCCAGGGCCTGGGGTTGTAATTTAGCCTTGCCCAGCATATGCATAGCCCTGGATTCAATCCCTAGCATTGGAAAAAATTTTTTTTACAAAAGGATAACAGTCCTGTGTGCAGCAAGGCCCGTGGACAAGTCCAGATGTGACAAAGTATCAAACACGGCAATAATTTGCAATCACCACATTGCTCATGGTCCACCAGCCATGGTGGCTCAGTCTGGGCGGTGACCTACATGAGGCAGGCTGGTAGTGATGGTCAGTTCTGGCCACTTGGAAAAACACACCAGAATGCAAACGAGTGAAAGGAGTGTTGCTAAGGTAGTACCTGCTTTAGTTTGTTTTTAAAAAGTGAATCACTCGCAAACCTCGGGATGTTATTCACAGCCAGTCACTTATTCCCTTGCTCAGGAGCAAGGGTGACACACTTGCCTGTCACCACAGCCTGAATACCTCCCTGGAGCAAGGAGAGGATGGTGGGCGGGATAGCAGAGGACTTTTCCCTAAATCAGTGGTTCTCCAATGGAGGTAATTTTGTTCCCCAGGGGATACCTGGCAGTGTTTGAGGACATTTTTTCTTTATGCACACTGGGGTATGGTACCATTGGGGATGGAACTGGCATATGAATATGTATTTGCTGAGATACAGTCTCTCTCTAATTCCCTAGACTGCTCACACTGGGCTCAAACTAGTGATCTTCCTGCCTCAGCCTCCCAGAGCTGGGGCATTAACCTCTATACTCAGTTTTGCTACTACCATTTAGTGGGTAGAGGGCAGTGATGCTGGCATTTCGTGGGAGAGCCCCAAAAGTCAATGAGGTAAGCTGAATTTGAGAACCCCAACCTCAACAACAGCCAAACTATTCACCTCTGAACCAGAGATTGATAAATTCAACCAGATGGGTCTTCCTTGGGTAGTTCTGCAACTGCCAACACAACATGTGAGTGTGGGTGCTCTCTTTCCCACTGTAGCTTAAATACCAAGAAAGAGTCCATCCAAGAAACATTTTTAAGCTCTAGGACAGCAGACTCTCCCTCATTGGCAATCCACTAAGCGGCTATTAGGGCCAAGTGGGGCATAAGCCCAAGCAGAGACAGAGAGATGGACGAGATGACTCCCCCAGAGGAGGCCCTCTCCAGCTGGGCATTCCTGTGATAATAATGTAAAACGTGGCAGAGCGCTGCATTTTAATTAATTTTAGTCCCTTTCATGACCACAGTTATTACTGTAAAAACACCGATAATATCAAACACATGTCAAAAGCACACAGCTGGCTGCAGCCCCGGAGACCTGGGGACGTGCTAAGTCATATGTCATCAGGGGTGGTGAGAAATCAGCAGGCCCCGCCCTGGCCCCCCGAGACCCCGACACCAGCCCAGCTTCTCTGCTCCCCACCGAACAGCCAGGCTGGAGGGGTGGCAGCCTCCAGAAATCTCGCTTCAATTATTTTATTAGGCAAAGAAGCGGGGAAAAGGCAAAGAGAAGGCACTTTGTCTCACTTGGGAAGAACGCTCCAAGATCTGCCTATGAAGTGTGTGAAACCCCTCTCTGGGTGTAGCCAGCCCTGAGCTATTACGTGAGACACTCGGGCGGCTGCGCTCTCCCCCATTCTCTACCTGCCACGCTGGCTGCGGGAGGTGGGTGTAACAGTCCCACCTGCAGGGAAGGCTGCAAACCTCCAGAGCTAGTGCAGTGTGGCCCTTCTTAAAATTTTTTATTGTGAGACAGGATCTCGCTTCGTTGCTAAGTTGCACAAGCTGGGCTCTAGCTTGAGATCCTCCAGGCTCAGCCTCCCAGAGGACTGATATTCCAGGCACAGGTCACGACACCTGGCCCATCCCCCATACATTGTAAGACCATCTCCTGCATGCTTGGCCCCTTGCCTTTAACTTCTGGTTCCCAGATGCCTTTTGCCTCGTGAAGTAGCTTGGGCCTATTTTAGAGGTTAGAAAGTCCCTGCCTTGCTAAAATTGAACTAGAAAGCTGCACGTTGGGTCTGGAAAAATGAAGTCTCAGAAGTCTTCCATAACCACAGTCTGGCCTTTTGGGTTACTCTTCCCATTTTTGAGGGGAAAAGTGAAACCCAGAGAGGTTCTTCAAGGGCACACAGCAACTATGCGGGATTGTGTGGGAACATGGTGCTCCTGATATCAGCAACATACAACATCCCTACACATTTTATTGATCTTCCCACGGACAGATAAAACCCAGCCTCTATTTTCTTTCGAGGTACTGGAGATGAGTGAACCCAGGTCACCCTTCGCTGAGCTACATCCTCACCCCTTTTTATTTTGAGACAGGGTCTCTCTAAGTTTCCCAGCCTGGCCCCCAACTTTCGATCATCCTGCTTCAGCCTCCCTAGTTTCTGGGATTACAGCTGAGTGACACCACACCTAGGTTGTACCTTCTTTTATAGAAGTCTCCATGGACATCTTCTCCAAACTCTAGGCTCAGGTGGTCCCTGAAACATGAGAAGGATATGGCTATTCCCAGATGGCAGCCTCTATCCCCAGTGGGGGCCCAACTTCAGGTTCGTGACCCTTGAGCCAAGGGAGAGTTCTTCCCTGTATGTCAGACACTGCTCCTCCTGCAGGCTCCACCCCTCAAGCCAGGGCTCCAGCTCCGCTCTTGAACTTCCAGCCCTCTCCACATCCTTTCCTTGCAGGAATCCCAGTTGTCACAACCCCATACCCCGACCCTGGCATTGAAGGACAGTCAGGGCTTGCCTTTAGCATTTATGGAAAAACCCCAAATCTCATCTCCACTTGTGCAGAGCTCTATTGGCCTGGCCTTCCAAAGATGCCAATAGCATGTTCTTGAGCACAGCCCCTTTAGAAAAAAAAAAAAAAGTAAACAAACACAAAAGCTAGCAACCCACACTGTAAGTCATAGGATCAACTCACTTAATTATCACAAACACTCCATGGAGTAAGTGCTAGTGCCACACCCTGTTTATAGATACAGAGATGGAGGGTCCAGTGGTCAGCTTACTTGCTCAAGGTCACATAAGTAGCAAGCAAGGGATTTGTGGTTAGATGCCCCACCTCAAAAAACGAAAAGCCAACCAACTAACCAACCAACCAACTCAACCAACAAAACAGTCACTGGAGAGGGTGTTCAGTGAGGGGGAGTGTTGCCATTGTCCAGAAGTTAGCCATTTCCTGGGAATTTCCAGGAGGATAAAGTCCTCTTCCACTCTCACAAATTCTCTGTAGTTGTGAGAACCAAGCCTGTCTCAATGAAGTGATCTTTACTCACATTAGTGGTACATTATTAGTACATAAGCATCCTTTCTTCCTTTGATTTTTCTTGTCTGCAGTTGTATGAGAGTCATCAGGGTCACAGCAGCAGTGTTTGCTGCTGTAACAAACACTCCCCAGATGGCAGAGGTTTAACACAATATTTACCGTGTCTCCTCCCAATACCAATAGATGTGCGACAGGGAAACTCCAAATTCCCAGGGCTCAGCTTCTTGGATATTGTGCTGCCATATATCAGGACAATCAAGGAAAAGAGCAAGACAGAGCATCATGGGACACTTTACAGGACAGGACTAGAAAAGGGTGTCCAGCTCTGCTCAGACCCCATCAGCCGGAAGCTCTCAGATGGCCCAGACATCTGACAGGGCGGGCTGGGAAGTGCTGGCTTCCAGGGTGTCTAAGCAGAGGTTCGGAGATGGTGAGCATCCAGCTGGTCTTCCCTACAGCAGTTAATCACTTGTCCCTTCAGGGCACGTCCCCAGTGGTCACTCCTTCCCTCTTCAAATGTGATGTTTGGGACTGAATAAATTCCTCTAGGTGTGACCTGCTCAGGTCAGAAGCCTCTGCTGTGTCACCTCCCTGGATCTGGACATCATCTTTGAAGGCAGCCTACCAGTACTTGAGTGTTTTTAGCAGCAGTCACACTGTTGGATCGTATTATACTTGTGGTCAACTAAAACCTCCAGATCTCTTTCATGTGAACTGCTGCCAACGGAGGGCTCTCTAATCTAGTTCTTGTGCTTCTGAATGTGAAACCACATGAAATTGAACAGCAAAGAGTTGAAAGTCTTCCATCTTGTTGGGTTTGGCTGAGCCCTGGGGTCTATGGAGATTATCAGGGACCCTGACGCTTCCATTCATCATCTTGGCTTTGCTCCTAGTCTGGTGTCATCTTTAGCCTCTCTTGATCTGCATTCAAGTCACTGATGCAAACTGAGACCGTGATGGGAGCCCACCACACAACTGCAGTTTGCAACAAGCCTTTGATTGATACCTCGGGTATGGTCGCCGAACTATCTGGGAATCTGCCGAACGACACCATTATCCAGTTTGCATTTATGCTTTTAAGCAGATAATAAAGTCAAGTAAAACCTCATTCGTTTAGTGCCTACTCTTTGAAAATATCTAATTTCCCCGATCTATCATTCTTATTGAATTCAATCTTGCTGTAAATGCTAACTAATCTACAGTCAGAGCGACTTCACAGAAGTCGCACAGATTATTAACAGAGCCCAAGCTAGAATTAGGTGTTCCAAATCCCCAGCTTTCCACGCCATCGTGAATACTACGTGTGCTCAGCACACCCAGACCCACGGCCCTGATACCGAAACCGGCCCCACTGAAGTGACGCCACGTAGCTGTTAGTACCTTCTATGCAATGTCCACATATTTTCCAGCTGGCAGCTTCCCCTCCGTCAATCCATTGCTTCACCCTTCCAATGAGAAAGATAAGCAAGGGGACTGCCAAACACCACTTTGGGTAGACTAGCTGGTTAGCTGTTGCGGTGTGACTCATGTCATCATGTGTTTGGGGGAGCCCCTGGAGACTCCCAGGACACCTATGGAGCTCCATCTCCCTCCACAGGGCTCCTGAGGTCACCTCAGAGAAGGCTGGTGGGCAATTACAGATGCTGCACTGGTACTTTGTCCAAGTACAAGCAGCTCTTCTAGGAGAGCACAGCCAAGAAGAGGTCCTGAGGATCTGATAAGAATGTGCCCTAATTAACACACTAATTGCTTCCAAGTAGGTGTTTCTAAGAGCTTGAGGTTTCCTCCAGGAGACCCAGAGCCTCCAGCTCTCCTCAAATACTTTTACATCATTAATTCCTTCAGCCAGCATATTATCACAGGACATTTAGCAGGGAACCTAAAAACTACTCTGAATTCTCAGTGAACAAAATCCTTGCTAATTACTATGTATATATTTAAATCTGAGCTTGCAGAATAGGAGAAAAATAAGCAAATACAAGTAAGTGTTTTTCAAACTCCAGAATCGTGTGTCTTTCTACTTGATTTTTTTTAATGCCAACTTATTTAGTCAGATAACTTTACGCAGAGGGTCAGGCCTTGGGTTATGTACTTTTGTCCATTATTTCAGCTCATCTTTCCAATTATCATAGGAAACAAGGAGAGTAAAATAGCCCCATTTACAGATG
The DNA here is from genome assembly GCF_000276665.1 of Chinchilla lanigera. Lineage (NCBI taxonomy): Eukaryota > Metazoa > Chordata > Mammalia > Rodentia > Chinchillidae > Chinchilla > Chinchilla lanigera. The sequence continues at coordinate 705,839 of NW_004955478.1, read as the reverse complement.
GGGAAAATGAGTTTTAAAGAAATCCCACAGTGACTTCTTGAGACATTCATGCACAAACACAAATTCAACTGAATTTGAATCTATGCAAACCAAGAAAATCAGGCATCTGCCTCCAGCAAGACTTTTAAGAGGACAGGGGTGGAGACTGCAGTCTGCAGGCTTCCAAGGACCAATGAAAGCAGTTAAAATCTTAAAAAAAAAAATGGCTCCAAAACACAAAGAACTATAAATCTATTTTTCTCACGTGATTAATTATCTATTTACAAAATAACATTGTCAACATCATTTGAGCTAGTTCTCGGTTATTAATGAATATAATACAGTTTAAATCACAGGAATAGGTCTTTTTTTTTCTTAAACATCAAAGTAACAAAAAATTACAAAGAGCCCCTCACTCCCTTTCACCCCCATAAAATTATATTTAATGTGGGGTGTGGGTGCATTGTAATGCTTTTGACAGAAGGAAGGGTGGGCGCCTCAAAACTCAGACTGTTTCAGGATTCTAATTTCTGACATTCCCCATGGGTTCCAGAGCCTCACCTGTAAACCCTCTGCCATGTTACAGACCACAGCCTCCAAGCTTACAGTTCTCCTTCCTTTTTCTGACATATACCTGTTTCTGGTTTTTTATGCTTTTTTTGTGTTGTTTTGTTTTTTTTCCGGTACTGGGAATCGAACTCACAACCTTGCATTTGCCAGGCAGGCTCTGTGCCTCTGAGCTAAATCCCCAGCCCACAGTTCTCCTTCCTTGTGACGAAACATAGACCTGTTGTTCTTGTAATTTTCGCGGTAATTTTCTCATATCTTCCCCTAGTGTACACTGAAATAGAACGTATAAAACCAGATTTCTCTTTTTTTAAAAAAGTCCTACATTTAAGGACTTGGGTAAGTCAGAGAGCCCTGGGGAGAGAACGATACTGGCTTATGTGCTGTTGCACAATGATTTAAATCTGTGCTTGGGTCCAGGGTGGAACCAGCTAAGAACTAGACTGTCACAAGTTCAACAGTAACTTGGCCCAGCTCACAGAGACCAGATTGCCCTGGGGACAGGGATTAGGCTTTGCCCAAAGGAGTCAGAAGGGTCAGTGGTACAGGAAGTTGACCAAACCTCATGTCCACATACTTTCTGCAGAGAAATCACATGTGGTACTGCCGGTCACGGGGAGGCCTGGGCATTAGCTTGGCTGTCAGAAGGCTCCTTACCTTTCACGAGGCCTCTTGTCTCTATCAGAAGCCAAAACAAATACACAAAACCAAATGCTTGATTTAGAGAAGGCTCTGGAGAACACAGCAAAAGCAGGGAGTGGGAGCTGCAGGGTCAGACTCTTGTGAGCCCTGCTGAGCACCCCTGGAACCAAAAACCAACAACACCTGCCTTTTTCTGAGTATTTGGGGGAAGATGCTTTCATATAGGTGTCATCTGACTCAGCTGTCCTCCTCACTCTTGGAGCTGCATGTGGCAGAGCTCCTCTATTACATAAGTAAGAAAGGCTTGGAGAAGTTGAGAGACCACCTCAAAGCCATAAAGCCAGACAGGCACAAAGCCCTCAGTGGCCCCAGGACCCAAACCCGAGTTCTGTTCTGAATGTGATGGGTGGCTCTGTGATGTGGGCTGAGCCTCCCAAGAGAGCTTGGCTCAAATCTTCCACTTCAGGATGCAAAAGCCAGCGATGGACCCAGGCCTGCTGGCAGAGGACCTTCTTATGACTTATATCCAGATGTCTCCCAAAAGCCTCAGGTGGGGAGTTTTGAAGGTGGCTGGATTAAGGTGTATGAACATGGATTAAGGGTGGGATGCTGGGATTAAAAATGTGGGTAATGGAAGCTCCAACCTGGATATAGGTGGCAGCAATCAATAGGCTGGTGGCCTGGATAGAATATAAAGGGACAGAAAGTAGCCAGGCTTGCTGCTGCTGCTTGCTGCTTGCTGCCTGCCTGCCTGCCTCACTGTGGACAGTTTCTGCTCTGCCATGTCCCTGCCATGGAGCCAGCTGACTATGGACTGAAACCTCTGCACACTGTGAGCTGAAATAAACCTTTCCTCCTTTAACTTTGGGTGTTAGGTATTTTATCTCAGCAACTAGAAAAGTAATGAAGACAGGCCCTAAATTAGCCAGGTTCCTGCCTCCCAAGCTGTGTTTGTGCTTCTAAGACCTGGGAGCTTGAACTGTGCTTCTCTTCTTGCCCATGAACGTAGACAGAGCCTGACTCACGGCTCGCTGTGCTGGCAGGCGTGGTCCAGCCGCCCATGCACTCCTCCCTCCCCCAGCCCCTCCTGCTCTTCTGAGCTTGGCCCTGCAGGCTGGCAGAGCAGCTTTCCAGCCAGACTGAGCTTGTTCTGTCCGTGCCTCAGAAGCTGTGCTTTTATGCTGACATGTGGCTTCAGACCACATGTATGAGGGGTCCGTTCGGGACCCCTCATATAGCGGCAGCCACTGCATCACTTAAAGTTGGAGTCTTTGGCCCAGCCACCTCCCAGCTCCCACTGTAGTTAAGTCTTCTCCACACCTGACACCCACACAGTACACACAAGCAGCACTGCTAGACCTTGAATATTTCAAGGACATTCGGGGGATGTGGCACTTCTCTAAAACCCTATTGTAGCTGGGCATGGTGTTGCATGCCTGTAATTCCAGCACTCTGGGAGACTGAGGCAGAAGGCTAACAAGCTCGAGCCCAGCCCAGGCAACTTAGCAACTTGGTGAGACCCTGTCTCAAAATAAAAAATAAAAAAGGGGCTGGGAAGTAGCTCAGCGTCAAGACCGTGGGTTTAATCTCCAGAACCAAAACCCAAGCAAACAAAAAACCCTTGCTGTGTCCACTGAGGCGACTCTGACGTTGGTTTCTCCAACGTATATCCGTCCAACATGCATTTACTGACCTCCCCGCTCCACATCACATTGGGCACCTGAGACCCAGGCTCTGCCTTCCAAGGGCTCAGGGCTGGCCAAGTTGGATGTTGGAGGAAACAATTACTATACGAATGGATCCATATGATCGGGGAAAGCACAGAGTGAATTGTAAACCAGGAAAAAAATTTATTAACTCATATATCCCAGACTGGAGTTATAAGAGTTTAACTCCTGCACCCCAAGCATCCCTCCCACCCACACTGTTCCTCCGGCAGATCACTTTCTATCCAGACCCAGCATTCGTCTCTCTACCCATTAGAAAGGAGGCTGCTGCGGCGGGGTGGAATCTTGAAACCCAACTCTCATTCTCTTTCCAGCTTGAGCTCTACTGGGCTCCTCTCTCCAGCTTAGCCACACAGAAACTCTTGTCCCAACCCACGCCGGTGTTCGCAGTTCCCCCAGCCCTATGCTGAGCATCTCCAGGACCTCACCACTATCATTTCTCTTGTGCTGTTGGCAGGTTTCCTCTGAACCAAGAGGCTATGCAGCAGAGCCTTGGTCAGCAAAGGCAGCACAGCAGAGGAAGGGTGGACCTCAGAAGGGCTTGGCACCCTGCAGCCTGCGTAGACAGGGAGACTGGGACCAGCCAATACCACAGGGCATCCCTCCAGATCCCCAGGGAGTGAGATGCCCATTTGGCTTGGCACCTTCCTGGGTGATGAGACATAGCACAAAGCTCAAGGCCAGCAATGCTGCCCTAATTCCAAGCTCCTCCCCACAGCCATGTTAAGGCCGAGCTGTGCCTAGGAAACGTCCCTGCACACAGGGAAGATGACCACCTCGTAGCCCCAGCTGCTCCCAGGAGCAGCAGCCAGCAGCAATGAGTCTGGGTGTCAACCCCACCCTGTGACTAACTGCAGGCCCAGGTGTGAGTTGGCCGGCTCCAGACCAGGCTTCTCCCATGGAGAGGCAGGCGCAGCCTGATCCCCAGCTCCACAGGGTCCCATGGAATGGAGTTCAACGGAGGCAGAGCCTCCCAGGTAGAAAAGCCTTTCAAGTTACTCTAATGGCAGGGACTGGGGAGGACAGGGATGAGAAGTGGGGACCCAGCCCCGGGACAAAGTGGAACAATGCAGTCAGTTGTGCTCAGCTACATCCTTGGGGTCCATTGGAGGAGGACAGTGAACCAACAGCAGGAAGTGCTAGCGGCACCTGCTGAGGGGCCTCCCCTACTCCTCCCTCCTGCCTTCACCGATGCTCTTCCCACTGCGGGCTCAGGCCCAGAGAGGGCCTCCCAGGGGGCTGGGCACTTCAATGAAGCTAGATGAAGACTCTGCCCAAGTTGCATCTCCAACCTCCTGCTAGCCTCCAAGATCCAGGCAACAACCTCACCCCTGCCCTCAGAGGTGGCTGGAGCACTGGTGCCTGGCATAAGGCAGACACTGGAAGCCTGAGCCTGGCTCGCTGCATGCACTTGTCAGGCTGAAGGGGTTCAGAATGAAGACATCCCATTGAAGGGGTGGCTATGCTTCTCTGGTGCAAGGCCAGGAGAACTTTCCCTCCTCTGGGAGGCCAGTGGGGCATCAGGAAGCCTGAGGGAACTCTGGACACACAGCAGGCACTGGGCTGGCCTTAAACACACCTTCCAGGTGCCACGCAGGGCAGGGCCACTTGGGAGCCAGAGGTGAGCTTTCCCTGAGAGATGAAAGCTCACCCTAGCCCACCCGTAGAGGTGTTGGCTGCTCTGTAGATGACATTCATCCAGGGCTTGTTTAGGGTGAATCACTTGAGAAGGACCTGTAACTGAATCATGCAGGAAAACACAGACCAGAAGCTAGAAGGAAACCAGGTCAAGCTTCATGGAACCAGGCCACTTGGCAAGAAGGCCGGGAGCCCAACGCTCGAGTGTCTTCTCCATGCTGGACACATGCAGCATATGTGACGCATCAACCTTCCAGGAGGGTTGGTCTGGTGATGGTCGCACATACAGCAGGTGGCTCAGCTGGGACACACACCCAAGTGTGCCCAACTCCCAAGCCAGTGCTGCGTCAGCCCCGCCAAAGACAACCTCTGAAGAATTCTGAGGGTGGCTTCCCCTCACCCGCACTGTCTTCCAAATCCCAATGTGGATGCACAGCTGCTGATAGCATGGAAGTTATCAGGGGCTCCTCACCATCAGAGGCAGTGCTCTGTGGGGTACACAGTCCAGTTCAAGTCTTGCCTGTGCTCTTAAAAGCCATGTGACATTGGGCAAGCAATTGAAATGAGCACCCTGCACCACATTTGCTAGTGAGTGCTTGAATGTTGTAAGAGCTCCATAAACTGGAGCTATTCCTGCCACTGTCATTCACCTTGACATCAAACTGAGTCTGTAAAACCCAGATCACATCACCAGCCCGGCCTTCCTCAAATTCCCTCCTCTAAACTCCATAAGAGCAGGTTTTTAGGAAGGCAGTTGGCAAGTCAGGGCAGTTCTGCATAGGGATCTGAGACAATCAGGAAAAGAAAGGCAGAAAGGTGGGAAGTCAACAGACTTTAGCAGACTACACACTCACCTCCCACTGTAAAGGAGTATGGGTTACAAACCCCTCCATCCAAGGTGAGTAGGATGAAGTATGTTTTTCTCCCACAAGAGACAAAAGGCCAATTGGAGCCAAGTAGAAGCACCACACCACTACCCCAACCTTCAGCTGTCTCTTAGGTATACCCCACTTGATGAACTGGAGAAGACTGTCACCAGCTGGGAAGCCAAAGGTGACACAAATCACATGGAAGAAACGCCAAGAGTAAAGACCCAAACACTCTTGCCCTGAGAAAAATTGCTCTGGCCCCTGAGTGAGCCGTCCTTCAACTTGGTCTTCTTTCAGGACATACCATGATAAAGCCCACCTGGCCCAAAGACCCTCAAAAGAAACATACAGTCAGGCACAGATACTCCTCCCCTAGGTGCTCAGAGCCTAGACCCTCCCCAGACCAGTTCAGACATTGAAAGTCCATTTTATTTGGAAAGGCAATAGCACTTTCTACTCATTCATCCCATGCTATCTTCCATCACAACGCAGAATTTATGTAGATCATTCCACTCCAATATTTACCCTGCTGTCCCTCTAAGGACAATATGCCCTACCTGCTTACCCCAAGGCCACCGTTGTGGCCAGTTTTCCACTCCACCTTGGATGCTATAGCACAGCGACCTCAGAATAGTCCTACCTGGCAATCCCAGCAGGGCTCATGGGAACAGGGAAGGCAGCAAGCTCAGCTTGAGCTGGGCTCACAGAACAAATTTATCTCCAGTTTTCAAGGCTACCATTTCAATTCTGTCTTCTCCTTTACCGCTCTCCACAGTATGGCAAATCATACCCCATTTTACATGGAAAACACTAACGAGGATCACACCTTTTAAACGATATTTCCACCTCACAGCCTGAAATCAGATTTCAACTTTTTCCCATTCCCATTTACCACTTTGCTGGTTCCCGCCCCATGTAAACACACACACACACACACACACACACACACACACACACACACACACGAGTTTTGCTACCAGACTTCCCTAAGCCACTCTAATTGAAAAGGCATGATTTAGGCTAATTGACAGCAGATGGATTCAGCTGCAAAATGCAGAGAACTGGTTGACCATGATTTACAGCAAGGAGGCAAAACTTTCTCTTTTTTATATCTTTCTTCGAGCTCCCTGGCCAAACAGCTCAGCAGAAATGAGAGGAGAAAAAAAAGTAATTAGTGTTTAATTTTTTAACAATTTTTAACTCCCTTTTTAATTGCTTTACATAAACCTGTCCTAGAATTTTACAGCCTTCAAATCTCTGTCTAAGTCTGGTCCTTATTTCTGGTTTTAATTACAGGGAGGCTTGTCTGGCACATTAAATTAGAAGAAAAAAAATGCACACACAATTTCAGAAATATTTTGCTGTTGGACTCTCCCAACTGAACATCTAATGTTTCAGCGTGTAAGGGGACTGCCCGGCACGGCTTTGATAGGAGCAGATGTGGACCAGGAGCTTCTGCAGCATTATTGCATCAACCAAACACTGTCTCCTGGTGCTATTTAGAGGCCAACTGCTAGCTGTCCAAAGCCAGCCTCTGATTACACAGGGTGATTGTGGCCTGAGCTTTTAGTGCATCTTTGAATGCAACTGCTTTCCCAAAGAGTTATGCAGAGGCTGCAGGTTTTGTTCAGAGTTTAGATTCTCACTTCTATGACAGACTCCAAGGTTTTATTCTTGGTTTTTAGAGCCCATTTTAAGCTCCACAGAAACTAGAGTGAGGCACTATGTGTAAAACACAAAGCAGATGGGTCTCTGTAGTGCAGATTTCTTGGGAAGAGAAGGTCCAGGTAGCAGATTCAAGGTGTATGGTGACCTGGTAGTTGCTGGTAGTGTCAGCGACTTCTTCCCAAAGACAGCAAAGTTTTGAACAGCACTGACCAGGGGAATTTTCTGTGTTGCTCAATATGGTAGCCACCATGCTGCATGTGGTTATTCAAATTCATACAAACGAACATTAAATACAATTTAAGATTTCCTTCCTCAGCAAGAGGCACATCTCAACAGCTCAAAACCTCATGAGGCTGGGGGCTTCACGATGTATCAGATGTTTGGTTTTTTGTTTTTCTTCCGGTACCAGGAATTGAACTCACGACCTTGTGCATGCCAGGCAGGCGCTTTTGCCACTGAGCTAAATCCCCAGCCCCTACAATGTATCAGATGATAGCACAGATATGTGAAGTTTCTATCTTCCAGGGAAGTTCTGTGGGACAGGGCTGCCCAGGACCTTTGCTAGTGAAAGTGGGGTCGGTGGCAAGGCAGCTTGGTTAGAAGGGCAAGCAGACTCTCCATCTGTCTGGGAGCAAGACCTCCTGCGATTCGAGTACACGTGGAAGGGCGTGGCCTGCTGGCGGTTGCACATGCGCACCGCAGAATTTCCCAGAGTAGCTCTGAAGAACCTTTCGATTTCCAGATCGCATGTGGGCCTCTGGAATTACGGGAGGCTATGGACAAATTCTCTTAAAGCTTTTGTCAAATCGCCTGGATATCTGCATTATTTTTACATTTTTAAAAAGCCTAAGAGCATTACTTTACTGATGAAACAGTGTCGTCAAACAGCGTCCTGTTAGGTACACAAAGCCATCCATGGACCTGAAGCCTGACGTGCATTTAACATGGAGAACTGGCATCTGTCTCACCAATGGGGGTCTCTGCCTGGGGCCAACAGGGGAAGAAAGGTCACATCCCTGAAGCAGCAGCGTGACTGCCTGGGGCCTGGAGAAGGTAATGGTGCGTGGATTTCCTTCCAGGTGAGCGTGAAGATGGGGTAAGCGGTGGCGGGCCGTAAAACATCCTTGGAATATAAGCCTTGCAAAGGCAAGCGCCTCACCCTTTGCTTATGTTCATTAGCACAGAGGCCACAGAACCCTTGGCAGACCCTGGCCAGCCTGCCCTGGGATCCTCGAGGACTCCTGCTGTGGGGTGGAGGGCTGCCTGGCGCCACTGCTTTGGGGATGGAGCCAGGCCAACACCAGCTCCCTGCACATGGTCATTACCTCCCCAAACCCAGGAGTTATTACAATTAAAACACATTGCAGGGGGCGGAGTAAGGGCTGGGGAGGTCCCTTTAGGAAGGAACACTGGGATTAAAAGAAATTACAGCAGTTGTCATGGCAATGCAGCCAGGCCGGGCCTACCCTGTGATTATTTCAATGGGAATGGAATGGGGAAAAAGTAGGGCTGGGACAAGGGGTGCCGGGGAGTCATCCTAGCTGCACAAGCAAGATCAATGCTTTTCTCCTCAATATGGGACTCAGGGACATGGGAGAATCATCCAGAAGCTGAATCCAGCTGACTTTCCTCTTTTATGTAACTAGCACTTACTGCTTATTGCATGAAGCACTGGGGAAATGGCCCTCTGTCCTCCGGGAGGCCATGCCCCAGGTCTCTGCTATCCCTTTCTTTTGAGAGTGGGAAACTCTTGAGATGGGACCCTGTTCTCACAGCTTTTTGGGGTGGAATGGCCTGGCTTTCTATCACTTCAACTCGCAATTGCTGTAGCAGCCCCAAGTAGAGCCCTAGTATCCATTGTCTAGGAGACCTCAAAGCTACCTGTCCTGAAGGCACAGGACTGTCTTAGCCGGCAGAAGGGGTGGAAAACCTGGGGAGGGCGAACAGCTGGAAGCAGGCCCATGATAATGAGCAAGCTGGCATCTGTCCCTGGGACACCTCCAGATACCAGCCCAGGATTAGGTCCCTAAAGAATGGGAATCCCAGTTTGGCAGAACTCTAAGGCCTGCAATAGAGAAAACAGTAATTAGCTCTTGGTCTTTCTGCTTGTCTGCTGCTGGTGCAGGCGGCGCAGGTCTAGCAGACAGGCACGGAGAACCTGTTTGGAAACCTCTGGGAAGAGGTTAGGCAGGAGGTGGGAAGAGGTGGCAGGAGGGAGAGTCCCCAGGGCAGTTTTGAGGGGACTCTTAGCAAAACTCCACTTTCCCAATCTTGTTTCCTCTGCTACCCTCTCCATAGAGCTCGGGCGCAGCTGGTGACTAGAACCTCTAAAGCGATGGAGGAGTCCCGGGTGCACAGGCTGGCCTTTCCTTAGAGGCTAGGTCCTTGATCCTCTTCAAACCCCAAGGCTGGAGCCCTCAGAGCTGCCTGAACCAGGCCAGAAGATGGTTGTTTCCTACCCCAGGTAATCACTGTCAGTCATGTATGTGCAAAGTCTCAGGTGGCCTCATGGAAAACACATGGTCTCAGGGCTCAACCTCAGAGCGGGGCTAGTCTTAGCCAGCAGCTCTGTGTGTGATCTTTGGTAAGTCACTCAATAACTCTGTTGCTATATCTGTAAAATCATCATATAATTTATAGTGTCATGGTGAGGATCTGCCTAACATGCCTGGCTCTAGCATAACCAACTTTCCCATCAGTTTGGGTCTGAAGGGGTTTCTGGGATGAAGTTTCAGGGATTTTTTTTTTCTGTCTTTGTTTTTGTTTTGTGGTACTGGGGAATGAACCCAGGGTGCTCTACCACTGAGCTACATCCCAAGCCCTTTCTATTAAGGCAAACTCTAAGTTGCCCAGGCTAGACTCAGACTTGCAAGCAATCCTCCTATTCCAGTTTCCCAAGTTGCTGGGATTACGGGTATGTGCAGGCTGAAGTTTCAGTTTTAAAATCAAGACAGTCCTGGGCAAACCAGGGTGAGTTGGTCACCCTACGAGACGCAGAGCGTGCATGTGTTGAGGGGCCATAAAATGATACATAAACTGATAGGAGGCTTCACTCTGTTGTAAAACCTTTATACATTACACATGCTGAAAGCATGTGCACACATACCTACGTATACATATATGTATATGAACTTTCCAAAAAATACATTGGGAGGTATTTTTGTTTCACAAAGATTCTTCTCCTGGCAAAATGGTAATACCTAATGTTCCTCTATACAAGGTTGGGGCAGAGAATAAATGGCACACTCTGTGGATGGAAAATTTAGAGAAACTAAGGTAACAGGTTAGAAAACATCAAGAAAGCTATTTACTCCGGAGATCTTCTGCATTTCTGGGGAACCCAGCATGCAGAGCCCAGCACACCAACCAGGGTTCCCTCCTGCCCGTATGGGGCACCCACGGGCTATCTGTCTGTGGAAGTGCTGTCAGCCAGGGGGTGCAGAGGCTCCAGGGTGCTCTGGCCAGATGGGCACTCTGAGTCAGTGTTTGTTTTTCCACCTAGGAGCTCTCTGTTTATTTGTCTGCTGTCCCTTTGGTTCAGAGGGTGCAAAGTTGGACCAGGCTTCACCAGCTCTCAAGACCTCCATGCGCTGAGTTCACACACAAATTGAAAACACCAACATCATGGCATCTTGAAGAATTTTTACTTCATTTTTGGAGCAATGGCTGAGAGGGGTGGGAGAGAAAAGGAGGACAGCAGATGACAAAGGGTTCACAATCTCCCACCCCAGCTCGAGACCCAGGGTTGCAGGCAGAGTAATGCAGGCAGCTGGGCCCTGGAAGGGGTGTTTAGAAGCCATGGACGCACAAAGGACAGTGCAAGTTGCAGTTCCAGCTTTATCACAGTAGATCCCCAGCCTGGGGGTCCAACATAAGCAGGTGCAGGCTACCAGCAGGGCACAAGGGGACACAGGGAGGAACCTGTGCCGGTTCTGTCCCCCGACTACACGGTGCCTCCAGCTGCAACCTGAGCCACAGGCCCCACCAGGATTCCTTTCAGGAGCTTCATCCAACCACAGTCTGAATGGAGAAGAGAAAGGGCCCAGCTGAAAGCACACCCTGTCTCCTTCAAGGTGGGGGACAGCAGGGCCAGGTGTGGCGGGAGAGCAGAATATTGGGAGTTGTTGACAAGGGAGAGCTCTCTCTGTCCCTCTTGGAGAGATCAAGGTCCCTCCCCAATGTGAGGAGGGCAGTTGGCCTCTGATCTCCTGGGGGCAGGCTTTGCCCTAGGAATCCAGCAGGCCAGCACCAGGGAGGATAAGCCTTGCATCCTAGGGAACACAGGGTGGCTGCCCCAGGGGTCCAGACCAGCCAGGCTGCAGCATGGGGCAGTGTGCAAGGGTCTTGGTTACAGATGGCTGGGTTTATTGTTTGTATTTCTGTTTAGTGAAGGAAGCCCTTGACATTTTACAAGACTGACACTCTCTCTTGCTTGGAAGAGAAAGCTGAGCCAAGGGATTCCTGAGTACCTGGCAGACCTCATCTCCACCTGGGCCTATTTCTGCAGTTGTACTCACCACTCACCAATTAATCAATCAATCTCTTTCTCTCCCTCTCTCCTTTCTGCCTCTGTGTCCCATGCCAAGAGTAAGCATTAAATAAACGCTTGCTTACCTCAACAGAGCTTCACACCTTCGTCATTCTGCAAGTTTGCAAACAGAACCTTTCTGCCACAATGACAGCCAAACCCCAGGAACCCAGGCAGGGCACCCTGGCCTCTCCCTATCCATCACCTCTCCCTCTCCATGCATTTTCCAGAGGAGGCTGGGAACCAGCTCTGCTGCTTTGCATGACAGTTAACCAGCGCAGGGGGCAGGGGAGGCACCAAAATACCCACAAGCCCTAGAGAAGGAAAAGTAGCAAAATCAAAAGAAGTAAAAACAAACAAAAATAGTCGAGAGACCAGGAGGAATGCAATGTGCATGTGTACACTCCAATACGAGTGAGCATATCCCAGAGCCCCCTGGATAGAAACCAAACAGGAAACCCGGAATCATTACCAAATGCACTTCCAGCTTGCCCTTCCACGGCCCCTGGGGGTGGGTCAAAGATGCTCAGGCTCAGCTCCCTAGCCTGGAAGCCTCAAGAGGGTGGAGCTTTGGTGAACTGATTGGCATTTCCTTCCCCTTCTCTTCCCTCCTGACCTCTGGACAGGGCTTCTCCATCGAGTACATGGCTGATGGGATGGGGCGGAAGCCTCTTGCTGCTGACACTTCCCCAGAGCAGCAGGGCTGAGCTTTTCCATGCAGGCCCCCCACGGCGTCAGAGCGGAAGGTAGCCGGCAGCTGGCCCCCCTCACCCCACTGCACAGAGGGCTGTGTGATGGCCCCAGGCTTTGGGATCAAGACCTCCTGCTCTTAAGAAAACAGATCGGAAATTTTGGCATCAAATAAGATATGTGCAGAGGAAATAAGTAACCCTCAAGTGAAACATAGGCCATAAGATCGAATTAAAATGTCCAACCAGGAACCATAGGTTCAAGTTCATTCCCTACGGGATATCCTCTTGCTCTGAGTTTGACCAAGGATTGCACCCTTGATCTGTGCAAGCTGCCTCAACCATCCATCATGGGTTGGTGAGCTCTTTCTGTGAAGGGCCAGATGGTGAATATTTTAGGCACAGTGGGCCATGCAGTCTCTGCTGTGACTTTTGAGCTCTGCCATGGCGAGGAAAAGCAGCCATAAACAATGCACACAAGAATGAGCAGTAAGATTTCATCAAAACAAACAGCTGGCCAGATGTGGTTCACAGGCTGGAGTGTTCCAACCCCTGCAATGGATCATGAAGGCAACAAAATGACAGAATGGTTGCAGAATTTGAGCTTTGAAGTCAAGCAAATCTAGTTCAAACTGCTATCCCAGACTTCCTAGCGGTGTCATCTTGGGCAAGTCGCTTAAGCTAGATTTCCTCCTCTGTAAAATAAGATAAAAAGCAAAAATACCTCCCTCACCAGCTCATTGGAATGACTGAATGATCTCTTGAATGTAAAGCCCCTGACACTCAATAAATGCTGATCATTAATCAGTCTTGTTATGAGGGGAATCAAACAGAAGCAAGGGGAGGTAACTCTGAGGCTTTTGTCACTGGAAAAGCCACTGTCACTGGGGAAGCCTCGGCGTACCTGTGTGTTATGAACGGCAGTGTCCTCCCATGCAAAAACTTACTTTCCACAATTTAATACTCATGGATTCACTTCATAGCATTAAGCCAGCCATTGCACATTACACTCACTGGAAAGGCTTTCAAATCTCCTTCTCCATGCTGCAGCCCAGGCTAACTAAATCAGAAGCTCTGGGTGTGAAACTCCCCCAGGAATCATTGCCTTTTAAAGCTTCCCAGATGATTCCAATGTGAAGCCCAAGTTGAAACCCACTGAACTACACAGACGGAAGGAACAGAGAAGATCCCTTTATTCCTTACTCAGGATGTGGTCCATAGCCCAGCTGCATCAGCATTACAGGGCAGCTTGTGAGACTCTTGCAGGCCTGCTTAATCAGACTGATTTTGTTTGCTTGAGACAGGATCTCGTTTTGATTTTGGACAGAATCGCCTGTGCTGGTGTGAACATTCAAGTTTGAGGAATATGGGTGTATCTCACAGTGGTCCAAATTTGGCTCATTATCGGAACCACTCAGAGAGCTTAAGAAATTCCTAGACTTTATCACCGACTCAGTGTATCTAAGTCATCATAGGTGGATCGAGGGTTGGTACTTTGATCCCATCTGACTTTGAAAATGCCAAGCTTGCAGAAATGCTGTATCAACACCACATACCCATCACCTGGAATTTGTGACTCTTAAGACTTTGCCAAGTTTGCTTTACCACCTATTCCTCTTTTTTCTCATATAAATTTCCAATGCATTTTTTTTTTTTAATCTGTGTCAGACTAAACTGCAGACATCAGGACCCTGGATCCTTAAACACTTCAATGTGCACATTAATTTTTAACATGGTATCCAACTGATTCCTGGACAGTGAACCCACCATCCAATACTGGGCATTCAGGAGTTATTAATCTAAGGATAACCCCCATTTCAAATAAACAATAATTAGAACTTCATTAAAAAAAATTTCCTTTGCCTTGGATTTCTTTTTTTAAAATGGGATGGTACAACCTCTCAGTGTTATGACTTCCAGTAGTATGATTTCTGGTGCTTAACCTAATTCCACAGCGGTCCATTAATCCCATCTCTTTTTTCCTTGGTAAGACATTAGAAAACAGTCACTCACCACTTTCTCTACTGTATCTCTGAGTATTTATTTAACAATGTCATTAACTGTGCTTAGCCATGTCTCCGAAACCTTCCCTGGTGTTTTCCCTTCAAAAAATATCTCCAGGCAAGACATTCTACAGTCTTCCTGCATCCCAGCTGTGAAGACCGGTGGCCAGGCTTCCTCTGCAATTTCCAATTCTGTAGCCCTTTGCAGAGGCCTGTGAAGGAAGACACTATACTACCATGGCCTGTGGGGTGTGGCATGCCCCCATCAAAGAGCAGCAGTGTCTCCTACACCTGTGGCTTCCCCTTCATCACAGGTTTTCTTTGCACAAGGCCACCTGTCTAATTTAAAGTCTAAGCTCTATTAGGGCTGATATGAACTCAAAACTAATAAGAGATCTTTTTTTTTTCCTGACTAGTTCTACCTCATAGGAGTCTGGTCTCAGAACACAAGGCAGGACCATTTATTCTGAGCAAGTTCTTTGGGGCAAGGGGTTTATCTTTCACTATTGTACCTGGCTCTTTAGGAATCTTCTAGAATCCCGAAGAGGGGGTTGCTGTAGAATCTATCCAGGCTGTAACCTTCTGTCTGTCCCCAAGGTACCTGGATAGTCACTGAAGTCCTGGGGATACACTAATAGGAGTTATTACCCACTCACTTCCAAACGACCCTTCTCAACACTCCACCGAGGAGCAGCGTCACAGCCCAAAAGCACAGGAGCCCAAAATCACTCTGTCTCAGCGATGCACTGAACTGTGTCTCTATGCCATCTCCACCCACACACAGGGGAAGGCACTTGGGTTCTCTCACTCTCACCCTGGCCCTCTTCTTTTGCAGACCACCCAGTCTCTGTTTGCATTGTCCCCCAGCCTTGAAACCTGACACCCTCCTCCCTAGGAACCTCCCATGTTTAAACAAAGAAATACACTAAAGGAACTGCTCCCTTGTGATATTCAAATAAAATGTCCCGGGAAGAAGTCTGGGGCTTTCTGTGATGCCTGTCTGTCACAAAGCGTCCTTGATGCAGTGCTGCGTGCAAGTCTTGGGCCACTGCATAGCGACAAGCCAGCAGGGAGACCCACTGGAATGCAGAAGGACAGCATGGGTCCCCCCCCTGGCCATGGGGACCCAGGAAAAAGGAGGCAGAGGTGGTATCCAATTAAAGAACTTCAGTACATGCACAGCGGTTCCTGTAACTCCTCAGTTACTCACCCATACGCCTTTAAATCCCTCTGACCAGAGAGGGAGAGCTAGGAGCCATTCGGGAGGTAGAGAGGCAGGGCTCAGCTCTCTGGTGAGTCAGAAACACTTAAATGGAGCACAGAGACTTGTCTGCAGAGAGAAGGGGAGGGGAGGAGAGAATTAAGAAGGACCCACAAGTCAAAAAAAAAAAAAAATCTCCTTGCTTCTGACTCAGTGGAGAAAACCACTGAAATGACTTGGTTTCACAGAACACGGATGGCTAGGAATAAAGTCTCTGCTTTGTCACAGAGGTGGAGGGGTGCTAATCAACAAAGTCTCTAACAAAAAGGATTTTAAAGCATAACTGAGAAATAAAGGGGAAGATGGCCGCTGCGGAAGAACTTTGAGGACAGTGTAGACGTTGCCTTTGGAGTCAGGGAGGTGGGAGGTACCCTCGGAGGTGGGCTAAGGAAAGAATGGACGAGATTGTACTAGAAAGCCGCTCCCCCTCCAGTCCTGTGCATAGGGAAAAGAGGAGGGGAAAGGAGACCACGTTTAAAAAATAAACACAAACCCCAAAATAAACACTGTTAATGGAAGTGACTAATCAAGGGTGTGCTGAACTTGGTGGTTCTTGATAAGATACAGAGGGAAATGCACTTGGAAAAAATAACAGATTTTCCCCCTTTGGTAAATAAAGTGATGGGGAGGGGTTGGGGGTGGGGGTCAATGCGGCAGTGACAGTTTTCAGTAAAGTTTCTCAGCCCCAGAGCAAGGACATTTGGGGCTGGATCTTCTTAGTCGTGGGGGGTGCTCATCACGTGCACCGTAAGATTTGTAGCAGCTTTCCTGGCTGCTACTTACTAGATGTCCACAGTGCCCCCCCCCTCCCTTAACTGTAAGCAACCAAAAATGTCGCCATACTTTGCAAATGCCACCTGGGGTGGGGGAAAGGGTAGGACATTGCCTGTGGTTGAGAATTGTCGTTTTGTGTTTTTCTTTTTTGTGAAGATTGACTTTGGTTTCATTTTGACAGAATCGAGGGATGTCTAGAAAATTGGCAGCGCCTTCCTTTGAGGGTATTTGCAGAGAAGGCTGGTGTGCAGGTCAGCAGACTGAGAGAGGATGACCCTCCCTGAACGTGGGCAGTATGTAGGGGCCCGGATGGAATGGGGGAAGCTCGTGTGCAGGGATGCTCCATCCTTCCTGAGTGGATGTGCTTCTGCAGCTGCGGTCACTGTGGAGACCAGACTCCAGGTTCTCCTGCCTTCGAATATAGAATTGCACCTGCAGCTGTTCAGGGTACTTCTGTGCCTTCGGCTTCATGCTGGGTCCCTTTTGTTCTGAGACTTCCAGCTTTGGGGGCTGAGCAACCACCAGTTTCCCTGGCTCTCCTGCCTGCAGACGGTCACTGTGGGGCTGCACATCCTCGGATCCTGTAAACCAATCTAATAAATCCTCTCTTATAATTACAGTCACTCTATTGGTTCTGTTTCCTAGGGGACCCTGGCTAATGTGTTTTTACTTGACCCATAATAATTCTGCACATTCGTGGGGTTCAATGTGATCTTTCAATACATATGTACGCTGTGTGTAATGATCAAATCAAATCAATCCACAGCATATCTATCACCTCACACACTTATCATTTCCTGAGGGAGAGGGAATACTATTCAGCCAGAGAAAGAAGGAAATCCCATCATTTACAGCAATGTGGATGAACCTATAAGACATTCTGTTAAATGAAATAAGCCAGGTGTAGACAGACAAATACTAACTCTATGGTCTCACTTATATGTGGAGTTCTAAAAAGGGTCAAACTCATAGAATTAGAGAGTAGAATGTTGGTTAATAGGGGCTGGGGATTGGAAGGGGAAAGAGGAGACCTTGGCTAACAGGCTAAGGCTACTTAGAAGAACCACTAATTTAAGAAAAGTGTGTAGTTGCTCTCAGTAAAAAAATGGCTCAAAGTAGCGTGAAATAGGGCTAAGTCTGAGTGCAGCTGTTCACACTGCTGGCCTGGAACTTGTCCTGCAGTACTTCACACCGCAGCCAGTTCTCCTCTACAGGGGCTCTGGCCACTCTTTAGAGAAGGAGAAAAATAATGAATGGAAGTGCCGATCCCACCCTTCCCCACTATGCATAGTTCCTTGGGGGCAGACCCAGCCCTGCACCCCTGGATACAAGGTTGATGAACAGAAATGCTTTCATGAAAGAGGAGTGCAGGGGGATTCAGAAATACCAAGCCTTCTTGCCTGTGTGCTCCTGTATGAGAGCCAAGCCTGGGACAGTGGCCCCTGGGTTAGATTTGAGAACCCACTCACCCATCTGGCCTGGCACCTGTAGGCATTATATAAACCACAGATGGCCCTATTTCCATAACTATATGAAAACTCAGGTAGAAAGGACAGTTTCAGCTACCTGCTGGTGTCATCCTCTCTTTATACTATGCTCTCTCTTTGTGTCACCAAAGAACAGAAGCCCAGAAAGCTATAGAGTGTGGCATACCTGTTAGGGTCTGTATGAGTTCACTCTTATTGCTATAGCACATCAAAACAGCTATCATTGAGTTAAAATCAAGGTATCAGCAGGGCTCTGCTCTGTGCACAGCTCTAGGGGAAAATATATTCCCTTCCAGCTTTCAAAGGCCACCCACATCCCTTGGCTCATGGCCCCATCCTATATCTTCAAAGCCAGCACATTTTCAAATCCCTCTATCCTGCCTCCTTCATCAGGACTATTTAAAATACATTAGGCTCATCTGGAATTATATCTTCGTATGTCAAGATTCTTAATTTCATCACATCTGCCAAATTCCCTTTGCCAAGTAAGATAACATATTCGCATGTTCAGGGAGTAGGATGTGCATATCTCTGGAAACCATAATTTGGTCTTCAACATAGTCAAGCTTGGGTGTCTGATAGTAACTCCTGTGTGTTGTTCTACTAGGGATTACACAGAGAGGCAGTATTTCAGATTTTACAGAAGGGCTCCTCTGGATGGTTCTTCTTAAACCACTCCAGTAATAACCAGAAGTTACTATATAAGATCCTCCTTACTTTAACCAAGAAGAGAGATTGAAACCCACAGATGTCCCCTAAGGCCATTGGTTGCTAAACAATTATAACCAGCCAAGAAGATTTCAAACTCACCACAGTCCAGATGGGCTGGCAAGAGTCCCCCATCTAGTGAGATGCAGAATGATATGGCTTTATGCAAGTGAGGATTTATCCACTGAAGAAGGGATGAGCACCTGACTGACTCTATTCAAGGATTCAACAAACCTCCTTTCAGCACCTGCTGTGTCCCAGACCCCGTACTAGATATGGGGTGCCAGAGAGAAGGAAGATGTGGCATCTGGCCTCCAAGCTAGGGTGGAAAGGGGGCTACTTAGTTTTTTCACTTTGCAAATGAAGTAATAGGCTTATATTTCAAAGGCAGCAGTGGTAAAGTCAGACTCAAACCCAGACCTCCCTAATCGTACAATTCTACTCCTAACAGCTCTACTATTTGGAATTCTGTGGTATCCATCCCAAAAAAAAGAAATGAGGAGGCACTTCCTACGTGATTGCTTCTACCTGGGGATGTCTAGGGAAAGAGTCTGTGTGGTGGATTAACTAGTGGGCAACTTGTAACACCCAGCTGAACTGAATCAGCATGGTGCTGGGTGTGGATGGCCCACCTGAGGATTGTTGCCAACAGCATAAAAAGAGAACTGGAGGAAAAGATAGTGTGCCATTGAGTCTCCTGTCATGATGGTTTTCCCGATATGAACTCAGCTGTTCTCATCATTAGAGGAGATTGGGTCCTCACCGTCACTGAGGATAACTGCAGTTCTCTTCGGGGAAGCTCTGGTCCTTACTTTGAGCATCGCTTCCTGGCTTGAGCACAGATCTTTCAGCCTAGTGGCACAGATCCTTTGTCCCACTGGTGCAGACTTTCTGGCTTCCACCACTGACCTTTGGGCCTTCACAGTGCAGATCCTTCATACAGACTTACATGAGACACTGTTGTGGACTCTAGGCCTCCAGTTGGACTCATGGAGGATACTGCCGTGGGCTCTAGGTCCTAAACTGGACCCATGCAGGACATTGCCATGGGATCCAGGTCCTCAGTGTGGTTCTTTGGGTCTGCAGTGTATGGACAGACCTCCCATACTCTTTTGCATTTGACTCTTGGGGTGAATATTATAAAATAACTGTACACATTTTGTGTCCTGTATTAAATCTTCTCCTTTGTAAACCCTGACTAACAGTTTGTCAGGAAGATGACAATAGCAATAGCTAAGACAGGAGGTAGAAGTGCATGTCAGGCTCTAGATGCACAGACCTACATATATGAACATACCCAACTGTCCCCACAGCCAGCGAAGTTAATACCACTAGAATCACCAGGCTGGATGGCAAACACTGAGATGCAAAGGTTTGAAGTCACACAACCAGTAAGAGATGGGGCTGGAACTCAGATGCCATCCCCTCCTCTCCTCTGAGGTAGAAGGGCCATCAGAAGGGTCTGGTCCCCAAATCCAAAAGCTTCCTATAGACTCTTTGGAGGGCTATGGAAACCACTGGGCCGTTGGATAGGAATGCAGAGGATGCTACTACTGGCTATGCATTATCTTCAGGGAAAGAACATCCCTGTGTGGGTCAGGGATCTCCTGAGGTCCAGGCGGCCCACACTTCCCAAGGAGGATTGTGTCATGTGCCACTGTATACCAGTGGCCTGACCTCTGGGTGCAGAGACCCAGCCAGCAACACATGCCACAGCAGGGGTGTTCTATTTATGGACTCTGCAATTCCATGTCTTGTGTGTCTATCGTATATCGCATAGCACTACCCATTTCAATTGCTTCTACCGGCGCCCACTACGATCTGCCCAGATATGGACTGCTAGGCTGGAGGGAAGGAGTAACAGTGGCAAGACACAGGGAAGTGAGAGGAGGTTATTGGACTTCCAGCTCGGACTCCTTTCCTTTCTCTCTACCTGCCCCCATCCTCAATTCAGAAAGCTTGGCAAAAATTGCTTCTCTGGCTGGTCTGGTGTTTCCTTCCCAGCAATCTGCTTTCCACCAAAAAAAAAAAAAAAAAGGTTGGGGGGGTTCTAAATAGAGCGGAACTGAGCACAGAGCTGCAGCCCGGATGAAGTCCTCCCTCCCTGGGGAGCCCGGCATCCCACACGGAGGCTGGTCCACCCCCAGCGCCTCTTACTCAAAGCATTCCTGACTCGGGAGCACCCAGGCCTGACGGCAGGCACAAAGCTGCCACAAATGGATTTTGCTTCTGCAGCACTTTGCCTGGGCAGGCTCCCTCCTCCTTCCCAGGCATCAAAGAGGCCTCCTCTGGCCCCCTCTGCCTGCATCTATCTTAGAGGCAACTAGAGGATCCTATGCTCAGTAGGGATTCTAAGCCCTGCTCCCATCCCACCAAACTGCCAACTCACCCACAGGGAGGGTGGGTGGCTCCGTTAAGCCACCTGGACCTCAGTGTACCCAGGGTCTGCGTTTGAGAGCAAGGACCACAATCGCTGTCTTGCCAGAGTAAGCTGCTACATAGTAACTTTTATTATATCAGAGTCTCCTGTTGCTCTCAGGGAGGCCCTGGCACCACACTGGGGGTAGATTTAGAGAGTTCCCTCATTTCTGGAAGAGTCTACACAGAGCTCATACCCCCGAGGCACACAGCCTGTAGCGGCTTTTTGGATCCAGCCACAGCTCATGCAAAGCTATGTGCATTATTTCACTCACTGAAATGCGTATCCAGCATCATCCCAAGGGCAGTCACGCTCTGTCCACACACCCTCTAAAGTGAGAATCATAACTTTCAGCTCACAGAAAACTGGGCTCCCGGAGAGGCCTGGTTAGCTTCTCCTCTCATCGCGGCACCAACTCACAGCCCAAGGCCAAACCTAGGTCAGGTGACACCGCGTGACTGGCTGACAGTTCTGGAACATCTTTGGGAGGACAGCCTAGGGGTGACACTCTGGAAAGGCAGAAGCAGGCTGGGGAGCTCTTCTGGGAAGTCACAAGAAGTAGCTGGCCCCACCCTCCAGCCAGCCAGCCACCTTCTGCCGCCTCCACTGAGTAAAATCTTCAGGAATCTGAAGCTAAACGCATCCCGTGACTCCCGTGACCCTGGGATGAGTCACGGCCCCCTCTTCCCCACCTCCCTGAAGCACACACCTTAACTGTGTCAATTCATCCAACCAGTAAAGGCAAGGAATTTAGAAAGCGAAATGACATTAAATGGAAAGTGGGAATTACTAATGCTTATCACCCTCAGCGTGGGTGTTCCTCCCTCCCTTTCCCTGCATAGGAGAAGGGGAGGAGGAAGCCGGAGGAAGGAGGACATCCCAGGGACAGTTTAAAATATGCAAATAGGGGCACAGACCACAACGCACTTACAAACAAGAACTACACCTGTGCCAAGGTGGTTTTGCCTCTCTTTGTCCAGTGACTTCTTTCTGAGGTAGACAACAGGCGACTCCCCTCCACTGTCTTTCTTTCAAGGGTGGCTCGGAGCAAGGAGAAAAAATTAAAATGCTGAAACAAGGTCTTTCAGTCCCCTCTGGATGAACTGTTTTTCAATAAGCTACCTGCTGGGGTCAGGAAACGTGAGCTTGGCGGGCTTCAGCTCACACAGAAATTCACGCAGTGGGGTCACCCTGAAGAGCACACGTAGAGATGGTCACCCACACACGACCCTTTGTATCTGCTTCGGCTTTTATTGGAAACTACTTGTCTCTCCAGCGTCACCTCCTTCCCACCTTGCTTCTCACTCAGCCAGAGCTGTGACCGCCACTAGTCCAGGCAGAGAACTCGGGTGGAGGATGGAGGGGAGGGAAGAGCTGCTCCCCCGGCGCCAATAGAAAAAGTATTTTCTTTATAATTAGGTGTGCGACGCTTAAAAGGGAGAGGAATGATCAAAATCAAAATAAATAACTAATGGAAAGTAGCGGCCCCTCCCTGGGAATGCTAACTGCTCGGGATGAAAGTTTATCCAAACACATGAGAAAAATGATTGGTGTTGGAGGAGAGGGAAGGGAGTGCTCCTTTACTGGAAAGGAAATTTGTTTATGACATTTTATTTGCTCCTTATTTTTTAATGCTCTCTTGGCCCCGTGTCTTGTAAACAGACCAGCTTTTCCATTCTCTTGTGGTGCCAGGAGAGCCAATGACAGAACAGGCTGAGCCAGTGCCAGAACCCAGGGCCACAGCAGTCTCACAGTTATGAGGGCCCACGCCCAGGCCGGGGGGTCTGCGAGGGGGACTCATTGGTCTGCAGGACTCGGAGATGGAGGTGATGGTGAAATGCGGGTGTGGAACGGGGAGAAGGATGTCTGGCTGTGGGCTCCCTCAAGGCTTGGAAGTCAGCTCTGTCTGTGCCCAGACACCAGAAAGGGCTTCAGGTTCCTGACGTGTATGTCCGAGAGCACTGATTTATTCTGCAGGGTCTCCTTAGGTGGTAGATGAAACGGATACATTTTGGAGAGAACCTTGATGTGATATCATCAGGAAAAAGCTTGATGATATCACAGTCAGATAAGAAAAAGGCATGTGTGTGGGGGGGATACCCAGGAAGGATTCACAGGGCTGAGGCCCTCGTCCATAGCTCAGATCTCTCCTCACTATCGGAAAAAATCACTACAGCCTTCAGGCTCCAGAGTGCATGGTGAAAACACAGATACCTAGCCGAGGTGGCCATCCGGATTCCTCCTGCCATCCAGGCACAGAGATCATCGGAGCCCAAGTGACAGCAGGTGGCCCTGTGGCTGCACATTCTCAGGTCACTCTGGGAACCTCTAACCCGAAATCCCCAACTCCAAAATGCTCCTCAATCCAAAACTTTCTCAGCACTGACATGACACCACACGTGGAAAATTCCACATGTGATCTAATCATATCTCAGTTGAAACACAGATGCATTAAAGGTATTGTATAAATTACCTTCAGGAAATGAATTTTATGCTTAGACTTGGGCCCCATCCTCAAGATATCTCATTTTTATATGGAAATATTCCAAAATCTGAGGGGAAAAAAAACCCAGGTTTGAAATACTTCTGGTCCCAAGTGTTTTGGATAAGACATACTCAACCTGGATAAAGCTGAGAGGTCATCTTGACCAAGTGCTATGTTTCCTGGTGCTGTTTTAAGGGCCACACTCATGACATACATAAGATGCAAACCTTGCAATGACCCCAGGAAGCAGGTTAAAGTAAACTGAGGCATGGAGAAGCTGTTACTCATGTGAGGCCTCACTGCCAGAGGTCATGGGAGTGGATCAGACCAGGGGAGTCCAGTGCAGGAACTTCACTTTGACCTCAACCTTCCATCCTGTCTCCTTTAAAGAGTCACTACACCTACACAGGAGGCCTACTGCTTCTGGTGTTCCCAGGAGAAATGCTATAAACCTACTCAGCATGTGACCCATGACGATGGGGCATTCTGGAGCCAACACTCAGGAGCCTCGTTCGCCACCATGATGAAGCAAATTACCTTCTTCCCCAAATCCAGTCACCAAGGAGGTTTGGTAAATGTGGCAAAACTGCTGTGGTCACCAACGTTCATGCTCCGCCCCTTTCCACAGAGCTGGATACCTCTCAGCTCTCCTGCATCCAGGTGGGATCTCCTGAACAATTCCCACTAACAGACTAAGCGGAACTGATGGGTGATCCCTCCAGCCGTGGGACTCTCTCCCAGCTTGCTTCACAGAAAGAGGAAGTGGTGGTACTCTGAGACAGCAGGCCAGGCCCCAGAATTTCTGCATGAAAAAGAAACCTTTGTCCCCACCACTGACAACTTCAAGTCAACTAGAGTGTAGAAGTGAAAAGCTCAGGGCAAAATGCGATTTGGGGTTTTTGTTACAGTAAGTTACTGTGCTTAATGTGGTGATGGCCTAACAGGGAGGAAAACTCAGATTATACCTAGGGACAGGGGCCTTGCAGGGCATGTTTTATGGAGAGTCATCTCACCTGCCTGAGCCTAGTTTCCTTACCTAGAACAAGGTCTCAACACTTCCTCACAAAGCCATCAAAAGGTTCAACTGAAAAGCTTCAAAGAGCTCTAGAAGCATAAATCCTCATGATACCACTGGACTTTATTACCTCTTGAACTGCCCGACTTTTCTTGGGTAAATGCTCTATCTTTTCTTTCCTGTCTGAGACCATTCCTGTGCTCACGGTCCACTGAGGACATCCTTTTTGTCCTGACTCTTGCTTTCCACTTAGATGAGGTAAGAAGAAGGGACTTCCAGTGCTTCTTTCCCCAACATGTGGCGAAGCTCTTCCCTTACAGCCTCCCCCACCGGCAGGAATCACACAACAGGGAGGCAAGACTCATCTTCCTGGGTGTGCTCTCTTGAGCAGCACCTCTGTTCCCTGTGCCTCCCCACTCCCATCAAGGTGATGTGCCCTTGGGTCAGGCACAGGCCCGAGGCAACAATCTGCCCAGTGATATCCAACTTCTCTGCCCGT
Organism: Chinchilla lanigera; assembly: GCF_000276665.1. NCBI lineage: Eukaryota > Metazoa > Chordata > Mammalia > Rodentia > Chinchillidae > Chinchilla > Chinchilla lanigera. The sequence goes on along the minus strand of NW_004955478.1, from coordinate 680,881 downwards.
GACCTGCTGGGAAAGTTCACATTTGGGTAAAACACGGGTGAAACAATCCATCCAGATCCTCCTGTAATTCTAAGCACAAGTTCATATGGCAAATGTGATTGACAGTTTTACATGTGCTGGTCTTGTCTAACCAGACTGTACATGAGACCCTGAGAGCAGCAGGGACTGCCTCAGATGTGGTTTCTTGTTTTTTTTTTTTGTTTTTTTTTTTTGCTCTTCTATATTTCTTCCTTTTAGACAAGATGAAACTCCAGAAGTTTTGATCTCAATGTTTGAATGTACTGTAGGTGTCTTTCTCACTTTAAACAGGAACTTACCTTGCAATTCACTGGCAAAACCAGACACATAATGTTTGCTGAGGGGAAACCAACCAAGAAAGCAACAAACATATTTTCTCTGCTGTTCAGACATCACTTTATTGATTAATAGCAGGCAAACAAAAAATAGGCGAATGTGGTAATACATAAGCAGCAGATTTACAAATAGGAAAAGCCAAGTCAACACCTTTTTACTTACCCCGTAGAAGCCACTGTGCCATGACTTTACCAGCTGTGAACTTGAGATTCTCAGTGACCCGGGTTCTGAGTCCTAACTATCCCCTGCAAGACTTAGTCAAGGCAGTTGATCCCCCTAGGTCTCTGTATGCTGGTGTCCTCTGATGATTATGTGAGGGAATACATGAAATGCCTATCAGAGGAACTGCCATGTGACCTGTGTATTGTTGGGAATTTCAGGGATAAATTTCAATGAATAACAAACAACCCAGTTCCTGTTCTTATGGGGTGTAGGTGGGGAGGGTACCCAAAATTTCAGTACAAGTGTAGTAAATGAGATACTAAGTACTACAGTCAAGGAAGGCAGGATTAGCATTTTGTAGTATCCATATGATGCCAGATGCTTTAAAAGGACATAGGAGATCCCGGTACTGGAGAAAAACAAAAACAAAAACAAAAACAAAAACAAAAAAAAAAAAAAGAAAGAAAAAGGATATAGGAGAGACAGGTCACAACTGGTTGAGAGGGCAGGAGAAATCCAGGAAGGCTTCCTGGAGAAGGCAGAATCTGTGACAAGCCTTGAAGGGTCCACAGGCTTTCCATAGCTTAGGTGCCCGACATCTATTCTCCCCAGAACAGGCTCCTCCATGAAGTATTGCCAAGAGTTAAATCATGCTGAGGGCAAGGTTCCCCAAAGGCCCATGTGAGGAAGGGTTGGCCCCAGCTCGGCACGCTGGAAAGTGGTGGAAACTTTCAGAGGTGGGGCTTCAGGTCATTGGGGGGAGGCCCCTAATGAGATTACATGGCCTCATCCTTTTACTTCCAGGCCATGAGGTGAGTGGTTCCGCTCTGCCCCACACTCCCACCAGGATGTGCTGCCCTACACCAGAGGCCAACAGCACTAGGTCTGCCAGGTTGCGGACTGGAACTTCTGAAGACACACTCACTCTTTACTTTTGTAACCTGGTTACCTTGGGAATCTGTTATAGCGACCGAAAGCTGACACCCTGAAGACTCATTCCTGGGGTAAGGGAGGAACTCTCTTAATTAAACAGTTCTAGAACAGCCCCAACTCCTGGCTGCATGAATAACAGGTGGAGAACTGGGATGTCCTAGGAAGACTGGTAAGACGCACCTTTAGGGCCAGTCACCAGAGATGGACCTGGAAAGGGCACTCAGGGGCTGGCACGGAGCTGTGTGCCCTGCTGTGCTGTGCCCACATGGGGGCTGGGCACCCAGAACTGCAGTGCTTTCTAGAATGGAGTAGTTTACTCTAGGGATCTTCCAGAGAAGGGGAAGAAGGATCCCACCTTGTTTTACAGCTGTGCATGCTTGGGACATGGGTAGACAGTCACTCACTCCATGGCAAGGCACAAGGCCTGGTTAGTCCCTTTCTTCAGGCAGCTCATCCATCTCTCTGCACATCCAGCTACAATCACCTGTCACAGGGAGGTAGGTACAGTCACCCAGGAAGGAGAGGTCACAGCTGAAAACCACTTGTGACCTGCTGGTTTCCGATGCTTGTAATTACACTTAGTCTAAGTTTAATGAGAGCCATGTCCTTTGCCTCCCAGCCTGGGACCTAGTGTTCAGTCTTGAACAGATGACAGAGGCTTCCCCGAAGAGGACAAGTGGTAAACTGGCTGGCATAGGCAGGTCTAGAACCAGCAGGAGCTCCACACACAAGCAACTTTCATGAGCGGGACAAAGCTTCTAATTCCTCCAAAATCCTGATGTGAGTTACCAGGAAATCTGGGAGGTGAGGGGAAGGGGCAGGTGAAGGAGGAAGGAGATGGAAAACAATTAAAAGAAAAAAAGACCTTCAACAGAACTCGATAACCCCGAGTACCCGGACCCGGTGATCGGCGCCTGACGGCATACAAAAGCCAAAAGGCAAGTCCCAGGATGGGTCAACTCAAGACTTAATATTTGCCTTTCACTAAGTAAACTAATAAATCCCCCACGGTTAGAGCCACGCAGAGCTCCCAGTTTTTATTTATTGGTCAAGACGGCAGGCAGGTTTTTTTTTCTTGCTTCTCAGTCACCCGGGGGTAAACAGTCCCCCGCTTCTCCCTCCTGTCATCAGCTGTGTGTCTATTTGCCTTCTCCCTCAACAAACTCGTGTTCAGAGCAACTGACGGCATGTGCAAATAGCTTTGAAGTATCCTTCAGTAATGGACTTCCCTAGATGGGCCTGCTTTTGACTTGTGCGGCCAAAGGCAGAGAGACACAAGCCACTACTGGACAGTCAGACACCAGTCGGGTCAGGTAAGGCTGGGACAGTGACCAAGGGAGAGCCTTAGAGGACCGTCAGTACCACCTTCTTTCCTTCCATCTCCCATTTCACAGATGAGAAAAACTGAGACCCAGAGAAAGTGCTCTGATGACTTACACATGACCTTAGAGCTAGCTGAAGCAAAAGAGGACTAGTTAATATCCACGGGCGCTCTTCAGGCCTCCCCCTTCCAGCCTGAAATAATGTAGGGGTCTTACCCAAGGTCAGGGGCCTTTCCAAAGTCACCCCCTATGTCCTTTAAATCTATGTCCCTTACCATCGCCTCTGGAGCACAGAGACTTGCTTTCCTATGACAGCTGCTTGTCTCTCTGGCAACACAGCTCATGTTTTCCCACACAGATTCCTGGGCCATCTGATGAGGACCAGAGTGCTCCTGTGTGTCGGGTTTCAATGCCACAGAAAGGCTCCTTCCTGTAAGCACTTGACCACACTCACATGGTGAGCCGGGGGTGTGGCGGAGGGAGCTACGGTGAAATTAAGCTATGTGCATAATGCACTGAAGGAGGATGTGTTCGGCCTGGGGAGGGTTAACGACGCTGTGCCATGGGCAATGTCTATGCTCCTCTTCTAGGCATGAACCCAGGACCTGAGCACTGACTGAGCTGCATCCCCAGCCTCTTGGGTTTTTATATTTCTGAGACAAAATTTCACAAAGTGGCTAAACTACCCAGCTCGAACTTAAAAACCTCCTGCCTCAGTCTCCCAGAGTGCTGGGTTTCCAGGAGTATGCCACCACACCCAGCTTTACATGCTTTTCTAATACAGAACGAATAGTAAAGCTTTACGACATGAACTCTAAGAAAGCTGATGGCGTATGGTCCAATATAACAGCATCATGGAAGTCAGAGGGGCTCTGGGTCCTGGGCCTGACCTCATCATTTTACATGAAAGGGGCTCAGAGGAGGGACCTTCTGGGATAAAAACGGAAGTCTTCAGCTTCCCTGGCCTGTACTTTTTACCTGCTCCAGATCCCCACCTGGAACTAGAAGTAAGAGACAGACAGATGCAGGGATGGGGCAAAATGCAGTTCGTTCGAATCTCATGAAACCGACATTGTGCCACTTCACAGACACACACTGCTCTTTAAATTCCTTGCACTTCCCCACCAGGTTCAGTGTCATTCAGTCTTCAATGTCATCTCCAACTCTGCGTAACAGCTGCCTCCCCAGCCGGAGGATCCCACACCAGATGTTTGAAAGGGATTCCTGCTTTAGGCAGAATCCATCCAGAGGAGAGTTCTGCTAAGGACCACTTCAGCCTCTGGGATTCTGGGATTCTACGGAGATGAGAAGAGAGGAGGGGGAGATTGTTGCCGTGGACCCAATAGCATGATTCTTCTGGAAGCAAAGAACGAAGGCAGGACACAGACGAAGGGAACAGGTGAAATGCGTTCATCTTTTTAAAGAGAAAAATGGTGCCCAAGGAGCTGGGCTAGCATTCCTCCTAGGGCAGTGAAGGGAGGGAGAGCCGGCTCAGAACCACACACTGGGATGCATGGGGAATCTCACAAGTAACAAGAACAGTCTCTGCATGCTTCACGCTCCTCTCTACCCTAGCATGTAATTACCTCGTGGTGGCCACGCCACGCAACATGAGTGGGATTAGCGGAAGGCCCGTGTTCCGTGGACACTCATGCCTGTCTTTCAGCAGAAAGATGGAGGCTGAATCCCCGACAAGCAGCGACAACTTCAGGATGCTGTGCAATCCTGAAAACCTGGCTTTCCTAATCTGCAGAAGAACCTGTAATTTGCCTGCTGATTGTTCTTGTCACGAACACCAACCACCACGCTGGCGTAGCTCTATGCTCCCCGCAAGTTCCACTCCCTGATCCCAGCGATCTGGAAAGGTAAGAATGATCCGGGAGTCCCACTCCACACTCTCTGAATTGAACTCAAAGGTTATCTAGGAGACTTTGGAAGGAAAGTACACACTTAGCCCCAATTTACACGCCCTTGATATTTTAAATAATTCTAGAGTTCAAAGGAATTTCAGGAAGTCCTCGAGCCAACTCCTTCGCTTCCCAGACAGCACCATTGCCAAGATTTCAGCTCTTTGTCTCTGTCTAGCAAAGTTGTAGAATTTTGTTCTTGACTCACTCTACACGGCACATGCATATGTGAAAATGTGTGTGCGTGCATACGTACATACATGAACACACACACATCATGGTCTATTTATTTTCCACTCTTCCCAGCGGCTGTGTTTGTTGTTATTTCTTAATAAACTGTCGTGCTTTTAATGCTAAGGGCTAATATCACTGTTTTAAGTAGGATGTGTTAGAGAGCAATTCCAATACCCTGAATTCCTGCCATGCCTACTGTCTATCCACACTGCCCTCAGAAGGACAAGGTCTCAGCCATTTCATCATATCCAGGTTTTGGTTCAGTAACATGCAACCCCACCATCCCGGAAGCAACTGATTTGGTCAGGATTGGTGCCTGGTCCAATGGCATCCCCCTATAGGCTGTGCAGTGGCTACTGAAGCAATCAGACACACAGCTCCTGAAGCCAACGGGCCAAACCAACCGGGTGCACTCATCGGTTATAGGAGTGAAACAGAAGTCCTTGAGTGACCTGGTAGGACGGCCAATTATTCCAGTTTGCCCAGGACTGTCCCAGGTTTAGCCCTGAAAGTCCCTTGTCTGAAGGAACCCTAATTCTGGGCATACTGGGACAGTCAATTCCCCAGCCCTAGCTCAGCATAACAGCAGAATTCTAGAGTCAGGAGCAGTGAATCCTGCCATGGAGTGACCATGATGCCATTATTCTTGCTATCCCTGTATCCCTGGAAACTGCCTACAGCTACTGGCTATGCTAGATGACAATGAGCTTTGGGACAGCTGCGGGCTCTGTTTCCTGCCTCTGTTTCCTTTCTTTCACTGTGACTGTGGGCTAGAGAAGCATTTGCAAAGGTTCCTTAAAACCTAAAGGAACCAAAACACAAGTCTGGCACCATTATCTGTGTCCAAAAAGGGAAAGGAACACCTATAAACAATCTGTATGCTTCAATAGCACCAAACATCTTCAGGAGGGCACTTTGTGGTGAAACTAAGATGCTAAAAATGTACCCATCCTCTCATGGAAGACAATGAAGTCAAGAAATGGCCACAGACACATCGTCCACAGTGCAGGGACACTTCTGCTCTTTCTACAAAAGCAAGCTGTCCTCGCCTTGGCATGTAAGAAAGCACAAACGTTTCTGACTGTGTGTTGGACAAGGTTGGAGCATGACAGATACTTCGGAAGTGTTTCCAACCACACTTGAGTGTGGGTCACAGAGTAAAGGGGACGGAGAAGCCTTGAGCAGTAGCCAGGTGTGTGGGTGACTTCTTACTACCTACTGGGGAGAAAGGTCCTCAGCAACACAGCCATACCTGGTAGCCAGCTAGTCTGTTACTAAGCACCATGATGCAGATCCAGTAAGTCCCCAGTGTCACTGAAGGGAGAAGGTCTTTACAGCTGAGTGTATGTGTGTCGAAGAAGACTGCTGGGATAAGCAACAGAACTCACTGCCCTTCCAGACGCACATCCGTGTGTGGTACGTAGTGAGCAAACCGAGCACAAAGAAGACCAGTACTCAGCAGCCTGCTTTCCTGCCCAGAGCTCCTTTTGTGGCCCCGAGAGCCAGAAGCACATTCACACTGACTCCTGCATCACTCCAGAATCTACAGGGCCAGAGCCCAATACTCTTCCCCGGCCACTTGCAACACTCCAATGCCGGCCTCTTTAGAAGGAGCAGGAAAACCAAGATCCTGTCTGCCCCAAGTGTGGTTAACTATTCACTCAGTATCCGGCTGGATGATAATGGAGCAAACAGGTGGGATGGCTCTGTGCAAAGGCACGCAGGTGTGCAGGTGGGGGCAGGGGCGGAGGGTGCCGGGAAGCTGGGCTGCAGGGGCTGGGCGGGGAAGAGGTCGCAGGAGGCAGCCGCAGAGGATGCCTGCCACCAGCAAGAAGGCCCTGCTCTGGGAGGAGGAGCCTTCGTGGGGCACAGGGCCCCCTTTGCCTCATATCTTCTGCTAGCTCAGGTTCACACACACACACACACACACAGAGTCCTTCGGAGGAGGGGCTTTGCTTTCTACCCAAATGTCTCCACAAGTCCAGAAGTTTCTATGTTCTCCAAACTAAGAATCCTTGATCCAATCCAGGGCTCTCGCCTCTTGAGATGGGGGCTGCCCTGAGCCAGGCACTTCAGGGGCTGCTGCTGGCAGTGCGGTGGTTCCTGATGTTTTCCGGTGGCCAAGGGGCAGCTGCCACACCCTCCTTCCCACGCCTGTGGACCAGAACACAGCACATGAGTTAGATGTGGCTTTGCATGGAGCATCCGCTTCCCACTTTAGTCCACAATGTTCTACCTAAGGCTATAAATGAACCAAATATTCAAAATGCAGTGTTTTAGTTAAAAAAAAAAAAAAAAAAGAAGAAGAGAGACCCATTTATACCTCCCCCAAGGAACACTCTGTACAGTGAATCATCCCTGGGACTCCCCTACACAAATTCCACCGCTACACACAGAGCTGACTTTAGCTGCTGCCCCTGAATTCAGCCAGTGGAAAATTCTGCGTTTCAGGGCGTTGCCACTATACCTGTGAGACATGAGGCTGGAAGCAGGAAGGTGTCAGGTTACGCACTTTACAGGCAGAGAAACTGAGGCACAGAGTGTACCGATGTCACTCTAACTCAGGTTCTGCACCCTGACCTTCACTGTGGCTGGAACTTGTGTGTGCTGTCTAAACTCCCTCAGCAACTGACCCGGAGTAGACAGTGGTCCCTCAGAGAAAAGAGGAAAATGGCACACACGCTTCTCTTTCCCTAATGCTGAAAGCAAAGGAATTAACATTGTCTTGGATGCGCTGTACTCTCTTCCCTGCCTACCCTCTTCGCCTCCAGTCCGGAGTAACAAATATATTCGGCACCACCCAATGCCCTTGGGTGATGATCCGGACCTGATGGAGGAGGCTGCTGTGTGGGCCTCTGCCTCCAGCTGTCACTGTCACCTCACAGGAGTAATCTGCACAAGTAGAAATTTGTGAACTCCCAAGTTAGATGCTGTGGATACAGAAACAAACCAAATAGGCAAGCCCTGCGCCTACAGGCCTTGGTGGAGGCCACAGAGAGGAGAGGTTTGCTTGGGCCCCTCTAGGGTGCCTAGGGCCAAGGCAGTGATTTCTGGAGGGAACCTCTACTGGGACCCTGTGGAAACCCACAGGCCCTGGCTCAGCCCCAGGCATACGTGTTCTCCTCCCCAAGTGCTGGTAGGGTAGGAATGGAGTAGCCATAGAGAAGTGAGCTAACTGCAGACAGGAGAGATGTTATAGCAAGGCCACAGGCGACCAAGCGGGGAAAGATGCTTACAGATGTTTCTCTACAGGAAAACTGGGAGACACAGTTTGGAGATACAGGCTGCATTTTAGTCACCTACAAATAAAAACACCAAAACCATAGCCAACACGCAGGTCCAGAGGCGCTCTGAGGCCCTCTGCTCAATGGCCATAAAGGAAACTGAAGTTCGCCCCAGGTGTTGCCCGGGCCCTCTGGACTCGCCCTTTCTTTTGGACCTGAAAATGCCCCAAACAAATCCCAAAGTTCTCCAACTTTCCTCTGGTTTCTCTTCCCCTCCTGGGCAGTCACTTTCTGAGCTGTTTTGGAGAAGCTTTTCCCCTGGGAGCGGCAAGCAGCTAGCAAATTAATTGGCAGCAGCAGGGACTTCCTTCTTGTTGCCTGGCAACTCCATGCACTTGGCAGTGGGACATTAAACAGAGGAGAATGTTGTGAGGCATTTGCAAAATAAATAAAAAGCAAAACACACAACCCCCAGACTCTCATCCCAGGGCAGCAGACAGCCAAGAGGAATGGGGGGATGCAAGGATAAACACCGGCAGGAAAATCAGGTGCGGATCTCAGCCGATCCCGCCAGCCACCTGCCTGCGAAGCCCTCCTTGTGTGGAGTCCGTACGTGGCTAAAGGCACGTCCCGTCAGTGTAGCGCAAAGCCACAGTGGCCCAGGAACTAGAAGGCACTAATAGATCAGGATGACAGCGAAGGGTTACAAAGCTTCCTATGAAACAATCTGCCGTGTCTCAATCCCTTTACACTTGAGCATGCTCTCACCTGTTGCTACAGCCAATGGGAACTGATTTGCCGAGGCTGCAACACCTCGCCCCAACTTTCAGCCCAGCTCTGGGCTTTGTTAGTTCCTCCACAGAAGTGGAACACGCACACAGCCCACGTTGTAGCAGTCTGTTTCTCAGAAATGGGGACACGGAGAAGACGAGAAGCAGAGAGAGGCTCTTGCGGCTGATGCACCGGAAGACATTCACAGCCGGGTCCCTGCAACCTGTGACTATTACGTTATAGAGCAAAAGGGACTGAGTGCACCATTGTGACTGAGCTAAGGATCCTGGGATAGCCATGTGATTCCGGGTCATCCTGCTGGGCCCTCTGTGACAGCCTGCAAGACAGGCAGAAAGATCTGACACACAGAGGTAGCAGATGCAATTATGGAAGCAGGAAGTCGGCAGGGTTCAAAGGGGGGCGGGATTCCAGGCAAGGCAAGCGGATGCCCCCCAAAGCCAAGGCAGTGGCTCCCCCTGGAGCTTCCAGAAGAGCCATCCCTGCAGAGCCCTTGACTTCAGCCTGCTGAAACTGGTCTCAGGGAATATGAGGACTGTGCTCCCCATGTACTTCCGAAGAGGATATCAAAGTCGGGATGCTGGCACCAGCGGAATAGAGCTGAGCAGAAAAGGTTGGGATGCAGAATCCTGCTTAGCAAGACCTACCCAAAATCCTAGATGCTCAGTAGGAAAAGGACAGGTCTCTAAGAGCAACTGAGGCAAGCAGCAGCCTAAACACTGCAGCAGGCTATTAAAATTATGCCGCTTGTCACTACAGCGTGGGCAGGTGGCTTAATCTCTGAAAGCCCTGGTTTCGTCATTGCAAGATAGAGATAATATTATCATCTACTGTGCAAAGCTTGCAGGATTAAATGAGATAATATGTGAAAAGCACCTGGAGCATGGTGGATGCCAAGAAAGTGATAACTCTTAGGAAGATTAGGCACACAGATAAGGACAGGCACTGTTTGTTGCTCTCCCCAATATCTATCCTACCCTTTCCACTCTGTAACAGAACTCTGAGTTTTGGCTGGCATGGTGCAGTTCAGAGTAAAACTACTGCATTTCTCAGCCTCCCGGGCAGGTAGACATGGCCATGTAATTAAGATTTAGACAGTGAGTTGTAAGCAGAACTACTGGAGTAATTCTGAGAAGGCTGCTCTAAAGTGCTGGAAGGAGCCTGAGTTCTATCTGTCTTTCCCATTTCTATTTTTGATGAGGACATGACAGGCTGGTGCTCCAGCAGCCACCCTGGACATATGAGGTGGAAGCCATGTAGTAAGACAGTCTAGCAAGCAGATGGAGTCCTGAATCCCTGGTCAGTCCGGTGCCGCCACTCTAGTCTGGGACGGCCTTCCTCTGGATTTTGGTCATCTAAGAGAGAGGGCTCTTCTGTCATCAGTAAGTCCTTGTTCTTTTACAGCTTTCTAGAAATCATAAAGAATCCATTACAGATTCAGGCAAGCAGGACACAGTCTCATTCCGGAGCAATGGCTCTCAAGGTCCAGCCCCAGAACAGCAGGGTACAGGAGAACTCCAGGTGCACCCAAGCCTGAGGACTGCTGTTCCAGGACAAGAGCTCTCTCAGTCAGGCACAGCGGGGGCTGAGCAGCTCTTCACGGTGAGGGCTTGTCCCGAGCATGTAGGATGCTCAGCAACATCCCTGGTGTACTCACTAGCACCCTCCACCCCACCAGTGACAAATTCAGAGGCCTCAGACATCGCCATGTATCTGGCATCAGGGGAGAGGGCTGCAAACGGATGCCGGCTGAGGAACTCTGCCCCAGAGTCACAGTTCTTTCTTGACCTTGGCCATACATCAGAACCATCTGGGAAGCTTTTCAAGATTCCAATGCCCAGGCCTCACCGCAGCCCAGTTAATCAGCATCCGTGAGGGCGGGGCCAAGGCAGCACCTGAAACTCCCCAGGTGAGTCCCTGCAGCGGCCAAGAGAAGGCCAGCGGGCCCGGAGGAGAAACTGTGCCAAGCTGCATGGAGGTTTCAGGTTTTGATGGTGAGGACGGCCCAAAGTGCTCCCAAGCAGAAACTGCACCCAGAGTGCCTGGGGTAGACTGGGAGCCCACAGCCCAGCAGCCAGCTGGGTGGAATTCCTGGCAGCTGTGTCACCTCATTTCCCATAAGAACAGGGTGGACACCTTTCTGTCTCTCACCTGAATAACCACACAAAGCCTCAGTTTCCTCCCCTAATAAACAGAACACACAATGAGCCACAAACATGACCTCACCCCACAAAAAGAACCCACTTAGGAAAGATGGCAACAGGGCCGCAGAGGCCACTGCCAGGTGAGGAGCACAGTCTCTCCAGGGGGCTACGCCTGCAGGCATGGGACCAGACAAGCAGAGTTATCATGGGTATTTAATGGAGCCCGGAAAATATTCTTGGCCACAGGTCTACAACTGAGCTGGAAGGGAGAACAGGAAGAGTTAATGAGAAACCAGCAACCGAGAGGGAGGGCCGGTTGAATGAACTGATGTTCTGACCCCTTAAAGAAAAATGAAGTCCCGTGTAAGGTCTTCTCCCTGCAGGGACTTTTACGTTCATTATTTCATCCCAGCCCTCCTGGCTAAAATGCTGAGCTATGCTTTTGCTTGTTTCCCTTGGCCCAAATCATTAAGTCCAGGAAGTCTAGAGGAGGAGGTAAGGGGAGCAGAGGAGAGGAGAGGAAGAGAAGGAAGAGGAGATGAGAAGAGGGGAGAAAGGAAGGCGCGAAGGAAGAAAAAGAGGAGGAAGAGGAAGAGAAGGACGAAGAGGAGGAGGAACGAGAGGAGGAGGAACGAGAGGAGGAGGACAATCAAGAGGAAGAACAGGAGGAGGCAGGCACGTGCCAGCTAACAGGTTCTAGGGATCTTAAGTTGAGCAAATCACTGCAAGACCACCGAGAAATGCCTTTCTTCCCCTACCTCATTCAATCCCATCCATACAGTCTAGATGGAAAGACAAGGGAACAGACCAGAGTTTATAAAACATACTGAGAAAGCCAACTCCCAGCCTGTCTCTCAGAGGCGAAGGTACAGCGGCACAATGGCACACGCCTACATGTCCCAGCCTTCTCCAGGGTTTCTGCTTCCCACGCTATCATTCCACTTCATGCAAGGGACTGGAACAAGAAAGGAGAACCCAGCTGCTCCATTCTAGTTCACCAGGGAGGTAAGGAGCCCAGGTCCCTCTCTGCTCCTAAGGACTCTAGAAAGTTCTAGTTTGTGGGAGGGTGTCCCGAGAACCAACAACTTTGCAGCCAGCAGTGGCTTCTTCAACACCTCCACCTTCCTTTCCCTACCATGCACCCGCTCCCCACAAGTCAGAGTACGTGTCCCACAACTGAAATCCCAGGGTTCCCTCCAGCCTGCAAACCTGGTGTGCAAATGTCCTGACTCTTGCAAATGTGTTAAAAAATAAACCTTAAAAAGCTTCCAGATGTTCTGTTTGTATTGTGGTGTTTTTCTGCTGTAGTCTCCAGAGGCCAATACACGATGTACAGGATCCTGACGGCCCAGAAAAAAAAATCTGAGGCAGACGAGAGGCACAGCCTGGGGGAGAGCAGGGAGACGACCCCTGCCCAGCACCACAGCTCGGTTGGTTCACCCATTCACTCTTCCACTGCAGACATGCACCGTGTGCTCCCCCTTTGTCCTCCCACAGCACCCCACACCCTGTTCCTTCCCCTGTCATAGGTAAAAGACAGGGAATGCAGGAGATTTCAAAAGACTGCAACAGAGAGTCTGAGCATTCCAAAATGTTAGGTTTTGCCTTTTCTGAGCACCCACCTCACCCCTCTATTAAACTTCTACCGTCAACTGTTCTGGGGACAGACAGGGACAAAATGACACAGGAGTGACCCTCATACTCAAGATGTTAAATGACCACTTGCAGGGCCATCTTGGGAACTGGACCAACCAGAACAAGGGAGTGAAGTTCATGGCTTCTCAAGGCCCCTCTGGGGCCGGTGGCCTCTGATCTACAGGAGGGTAATTGCCAACGGGCGGGCTTGTGCACACATACCCACACACGCACCCTTCCCAACACGCACACACCCGAGGGCCCAGGATTCTTTGCACAAGGTGACGCCTGCTCCCTTTGATGCTCGCCGGATGTGTTCCCATTGGGCAAAAACCAGACCTCAATAAATCCAGCATTATCAAGAGGCCGGTGGTTTGCGATTGCACCAGGCTGTTATCTCTGGGCCGCGGGTGGGGCTGCTTCGCGGTTCACCATTGAAAAGCATGAACTTATAGGTAGATCAAAGACCCTTCCGCACCAGCCAACCTGGGTCCCTTGTTTATCCCCCCGTGGACTGCTCCTAAAGATGGACTTTAAAGATAATAGGTTCCCCCAGTCCCGACCCTCTTGTGTCCTCTCCTAATGTCCCTCGGGGGCCACTCAACAGCCAATCACTAGGCTTTTCTTGTCCTTTCTTTGGATGGTCCATTTAACGACAGTACAGGGGGACTGGGTCATGCAGGCACTCCTGTCCTCTTCGTGGATCACAACAGGAAGGAGGTGCTGGGGAGGAGTCATTTATTATACTCTGTCCTCAGAAAGAAGAGACTGCCAAACCTGTTCACTTGGTACCTGAAGGCCCCAATGGACTCCACTGTTCACACAGATATTTGAGGTCAGCAGTCAGTCTGCAGTGAGGTCACTTCTGAGTTGTGTGGATCTGGGTCACCAAGGACTACTCATTAGACAGGGAGCAAGCACAGACCGTCCAACAGGGCTGCTTGTAGGCTTCCTGCCTCCCAAGAGTCCCTCAGCCCAGGGGGCAGGTTGGTTAGTGGCCAGGCACACAGGGACAGGCGTGTTTTCTTTTTCATGTTGACAGTACCAAGCTTATTGTCTCTACTGGTGAGGCACAGGGTTGGATAGATGGATGGATGAATGGATGGAAGGACAAATGAACCAAAGAGTGCATGGACATGTAGATCACTAGCAATATAAACCAGTTATTCTATAATTTATAGGAGAGACAAAGGGACAATCATTCCTACCACTGGGAAAACAGTCCAGGTGGCAAACCTCATCTGAGATGCCCGAGCTTAATGTCATGCAGTCAGATCAGGGTTAAAGTCCCAAATCAGCTTTTTGTAGGTTGTACGATCCTAAGCAAGCTACTTCTCTTGAACCCATGCATACAACAGGAAAATCCTAGTGCCTAACGAGAACTCAGTGAAACCCCAAGGACTCAGTAAGTACTGTTAGTCCTTACCACTCCCTTTCCCTATGACACTATCTCCTCTAAGAGTTGAAATAGCACGTTCCTAAGGAAGAAAGAGCCATTTCTGTGATTATTTTCCTGCTGTAGACCATGCTTGCAAGGTGTATAAAGAAGTTTCGATCCATCTTCCACAATTCGTTTCTAATACTTGGATTAACCCTTACCTACCGCCCCACCTTTCGTGCTTCTTCAATCACCCCTAAAAATTCCGAGAACCTGGGCCACACACAAGGAGGAGGCAATGATACCAAGAGTTGTGACCAAGGAGGGGACTTGAGGAGACCCCACCATGAGAGACAGCTCAGCCACTGACTAAAGCTTTATTCCAACAGTACTGCCTGATACTGACATGCACAGGCACGCACACACACACACACACACACACACACACATGCACTTGGGCAGCTCTGGGGATGGAAGCCAGGGCCTCCACGTGCTAGGAAAACACTCCATTACTGAGCCATGCCCCAGCCTGATGTCCACCGCTTACTTCTCTCCCTTGCACTTTTGACCTTCTCAATTGGGTCCTCTTGTCCTTCAGCCCTGGTCTGTCTGTCTCTGTCTCACGCTCCTCAGAGACACAGCAGCCTTCAGAGCCAGCGTGACCAGCCACGCTGGGAACAACGCCTATAGGTTCCGGCCAGCGCGGTCCAGTCCCCCATAGCCTGGCCAGCTTGTGCCTTCTGCGCCAAGATGATGAAGTGAGCTGGATCTCAGCCCCCTCCATCCCAGAGGAGCCAGGCTGTTACCCAAGGCTGCAGCTGGACCCTCAGCGGCACCAGGAGGTCATGCAGCAAGCTCACAGAAGAGGCCACCCACACAGCACATCAGGCTGCTGGACCTTCCCTGGGGCCAGAGCCGCACTAGCCCTTGGCCCTGACTCGGAAGATTCACCATATGGCTTCCCTAGGGACCAGGAGAGGAGGACAGGAAGTGAGCCATGACAGAGCGAGAGCGCGCCACGCTTCCCTCCAGTGCAGGGGACACTCCTGGCCACTGAGGCGAGGGGTTAGCTGTGTCCCCAGCATGTCTGAGAAAAGAAAAAGAGCGACAGCCGAGTGTGACATCCCCCAGATGGGTCTCCCCCTCCGGCCTCTCCTCTCTCTTCAGCGCCAGATGCATTCCCAGGGTTCGATGTGAACTTCAAAATCCCTGAAGTCTGGGTGACTTCACACTTTTCCAATTAAAGACCCGGAATGGTTTTCATGTTTGCAGAGAACTTTGACCAAAAGTGTAGGCAGCGGAGCAAAACAGGAAGAGACAGACCTCTCTCTGGCTCCCTCGGCCCCCTCCGCCTAAAGTCCTGGGGGTGGGGTGAAATAGGGGAAGCGTGGCCTCTCCATCCCCCCGGAACCTTCATGTTCTGTTGCCAGCTTTTCTCTGTCTTCTGGTCCTCCAGGTCCCAGTCTCTGGGGGACAGGGGTCAGGGCAGGGTGGCTGGGGAAGGCCCTGGAACAGAGGACAGAGTGGACAGGACAGTCACTGTAGCCTCCAAGAACAGAGCCAGATACCTCATCTGGGTGGAAGGCAGCCTTCCCAGGTGCCCAGCAAGCCGGGACTTGTGGAAACCAGAGCCCAGGCTGGCAGAGGGGATGGACAGGGGAACCAGAATTCAAAGGGGCGGCTGAAGGAGGCAGGCTGGCGGGGAGAGGGGGAGGTTTCAGTGAATCATATAAATTAGAGACAGAAAGGATGTCAGGCCACCTTCATTTCCTTCCTCTCCTAATAAGAATTATCTCATTAGCCCCAAGCTTCCTAGAGGCAAACTTTAAATGATTCCTGTAATGGGGATTTCAGGCTGTAGCTCCTTCCCGCCCTCCCAGATCTGACTCCCAGGAGAGCTAAGAAAGGTCTTAAAGAGACAGCACACAGAGAGGCTAGTTCAATGGGCTTAGCACTGCACAGGTTCATCTGCTTAGGTGCTGCTCTTCTATTCTGCATGTCTGCTTACAGGATTGTACAGGAGAACACAGTCATACATATGGGGGTAAGCTGAATAGGAACACATCCCTCTATTTTCTTCACCCTTTCAAAAGAAAAAAAAAAAAAGCACATTCTGATCCTTTCAACCTATGAAAGTTGTCTTATATGGTGAAACAGATTTGGCAAATGGGATTAAGTTAAAGATTTTGAGATGAGAAGATTATCCTGGATTATCTTAAGTGCAATCATAAGTGTCCTTAGCAGAGGGAGGTAGAGGGAAACGACTACAGAGAGAGGAGGAAATGCAAAGGGACCACAAAGGCAGAGGCTGGGATGATGTGGCTACAAGCCAAAGAATGCTGGCAGCCACTGGAGCTGGGGACAATTAGTCCTTGCAGCCTCCAGGAGAAATCAGCCCTGCCTACAACTTGATTTCAGCCCCAGAGGTCTCATTTTAGACTTCTAGCCTCCAGAATTGTAAGAGAAGAAATCTGTGATGTTTTAAGCCACCAAGTTTGCAGTAATTTGTTACAATCAGCCCCAGGAAACTACTACACTTAGGAAAAAAAAAAAAAAAAGCTCTTTCCACAAGAATTAGCTTTGAAGCCTTATTTCACAGCAAAATAAAAATATATCAGAAACATCAGAGCACCATCCAAAAATAACTATGCCATAGTCCCACAATGAAATCCTAAACAACCATAAAATATTGAATTATTAATAATAAAGGACTAATATCATGTAACAATATGGCTGTAAATATTTCTCTTGCTTTTCTCAGCTGGCTAAGGGAAGGCATCTTGTCATTACTCCTGCCTCTACAAGTTATGAGCTGAGTTGCAGAATGGTACAAAAGCTGGGGCTGGGGATTTAGCTCAGCAGCAAAGTGCCTGCCTGGCAAGCGCAAGGTCGTGAGTTCGGTTCCCAGTACAGGAGAAAAACCAAAAAAAAAAAAAAAAAAGAATAGTACAAAAGCTAAGTAAGGTTGGATTTCTGTGCACAAACAGAGAAACAGGACCTGGAGAAGTTCAGGGGACTGAGCTCACCGGATCAGGGCATCCATAGGTCAAAGCTACTGCAACGAAGTACTACAAAGTAGTGACTTTAAACAGGAAATTCATTGTATCACAGTTCTGGAAGCCAGACATCCAAAATCAAGGTGTGGACAGAACTGGTTCCTTTTGGAGGCACCGAGGGAGATTCTGTTCCCTGCCTCTCCCCGGGCTTCTTCACGTAACCCATGACATTGCCCGGCCTCCAGAGGCCTCAACTCCAATCACTTCATGTCACCTTATTCCCTGCATCACTTCTCTTTTAAGGTCTGGTCATCGGATCTAGCATTCACTCTAAGTCCAGAATGACCTCATCTCAAAATTCCTTTATTATATCTGCAAAGACCCTTTTTGCCAAACAAGATCACATTGTGAGACTCTAGGTGGACATTTTTGGGGGAGATTACTCCACTACAGATGGCCTACAGCTAGCTCCAACCCACAACCCTGTGTGCATGTGTGTGGGGGGGGTGGCCTTGGGAATGGGTGGCCTTGGAAACAGTAAAATCCTCCATCATCAAAGTGTTCTAACAGAAAGTAGCTATCTGGAAAGTCTTAAAGAGTATCATGGGTCCATGAGTCCAGATAGGAGATGGAAGTAATGGAATCAGTTGGATTTGAATGGGTTATAGGTATAATCTTTGCTCAGTGCTGAGCATGAACAGATGCTCACAGACCACTGAGGATGTTCCTTAAATCTCAGCATCTCTCTCTCCACTGACTCTTCAGAGTAGAATAAGCCATGGAAAAGGAAATGCGAAGAATACTTGTATACTGGGATGACAGTTTCCAGAGCACCACCCCGGCTCCCTGCACTATAGGATAAAATCTGACACTCCTACACACCTCTCATCTGATAGCAAGAGGTGACTCAACAGCACACCAGGACAAATCCCATGGCAAGAGACACCCAGGGCGGCACTATATGAGTATTCAGACTGAGAAAGGGACACAGCGTCATCACGGCCTCTGCCTGGGCAGTTAGAGGGTCCCCGGGAAGGTCTACAGGACAGAGTCTTGGGCCCCATTTCTGCACCTGCCAAACAATAAACAGGACAAGAATCAGAGGAGCCATCACAGGCAGGAGCCAAGGGCAGGCTGCCTGTTCCCACTGCAGCCCAGATGGGGCACAGCCACCTGGCAGGCGAGGTGTTAACCGTGGGAGGCCCACGGCACTTTTCAGCTACAGGTGAGCGCTGCTAAAGCCACCCTCAGGGTCAGCCCCAACTTCAGGTCTTGCTTTGCTGCTAATCTCTGTAAGCAAGCACCCTGCTGCTGAAACCCCGATCTGGGTGGCCCTTAGCCACTCCCAAGTCTTGTCACATGCTTGGTGAGGTCAGCCCGCCCCACACAAACCTCGTCAAGCTAGCAGGACAGATGTTGTTATTAGTCCCACTTTACAGATGGAGAAGCTGCGCCGGAGCTGAACGGCCACCCAGGGAGCGCATGTCCCTGTCCTGTCCTTGCCCCAGAGTGCCCTCTGCAGCTAGGCAGGCAAGGGGCAGCTCCACACTCCCGGTGCTGCCCGTGAACCCTGAGAGCTTTGCAGAGCTGGCCACAAACAGCAGGAGACATCCCTTCTGTTGGCGACCTGGGCTTCCTCTGGGGAGTCTGACTTGCTAAGACACCCCAGCCTTCCTCCTCTTGTCCAGCAGTGTGGAAGTGGCGGGCATGGCTCTGCAGCACTGGCACGGCCTGTGTCCAGGCCAGTCCTTCCTCAAGAGCACTGAGGAGTGTCTTTTGGGATACGGGAGGAGAAGCTACCTATTCTGTACTTTTCTACGTTTAGAGAAAGGATTAAGCAGGGCTGATCTGAACTCCCAGCTCAACTTCTGAGCAACAGCTTTCCCCACTGTCCTAGAGAGGCGCTCAGAGCAGGACTCTGCCCGTCTTGGCCGTCTGCAGCAGCACCGGGAGGTGGAGGGGTGATTCTGGATCTGCATGGAGCAAAGCGAACACTACCCTGTCTGGGGCCAGCGATCAGTGGGGCATGAGTTAACGATCCTCAGGTTGGGTCCCCAGAGAAGGCGGCCAAGCTAGCTTCCTTTTGCGGGGGGGCCTCTGGTGTGACCTGTGGCTGAAGCACAGCTCTGGGGTGGCACCTGCAGCTAACCGCGAGGGGATACTCCAGCTTCACAGACAAGTGACTCCTGGAACACCCGACTGAGGCTGGATCCTTGGACTTGATTTTCCAACGGAACGAAGAAAAGGAAAAAGAGAAGAGAGGAAAAAGTGGCTGTTCTCCTCGCTCCCCCACCCATTTCTCTGTCCCCCTGCTCTTTTCCCATCTCTTGGGGAATGTGCATTTTCAGAGGCACCGTAGGAAGGCCGTGCATCTGGGCTCATAAGGACAGGAACCCCGAGAAGGCGGATGGAGAATCCGCAGGCTGTGAAGAGTCCAGCCGCCTCCAGCCCTCTGGGCCAGTCCTTGGTTCCCATGACACTCACTGGCAGTGTTAATAACTAACCGCGGCCCAGACAGGTGTTGGCAGCCGGGCCTTAGGAGTTCTTGTTCAGGGCTGGAAGTGAGTCATTTCCCTTTTATAGTTTGCTAGCAGACTGAGTCACCCAGAGCCGACCCTTTCACCCAAGCTTTCCTACCCTGGCCACCTAAGGCGCAGCCCGTACCTTAGAGCTATCGACTGCCCAGGTCAGCTGAGCCCCGTGCAGCGCTGGTGGGGTTGGGGTCAAACACCATCCCCACGAATGGCCAGGTCTCTCTCTGTACCCCTTCTGCCCCTACTGCCTCAAGCGGAACAGCTGACTCACTGTCCCAGTCTGATGCGCTGTCTGAGAAAAACAGTGCTGACAGGTAGAGGCGCACACGCCTGAGGCCTAGTTAGGTCTGCCTCACCTTTGACCTTTACCCAAACAACGCTCTTCTACCTCCCTCTCCTGCCTGGAACAAAAGACTAGAAACAAAACGCTCAGAACCACGAACCAGAGGACAAAAGGGCGATGCAAAGAAGTCAACTTCATTGTCCTTGGGAAGGACCAAGGCTGAGGGAGGGAAACCGAGTCCTGAGACAGTGGGCCCACCATGCTGCCCTGCTACACGTCAGGCGGTTGGCAAGGCCTGGCTGTCCAGGCTCCTAAGGTGGCTCCCGTCTCCTGGGCAGAAATCAAACACCGAAAAACTGAGGTGTCTTCTGGGTAATCCTTTCCCCCACTTTCCTCTAGTTCCTCTTGCAATTTTTTTAATTCAGAAGGGAATAAGAAGAAAAAAACAAAAACACGAAGAAGAAAAAAAAAAAACACATGGGGTTATAAAGGAAACCAATCTCCCCAAAATAGGTCTGGGGATTTTACTTTTTTCTGAGCCTCAGAAAGTCCCTCTCCGCCGTGGTTTCTAACACAGGCAACCAACACACAGGACACCGGCATCAGGTCGGACGGCGCTGGTGTCTCACCGCCAGGGGCTTCGGCAGGTGCGAGCCTGACAGGTGGAGAGAAGATGACAACGCTTCTCTCCTCAGAAGGTGAAAGACAAGAGGGAAAAGTCACAGCCAAGACTGCACCAGGTGTGGCAGGGAACCTGACACCCTGCAGCAGTGCTGGCCTTTTGGGTGAACTCTGCTGGCTGTTCTCGGCTAGCCTGGCCACCCCCACCCCCACCCCTGCAAGCCCTTCTGACTTCCGCAGCTCCCAGGTGTCACAGCCCAGCTACAGAGACCCCCAGACTTTCCCAACTGCGTTCTGAAATCTGTTTGCCGTAGCTGTGGGTCTGGCTGCCCTTCCCAGGTGAGGGGACGTTTCCGGTCTTGCGCACAGCATCTAAAGCAACAGCCGGCTGATAGCATCAGGGTCCACATGCCGGAGGGAGAGAGTCTGCCCTGGGTGCTGGCTCGGAGGGGACTGAATGATTCATCAGGCCTGATCAGCAAGCATGATGTCCCCTGGTGAAGTGGGAGGCCTGGGGACCCCGCCCACTGAGGGACAGGAACCAAGGTGACTCACAGTTGGATCCCGAGGAAAAGTTCCATCCTTGTGTCCTCTGGATGGCTCTGGTCTCTGGGTGAGCTCACCCCCGTCACTGCTGACACTCAGACCAGGCCTTGATTCCTGTTCCCAGAGTCCCTGGCACCTTCCCACTCTCAATTATGGTAGTGGCAGAGATCGTCGTCGGAGGGCAGCAGTCTGTCCCCAGCACACACACGTGTGACGTGACTGAGGACACAGCATGTCCTCCCTGGGCATCCAGCTGCTCATCCGTGAACACAGTCCTCCTCCTGCTGATCTCATGCAGGAGCCTTGGGGACAGCGAGGCAGTGGATGCGACAGTTCTTTGATAGGAAGTTTGCAAAGCCAGAGCCAGTGACTAATACTGAGATTACTGTTTCTGACTGCTGCCCTGGGGTCCAGCCAACAGGCTCCCATCTTGCTTTCTCTCCCTGGACCCTGCATTTGGAGGTGGGTGTGCTGGGCCCAGGGGGAGAAGGGTCCCCACCAGAGTCATCCAAAAACACACTTGATGTTGGTAGAAACACAGATCATGACCCCATCGCTCCTACTGCCCCTTCTTTACCCCAAGGGTTTCCAACAGAGCATGCAAATGTTTCTATAGCTTTGCCAGGCAGAGGCATACACAGGAGCCACGGAGAAGTCTCCCAAAGCAGCCAGTCTTCCCCTTATGCGCTCAGCTGTCAGATCCCACACAATCACAAGACACTGGCTAACAACCACCATGACCAAGAACTTGCACACACCTTCCCAGGAAGACATGCTGCTTCAGATGAGGAGCCCCAGGGTACCTGTGACCTGCCCTCCTGGAAGGCAATAGCAGTCACAGGGTAGAAGACAAGAGAGAATGATGGAAGACCCCATTCATGGCTGCAATTGGAGCTGCACTTCCTTAGCAGGAAGAGGGAGATGAGAGGAAAGCATGAGGCTGCAAGACGGCAAGGAGAGCTCCACAGAGGCAGCAGTGCGAACTACGCTGGAGGCAGGCGTCCCTTGGGTCTTCTGTGCACCCTCACTGCCCTAACGCAAGTGGAAGAGCTGGAAGAAGAGAATTCGCCTGTCTTCCCACTCCCTTTGCTTTGCCTTTCCATCCTTTGATGCCGGGCCTGCAATGTGCCCCTGATGGCTTTACAGAGGAGAAGAAGCCACTCCTATTAAGCCAGGACCCCACACAAGAGGGAATCCTGAATCAGCCAGTCGTCGCTGCTGAGAATCGGCTCCTGTGATGTGCTCATACCTTCTCAGCTCATCCCCCAAAATCACTGTCATTCTGTTGTCAGAGGTAAATGATAGGACAGGAGGAACCTGGGCACATTCAGTCCACCCCCGACCCCCATTCGCAAACCCTTCCACTAGGTGCCCTGTTCCTACGGGCTTCCACACCAGCCCCTTCTGTGAGTTGGATCATAAACCTTGCCTCGGCTCCCAGGTCCCTTGGAAGCAGGACCAAAAGTCTTGGGGACCCTGCCTGGCACGGCCTTCATGCCCTGGGGTTCTCAGCCCCCTCACAAACTCCTACCATGCCTGTGCCCTGTTCTCAAAGCTACCTCACAGCTTCTGGGTTCCCACTCTGGTTCTGGATGTTGCTGCTCCCTCTGACCCAAACGCTCTTCCCTAACATTCAAGTGCTCCACCCCTCAGCTCGCTCCAGTCACCTGCTCCATTCTCCCAGCTGCCTGCTCACCGCTCTTTCCCTGCCTAACACATCTGAGCCACTTTTCCTGCCTCTTATTTTTTTCCATGATACTATTCCCTTCTCATGTACTAGACAATTTACTTCTTTATCACTGTCTATTTATTGCCAGTCTTTCCCCCACTAGAAGGCAAGTTCCCTGAAAGTAGGATAGTGCCTGCTTTGTTCTGTTCTCTACCTAGAGTGGTCCTAACAGTGACAGGCACCCAGTATCCATTAGATGAATGAAAGAAAGAATGAAAGGAATGGATGATGAATGGATGAAATCACTCAGGTGGGAGGAAGGGGCTATATCGTATGGAATCACCTGGCACTCGGTAGAGGACACCTGGAAGAGAAAGGAGGCCTGGGGTTGGCAAGAGCGGAAGGTGCTACAGTCAGAGGCAGTGCACATGCCTGGCCTGGAAATCCCCTTGAAGTCACTCATTAACCATCCCTACCCCAGTCACCAAGCCCAGGCAGAATGACTTCAACACCTGGCACTCCACGCAAGCCCACGTTCCCATCCAAGAGCTCGCACTTTGGCTAGGCCCCGAGCCTTTGCTCCGGGGATCCTAGGGTCAACAGAAAAAAAGAGACATCCAAGGTTGGAAATAAGACACCCAAGAAACACAAACGAGCCCTCCTCCCCACTCCCACCCTGTTGAGCCACCTACGGGGCAGGAGAGCCAGTACTGGAGGTAATATCTTGTTTAATAGATTATGGAGTGGCCTAGCCATGGGCCCCCATGGCTGTGGGGTTTAGGAAGGTGAGGAGCAGGTGTGGTCAGCATGGGGCAGAGTGCAGAGTCCATTCTTGGGGGAAGGACACACAGTGGAAAGAAATGGATGAAGGCGAAGTGTCCAAGGATATCTGGTCACTGGGCAGATCAACAGAGAGGTGTGATGGGTTTCTTAACCTATCAGAAGGTGACACGTTGAATACTGGGTCTAAGAAAGAGGTGTAAGGAAAACACAAATAGAATCACTTTGGAGAGGAAATCCAAAGGCTGGAGCCCTTGATGGGTATTCCAGCTGGGTCTTCAAAAGCCAAGATGGAGAGGCAGTCAGGAAAGGAGAGAAAATCCAATGGTGTGGAGCAACTGTCAGAGCCCAGTGTGCTGGTGAAGAGGGAGTTAAGGACACTGGTCAGCTCCTGTGATAGATCCTCGTGGAATAAGAGACAGAGGAGGAAGGAAGAGAACTAACAGGGCACCTGATCCAGATCTTTGCATTGTTTTCTTCAACACTTAGTCTCCCCTGAGGACAGGGAATGAACATTACCTTCTGACAGATGAGGAAATGTTACCTAGGATCACATCCCAGAGGCTCCCAAGACTGAATACAAAATAATACAGAAAACACACCAACATATATGCTTAATATGTTCCAGTACTGGGCCAGGTTCTCAGTGTGCCTACTTTATTTCACTTCACAATACAGAAGAGACTGTCCTTATTACCGCCATTTTGCAGATGGGAAACTAAAGTCCACAGGAGAAGAGCTCATCTATCAGCCCATGGTCACAAAGTGAGAAAGCAGTGGGAGCTGGATTTGAATCCAGGCCATCTGGGTCCATGGTCCTTACTGCTGCACTAGACGAAACAGTGACAAGCTGACAACATAATCTGCCTGGTTGCAAACCCCTGCTTTGCACTGGAAATGCAAAGCAGCACCCTCCTTCCAAGTTCCATGGGAGAAATAGAAACAATCTGCTGTCTCCCACCGAACATGGTACTTCTGAGCTTCTAGCCAGAATGAGAGTTACAGCCAGAACAGAAGCCACTGTGGATGGGGAAGTCTAGACAACTGTGGGCAAATCTAGCCCTTGGGTGAAAGAACGGGCCGTCTGCTCCACATCCTGCATTATCAGGACTAGACTTCAATCAGCAGCACTCCAGAAACCTTTAGGAACCCATAATCCTGAGGACAGTCTCTGTTCCCAAGGCCAGTGGGAACAATCCACCTATCTCCTACACCTACAGGCTGTGAGTCACCTGCCTGACGGTTCTTCCTGCACACTGCCCGAAAGACCTCTCGGCCTGCGATGGACTCCACGTCTAAAGTGCAGGTAGCAGGAACTGATGTGTGACCTGGTGAGCAGCTGGAACAACTCACTATCACTCAAATCAGCTACAGATCACAGTAACACTTCAGAGCTGGCTTTCCATCCTGGTTTCCTCGCAAATTACCTGTGTGAGCTTGGTTTTCTCATCTGCAGGTTGGGCATCATGTAACTCACCTGCTACAGCTGTGAGAGGCCAAATGACTTCACCCAAATAACAGCAGTGGAACACAGCCTGGCCAGAACTAATAAATACTGACTGTACTTACTAAACCTGGGCCCCTGAGCCTCCTCTGATGGCTACCTGTGAGGCTCCTGCTGACAACGGCACTCTGGGCAGTTAGGAATATGTATACAGGTGACGGGCAAAGACACAAAACCCCCAAAGCTAGAAGCTGTGCAAGGTTATAACTGTGTCATGGTGACCGAGTGCAACTCACCTTTCTCCTTGTCCTTCCTTCTTGGATCCGAGCAATCACCAAGCCAACTGGAAATTTCTGATGTCACCTGAAAAAAATAAGGAGAGGGTTATACCAGGAAAGCATATAATAATGTAACTCATTTTTAGGCTTAAAATATGGAGGGCATAGCTTTTGAATACCAGGGTCCTCTGATGCTCAGAAAGCCAGGACTATTAAAATAGCTACTTACTCCTCAATACAGAATAAAACTACACTCATTTAAATAAACAAAACAAAGGGAGAAATCCATTCCCTACATCAATTGCAGATGTGGTAAATCAAAGACTACTTTCCAAGAATGAAGTTTTTAATGGTAAACTAGACCTAGAATGAACCAAGATATAAATCAATATGACTATTACACTGGATAGTAATTTTTTCAAATTATAACAAAACTCAAATTCACAATGGGCCTTGATTATAAAATGATCTGCCACTAAGTATTAAGCTGTTCTGCTTTTACTGGGCACTTTTGAGAAAGACTCCTGTGATACTATCATTGGATGTTGTGATCTGATTGTATATCTGAATTCATTAAATGGGATAATGTGCTAGGAGTATCTAACTCCATGTCTGGCCTTTATCATGTTTTCAATAAATATCAACTATACTACTATTAATTACACATTTTTGTGGGTTCCTAGAGTGCTGAGTTGTCTTGAACCATCCATATAATCTGTGAACAAACGTACACTGATGTCACTAGGGCTGCTGTCACTGCTGCTGCTAAAACAGATATTTAATCTTTAAATCCGGCCTCTGTTCAATCTCATTCTGACACCAGGAAGAGTAGTATTTCAAAAGGTGGTTAAAGATAATAGCTCCATTCTCAACTTCCCCATCATTAGGCTCAAAGAAATCACTCTAGACCCTTAGGTTGGCAAATGAAAACAGAGAGAAGAAAGGAAAAGGGGAAAAAGAATACCATCCGATTTGAAACAGAAAACCTGTAACCTTCACACACAAGAGAAAGGATTGTTTGGGTGGCATTTTGTCTCCCCTGCCTGAGCATCACACATCATCACTGCGGTGGTTTCTGAGTTCCTGAGGACAGGGCCAGACTGGTCCTCTGCTGCCAGTCCCATAAGCCATACCTGCCACCTCACCAGACGGCGAAGGAGGAACCTCGCCTGTTGTGTTACAACGCAGGCCACAGCCACATGCCTGCTGCACCTGCCTCCCGCTCCCAAAGCCATGAACTTATTCCCAGACCAACCTCGAATGCGACAGACTCTTGATCACAGGATAGAGGAACTTGCCATTTTAGGCCAGATGAAGGGGTGCACCCTTTGGGACCCCAAGGGTTGACAAGCAAATGCTGATCAACTTGTTAACAGGGAGCAAGCAAAACCTACTAAGCTCGCCAACTTCGGCCCTGGGCTTTGTAATGGATCCTATTTACTCTAACTGGTATATGGTGAGGCTGGGTAGGGGCTGTTTTCTAAACACCTCCCTGGTAAGTTTGAGGATCCTCCAGGGTTGTTGCTCCAATGTGCACCAGAGGGTCAGGGGGGGTGGTCTGAGTTTCTGCCTTTCTAGCACACTTGTAGGCAAATCTAAGGTTTGAGGGGTGGTCCTTAGAACACACTCTACACAAACCTGAGCTTAGAGTATCCTGGTAATCCTTCTAAGTCCCCAAGGAGCCTCAGGCAAGCTGACCTCATCCCTCTGCAGCCACAGCGGGGACACTGCTCACAGCCTAAGAGACAGTGGGCCCTCACCAGTTCTATACAACTTCAAGGCAATCAGACCCCAGGCCTGAAATGCCCCGCTGAAGGGCTCTACGTTTAACAGAATGTTTGCTTGGGCTTTGTTTAATCTGCAGGGTGTTTTTTCCCTTGGTTTTCTGCATTGGCATGATAACCAGGACCTCCCGGAGAGCCTGGCTGCCCCATGGGTCCTAACTCTTTTCCCCTGGCACACTGGCTGGCCTCTGTCCTCAGGAACCCCGCCTTGCTGCACACACCTCCCCACCACTTAAGCGCTGCTCTTCCATCCTTACTGGGAAGTGGGTGGCACCAGGCCAGCAGCAGCCCACCATGCCCACCACCACACCTGAGGCAGGCTAGAGCTTGCAGCTGGCTGCCTACAGCCTGCCCCAAAGTTCCGCTCTTCCCCTCTGCCTCGAGCCCCCACCCCTATCAGATCCTTCCTGACCCCCCCACAGGTGCTTGAGCCCTGCATCACCCAAGTGATCCCCAGCCCAGGTAGGATGCCCACCTCAAAGATCCCTTCACCCAAGACAGAAGAGCCCCGGACACAAAAGCCTTCCAGGTGAAACACAGAACAGGCCAGCCTAGAGTCAGGCTACTCCCACAAACCTCCTGTCTTCTCCAACAAGCATACCAGGACCTCAGTAAGCCATGCTGACTCGGAAGACCCCACTCGGAGAAGACCAGGGCAGGGAAGGACAAATACATGGATGGTCTATGGGCCTCAACACTTCATAGGAACCCCTACACAGAGCCCTCTTTCTGGCCAGCATAAGGGCTGTAGTTTAGGGAAATTCTTGGACCTTATGAATGGCTCCAAAACCAGAGGGAAGAACAGGAAGTGGTGGCACACACCTGTAATCCCAGCACTCGGGAGGCTGAGGCAGGAGGATCCTTGCGAGTTTGAGACTAGCCTGGGCTACAAAGTGAGCTCAAGGCCAACCTGAGCTGCATAGCGAGACCCTGTCTCAAAACAAAACAAAACAAAACAAAAAACCCAGAGGGAAGCAACTTTTAGAAGTCACTGTGTAGAACTCACTCCTCGAGGAGCCCAGGTAGCCAGGCATCTGTCAGGAGGTCATGAGGCTGGGCTAAGTTCTTTTCTAAGACCCTACCCAAGGCCAACATGTCCAGCAGTCACTGATATAATTAGGGGTTCATGACAGTGATCTCATTAATAAGAACAAATGTCAACAATATTAATGTCTTGATAATGAGTCCAGCCCGGACTCTGTTGTCCTTGTACCACTGCGGTCATACATGTAATTTTTCCTTAATAGGAAAAGGGGCCGACGGAGACAGAGGGCCTTGGTCATAAACATCATTTGGCCTCAGTGGTGACTACTTCTTTCCAGGCTCCTTACTCGGTAGTTTTCACGGAGACCCCTAGTTGAATGCCTCATTGCTGTCATTGCAGATCTTTCTAGAAGGCCCCCACCACAGCCAGAGAGCAGCCCCCCTGCTGCAGGCCAGGTCACCTGAGGCCCTCAGGTGCCCCAGGGTGTTTCTGACTACAGAAAGGCCCCAAAGCCACCCACCCGTGTGGGAGCAGTGCGGTCTGGCAGGACGGGCATCAGTGCTGCGGCCCAAACACACACACACTCAGCCCTGCAGCCTAAACACCCAGCACACATCACACCCAGGCCTATAAAAGATAATTATACAATCTGATCTGGCAAATTAGTGCTGCAGAACTGTCTAATTCTCACAATGAATTTGAGGGCTGGATCGGCAGGAAAAATTAACCTGGATCTTTATTGGGATTTGCCCCCAGGTCAGGATTAGGGTTCATTTATCTCTTTTATTTTCCTGCTGAGGGAAGGTGGAGAGGCTTTCTCTCCTGCCTGCCCACCCCTCCCTACCCCATCCAGGCTTGGCTTTGAGACAAGCCAGCTGCCTGGGACCTTTCCCACGCACTACAGCCTCCAGCTCGAGTCCTACAGCACCAGCTAGGAGGGAGGGAGGGAGGGATAGACAGATAGACAATAGAAGGATAGATAATTTTTGACAAGGAAAAGTTCAGGCATCCCAAATCCAGGAATTCAGTCAACACTAACTCAATACAAGGTGCGTGAACTGACATTCGCAGGTTACAATTTACCTCCTAATTATTCTGGCCTAACGCTGAAGTGTTTCCTTCGCGAACGCTCACATATACACATTTCTCTACCTCCTCCACCTCTCTCTTTCTCTCTCTCCCTCTCTCATTCCCCTCCATCCCTTTCAAGGAATCTTCACAGGAGATGGTCATTAGAAGGAGTTGGTGCCTATCTCCTTAGCTCATTCAGCAGCAGAATCAGCCATGCATGGTGGTACAAATCTGAAATTCCAGCACTAGGTGAGGCAGGAGGACAGTGAGTTTTAGGCCGGCTTGGGCCCCAGGTCCACCATTGCATTCAAGGTTGACCAAACTATACAGCAAAACCTTATTTCAAAAAAAAAAAAAAGAAGGATCAATAGATGGGCACAGAGGTGCATGCGTGTAATCCCAGTACTCTGCAAGGATTATCCTTCATCTAACAAAAACAGACACCATGGCAGGCCTTCACAAAAACTTTACTTTGGTTACCTCTTTTTTTTTTTTTTTTTTTTGGTTTTTCTCCGGTACCGGGAACCGAACTCATGACCTTGCGCTTGCCAGGCAGGCGCTTTTGCCGCTGAGCTAAATCCCCAGCCCCTAAACTTTACTTTGGGTACCTTTCTCAGGGTTCCCCTTGGGAATCATAATACGCTACTCACACTACCTCAGCCGCACCTTGACCACACACCCAGGGCTTGAAAGACAAGGCCCCAGACAATACAGAGGTATTCAGCTTTCACACCGTCTTAGGCTAAGAGGATGTAGGTCTGTCGGAGAAACAGTCACAACGGATGCACAGGCTGAGACAACTTTCCCCCTATTGAATGCCTGCATAATCTACCCATGAAATTATTCAAATGTGCCTCTCTATCAGACCAACCCGGCTCAGAGAATATGTGTTGTGTACAAGCTACAAGGCAGGGGGTGGTGGGGGTAGCCTGCAGCACTACTCCACTTCAGAGCAGGACTGACTGTATGCGGGCAACTCACTCAGCAAACATACACATAGGGGTATGTGTGTGTGTGTGTGTGTGTGTGTGTGTGTGTGTGTATTTCAAGGACAATGATTTATGGGAAAACAAACTTTTTTTTTTTTTTGGTGGTACCAGGTGTTGAACTCAGGACCTTGTGCATGCTAGGCAAGCACAATACCACTGAGCTACATCCCCAGCCCAAACAAACCCCTGTAAACAACTGTCATTTCTTAAGAGTGGTGAAAAGACGAGCAGAACTTGCAAAGGTATCATCAGTCACATGGTGCTTTTTGTAGACCTCTAGCCAAATCTGACTCCAGTTCCAACATGGTTGAGACAAACGTGCACTTTCTGGAAAGAGGTAAACGCCCACCCTGACACGACCAGATGGAAGAGTCTTGGGAGGACGAGAGCGCAGCAAAGAAAAGCATGTCTCCTACTAAACAGCGGATACAGGGATCCAAGCTTCCTTTAGAAGAGGGATCCATTGCAGGTCTGAGCAGGAGGCAGGGAAGATGAAAAGATACCAGAAAGCCAGTAACAGTGTTGTAGACACAGGGAGAAAAGTCTCAGCCTACAGTTAGGCGATCAAAGCTACGCGCACATACGTGAGTTCCAGAGGCAGAGAGTTCAAGACAGATCTTAATGTGACCACTAACCAGCTGTGTTACCTTGGATGCCTTCTCGGACAACAGCAGTGACTACTCCTGCCCCTTGCCAGCCCTCCACCCTCACAGCCGTCCTTTCTATTTGAGGATGCAAAATAGGACCACACCTGCTTCTATACTGGTACTAAATTAAACCACACTTTCGACTGCTTTGCCTGGGCCATAATGAGTAATTAATACATGCTATCTGAGTCTTTTACTGTAAAAATCACAAAATTACATACAAACACAATTATAGATTATACAAATGCAGAAGAAAGCAAAAGGTTAATTAGTAGTCATCTCCAAGCACCAAGTTTAGGGGCATTTGTTTTCTTAGGTTTTAATGTCTAAGGTGAACAAACATTATTTTGTGAAGAAGAAAGGTGCATGGTATTTAAAAAATAAAAATAAAAAGACATTCGAAATGAAACTGTCAAGATGGTCTACAAGGCAGAATAAAAGTAGAAGCTGCAAGATTGCTTGCCAAATCTGAAACAGCTTGGAAACAGGACAGAAAGCTACAGTCTGAACCCAAAGGTTGGGTTCAAGGTGAGACCTAGCAAGAGAACCTCTGGGTCCACGGCAAAATGTAGAATGAGACTGGGAACTGGCGCATTCAGACGGCGAGTGTGACAGTAAGCTCAGAGAAGCTGCGATGCCAGGGACAGGAGTTTCCAAGGAAGGATACGGTGACCATAGGCTTGAACAGTGGGCGAACTTGACCAAGAATCTTAACCCAAACAATAGACTGCGGGCAACAGGGTAGACTAGACCTGCTCCGTGGCATTTTCTGAATACCTGCGCCATTACAAAGGACTAGTGACACTTGAGTTTCTGCTCAGGACCTTCGGCTCCGTGCGTATTTCTCTGTGCCTGTTACACAGCCCAGGATGGAAGCAGAGGACCCAAGCAGAGGCCACATCAGCAGAGAGGGGTCTGCTGCCCATGCAAGGGCGCAGCCTGGAGCCTGAGACCCAGGACTCTCAGCTCTCTTCTGCCAATTTTCAGGCTTCCAAGGAAGGGGTGCGTGGGGGACGGCAAGAGGGGACCTCATTCTGGGGCGCCAGTCTCAGAATCTTTCCCCTCTCTGGGCTCCCTTCTTCCTCATGGAACCAGCACAAAGGGAGACCTCAGCCCAGCTATGTTCGTCTTTCCCCCTTCCTCGAAGATGGCCCACACTCCTGATCCTGACTTCTTCTCTAAGTCCCGCTTGCGAGCTGCTCCCAGGGCGAGCTGGTCACTGGCTCCCACTAGGATCTCACACTGGCACCCAAAGGCATCACCTATACCCTTCTCAGCCAGCCTCTCCTCAGAACTCTGCATACTGAATGAACCTTCTCCCCCATGCTAATGAGAAGGCCTCAGTTAAAATCACGACACCCAGTCACTTCTGCTAATGTTTTTTTTGTTGTTGTTTGTTTGGTTGGTTGGTTTTTTTTGGTTTTTCTCCGGTACCGGGAACTGAACTCACGACCTTGCGCTTGCCAGGCAGGTGCTTTTGCCGCTGAGCTAAATCCCCAGCCCCTACTTCTGCTAATGTTGTTCATGATGTGTGTTCTCTTCTAACCCCACAGCCGTGATAATAGCTAAGGCCCTCATCAACCTTGAGTCCAGCTTGTTCCCATAAAAACAGCATGATTGACTGAGCGCTGCTATTATGTCTCAGCTCTTGACACGAATTACTTTATTCAGTTTCTTTAACAATCCTCTCTCATCTTATAATCACTTCTGGTCTGGCCCATTGTCCTTCCACTCAATGGCTGGCTGTCTGCTAGAAAGCTCTAAGCTCTTTGGTGCCTCAGGACCTTTGCACCTGAAACACTTCAGAGTCTCCACGCAGTGACAGCACTTCTTCAGAGAGGCTCTCATTGACAAACCTATTGTAGAGGCCACCCATGAGCAGCACCACCTGTGTTCTTCACTGTCTGTACCCCGCCCTGAAATGACTGTATTTCTTTCATTTTAATTTGTGTCTCTACCCATGAGACTGTAAGATTTTTGAGTACATACAAGGTGTCTGCTTTTTACTCCACTATGGAATCAAACGCTTGAAACAAGCCATTTTATGGCTGAATAAATAGAAGAATATTAGTAGCCCCATGTGGAAGACAAGGTAGTTGAGAGATTTAAAATCTGTTCGAGATCTCCTTGGTGGTAGGTAGTTGAGTGGATATTTGTACCCCATGTGGAAGACAAGGTAATTGAGAGATTTAAAATCTGTTTGAGGTCACCTTGCTGGTAGGTAGTTGAGTGGATATTTGTACCAAGGCCCTTGGCTCCAGGGGAAACGCTGAAGGTCAGCTTCCTCTATGGCAATAAACCCTTGCCTGAGCCCTGTGTCTTCAGAATGGGCTGTTGTAGTCCATTCTATGCGGTTCTCCCAGTTGATTAGTCTAACATATCAGTCAGCTCTGCCAAGCCCTGCTCAACAGCCATCAATGGCTCCCTACTGCCTTCCACATTCACATCAAAACCTCTGCTTGACATAAGAGCCCATCTACACTCTTCATTCTCTGGTCTGGTTAAGCTCATCTTCTCTGCCTCCCCAGGCCCCAGTTCACTGCTCCCCAAACCCATAAGCCCTCCCTGTCCTGACTCCCCACACCTGTGCCCAAGCCCAGCACACATCCCACTGCCCACAAGCAGGCACTTCACTTTGCAGTACTCATAGGAGACACAGTAGTGACCACCAGCATACCACACTGGGCACTAAGCGTAGGATAATGGGCGGGGCTAGGTTATCTGACCTCTCCCTCCAAGGAGACCTTAAATTCCCTCTGAGGAGCCCCGGGTCCTGTGTGTGTGTGTTTCTATAGCCTTGCGCAGTGCACACATCGTCAGCGCGGCAGCCAGGATCATCAGAGAGCATGTATGTGCCCCACTCCATGGCCAGCCTCGGTGACGGCACAGCACTCCCTCGTATCAGAGCAGGACCTGCAGCTCCTGGCAGCTCTCACCTCCCTCAGGTCTTTCTCTATCTGCTTCCTCCTGGAGCTGCACGCTTGGTCTAACTCTTAGTTCTCTCTCAGCTCCTCTGGACTATAACTTGAGTTGGAAGACTCAACCCTCTGTGCATAAGAAGAAAGAAAAGAAAAAGAAGCTTCCAACTTTATGGGCCCACCAGGTTTTCGCTCCTCAAACCACATCTTCAGCCCTAAGGACGCCCACTGAAGACAGCGTCCGCCCAAACCCAACAGCAAAACAAGAGACTGGGCATCCCCTGGCAGGGCTCATGATGTCACTGTGGTCTGTGCGGCTCCCAGCTCCCTGAAGGACGAACCACAGAAGGTGTCCCAGGCCTGGGTCCACCACACCAGTGCCAAGCTGAGCCCCCGTGTCTGGGTTTCACCATGTTTAAATGGAAAATAAAATGCTCGACTCAAAAACACTTTTCCACTGATATTTTAAGGGAAAATGAGATCACAGAAAATCAGGGAGGTAAGCTGAAATGGTATGACCCCAAGCAACATTTATTTTCTGAAGAATCCTCAGGGAGGTTTGTTCACCAGATAGGATGGGAACAAATCAGTGGAGAGCTTCAGCCCAAGAGACCACCTGGATGGCAGCAACCCTCCCACTCCCACAAGACTCTCAGGAGAAGACCTGAGCTCCCTAAAGGCAGCTGATCCTCTCTGATTCTTGAGCTCTGTGGGCCCCCAAGGTCCCTAGGTTTGCAAAAGCGGCCGGCGGCCCCCTTGCTAGCCAGGTCAACATCTGCCTCTGCCAGAGATACCAAATGTTTCCAAACCCACCCCAAGCCCAGCTCACCGAGCTATGAATAGTTATTACCATTAACTTGCAGCATTAATTAAAAAGCCTTCGGCCAGGCACATTCTCATACTTTTTAAAAAGTCATTTGGGTAATCGCCTTTCCATGCCGCAAACTTTCCGAGCGACTGACAGGTTGACATTTCACAATGTTGTTTGTTTTAATCAAGGGGGGGGGCAGCGTGGTTCTCTGGCTCGTTTTTCAGGTGCCTTGATTTATTGATTGGCAAATCCTGACTTAATAGCTGTGCAGTGAGGCTGGGGGAGAAGGTGGTGCCACCTCCCTGGGTTGACATCCAGAATGGTAGAGAAGGAAGCAGCTGCAAGGCCCAGCCCCTCTGCCACTCTCAGCCTGTCTCCTGACACTCAGGTCCCTGGATGCCCTGGACTCCCCACACGATCTCTCCATTCCTGTTTCAGATGTCCAGCATCCCTGCCAGACAAGGTTGACTTCCTGCACCAACACTCCACATGTATCCTGGTCTAGCCAAACTCAGAGGTAGGCATCAGAGAGGATGAAATGCTCCATGGTTCTCAAACTTACTTCTTTAAAGCAGCAAGATCCCAAGATCAGGCTGGATTTGATTAGTCTGAATCCCTCCTCCACCATTTATAAACCTTGGACAAAGGCCTTCACTGATCTGTGCCTCAGTTTCCCCACCTGTCAAAAATGTGTATAATAATAGACCTAACCACAAGGGCAGTTTGGGGATCTGATTGAATAATATTTGTACAGCACTTAAAGTAGTGTCTGCAGGAAAAATATCTGTAGGGTTCCTGGGCCACATGGTTGAAAAGCCTGGGTTTTATTTTAAGGACTGGACACTCTCAACTTTCCCTGCCATACATAAGCCTGCTGTGTCGAAGAGCCTCCAGTGGAAAGACAAACAGGCCCTCCTAAAAAGGACACAAGGAGTGCCCTACACTCCCTCTCCGGGGCAGGCGGATGACAGAGGGCCAGCCCCAGGGAGGCCTGAGGTTTGCAAGGAGATCCACCCTTCCACCCAGCACAGTCAGGACCACACCGCAACTGCCCAGCCTGACAGACATGGACAGCCGTGGCCACACACCCTTAAGGGAAGAAGGGTTTTTCTTAGAGAAAAACCATCAAGAAGCCCTCAAGCAACCCAACGGCAGCAAAAGACAAGAAAGACGCAGGCAAAACCTCATCTGTAATCACCTCTACATCACAAGCGCATTTCAGCATTCACCTAGCACCTACTGTGTGCTCAATAGTAGAACAGGCGCCAGGAATACAGAGAAGGTAAGGCAGGTCCCAGGCCGTGCAGAGTCAAAAACTGATGACATAAAAAGCAACTATGTTCATACTTTGTGAAGCTTATTACATGTAATGCATTCTACATGCATGTGTAAGTGCATATTATATGTACCATATATTTCATATGCTTATTGTACATGGATAAGAAGATGGGACCCACCTCCCTGGGTTGTCGGGACGGGGCACCTCGGGCTGGTATGGCAGGATACGGCTGCAGGGTCACCTGAAAGAGGGTTAACCTGGTTTGGTAGAAGGATGCTGGGTTTACCTGGGAATAAATGACAGCTCTGGTGCTTGCTAGCTGTATGATTTTGAGCTCCACCAGGCAGGCAGCTGGGGATCAGTCAGTCACAGAGAAGAGAAAGTGAGACCTCATGGCAGAGGCAGGGGCCTAGAAAATAAGGCCAGAGGGAGGGACCTGGCTGCATTCCATGTCAGACAAGCAAGTAGAGGAGCCTCAGGGAAGCCCAGGGACAGTGTAGCCTCCACCTGCACCAAAGATGCTGCTTTATCATCTCCATCACCCAAATCCAAATCAGGGCCATCGTCCTCATCTTTCCTGTCTCCCAGGGCATCTGGACACACTAAGCTGGGGTGGCTGGAGAGCTGCAATTTCAGAAGTAATGCCAGCAGAGAACTCAAAGGGTGGGCAGTGGCTGTGGTTTCTTTGGATTTATCAGAAAATCCTACCAGAAGTTATTTAACCACAATATTTAAAAATACTGAACTGAAATCATAAAACCCCACACTGTGACACCTTCTTTGCATTAGGATGGCTTGCTGATTTTAAAGCTTTGCCCTGTGACTAGGAGCTCAATGTCAAGGCTGGTGGACTTGGCTGTCTTCTGATTCCAAGGCCACCAGGGAGCACATGTTGATGGGTACCTTTTAGGAGCAGGCAGCCTGGGAATCCAAGCCCGGCTCCTCAGCAGGGTGACACCGTTGATTTTAGGGTAGTGTCTGCACTGCAATTCTCTTAAACTGAGTTAGAGGTAAGACAATAACAAGAGCATCGGTCATCACACATCAGGCTTCTGACTTAGACACTGGACCCTCAGGATGCAGGCTGGACACCCACTATCCAATCCACAGACATAACCAAGAAGACAGGGTGGGGACAGAGAACAGAGTGAAAGAGGTTGACCTTCTGTCAAAAGTCTCAGAAACCTCAAATTTACTGCTAAACAGACTCTTATGGAGCATCAATTTGCACACATGGCTAAATGTGTAGGGGAGCAGAGAATAAACACATGACTTGTCTCTTAGGGCTCAGAGACTGATGCAGAAAGTCAACACAGCCCAAATGCACAGCAGCTATAGCCCATGCATGCATACAGTCTGTAGAATCATGTATTAAACCACCGCGAGAACAAGCAGATTTTTACTAGTTTATGCACCTAGAAGGTCAAGTTCATAGCCAGGGGAAGAGTGGGTATGCCAATTACCTTGGATGTTTCAGAAAGAAGTGGACAGAATTTCAAGTTATTGTAGGCATACAATAAGCTTAGCATTATTGGTTCCCGGTATGACTTGGTGTATAGTTACCTCCTTCATGTAGCTGCTAATCACCCCTGCACCATCAACCTACAATTTTCATACCTCCTATAAGCTTCTAGCTAGGTTTGGATTATAAGAACCTACTGGCCCATCTCACTGCTCCTACCAGGATGGATGCCCCAGAAGGCATGGTCTATGGCCAACTCACCTTCCGGCATTATTGAATGAACATAAAACATTTCAGTGTCCCCTTGAAAATCTCACCTCCTCAAACTTCCTCCATTCCCCTGTGTTTGTGTGAAGGAAGATGTGAAGGGGTGTGATTCAGCCACCATCAGATTCTAAGCTATTTCCAATGTGTCACAGGTAAGGTTCAATATCATACGGTTAAGAATCTATTGAGAGAACTAGACGCTGTAACTGTTACCACTACACATGGCTTAGAAGCCTTTGAGTTTGGGGATCCCAACCTTTTGGTTAACCCGGCCATACTGAGTGAAGAGGACTTGTCTTGGGCCATACATATAATATGTAATATAGTTAATATGCGTAACTAACAAAACTTCCTTCTTTATATAATTTAACTTTGTAAAAGGACAAGCACAAGTTTAGTAGTCAAATAAAAAAAAAAAATCTGCTTCAACACCTGCCTTCACAGGCACACCCAGGAATAGGTAGGGTGAAGCACTATCATTGGTACTGGCTGAATTTTAATCAGCAAGTCATACAAGCCCACGTAATATCTGATACACATGTGCTTCAATTCTACTGCATGTGAGGGTGCAGAAAGCAGTACCACAATGTGCATTCCCTTATACAGTGTCCCACTGTGACCTATGCAGTATGCGCTCAAGCACTACACCATCAAGTCACAAGAAACATAGCTAAAAATCACATAATTTTATTAAAAGTTTACAATCTTGCAGGGTCATATTACTAGCTATCCAGGGCTACATGTGGCCCATGGGCAGCAGGTTGGACCTGCTGTTCCAAGCATTCTTTGGAGTGAACCGGAGCAACTGTACTAAAGCCTTTGGAAAAAAGACCAAGTAGAGGAGGCATCAGAGAGCCAGAAGGAAAACGAGGAATCCGGGAGCCTTTACTTAAGGCAGGTGTGTCAACCCAATGCTGCTGCTATTTGGGACTAGGTCTCTCTTTGGGGTAAAGGCCACCCTGTGCACTGCAGGGTATCTAACTGCATCCCTGGCCTTTAGCCGTCAGATGCCAGTAGCTTCCCTGAGTTATGATAATCAAAAGTTTCCCAAGGCTTTTGTCAAATGTCCCCTCTCTAGTGATCTAGACTCAGCTCTGCCACTGTTATACAATGGGACTTGAAGATTGTCAGAACTTTAACTTCTCAGGTCTTAAACTCCTCACTCATCAGATAAGAAACTGACCTGGATTGGTGCTTCCCAAAATAGGGGTGCTGTATCACATAGTGATACCTGAGCTACCTGCTGGTCACAATCAGATGCGACATTAAACGACACTGAAACTCTTCCCTTCCCTAGTCTCTTCCAGTCCTGATTCCAGCAAGAAGAATATCTCCATCTGGTGCTCTTTAATCCGTAGCACTTCTCCCATCTGCCTCTCCAAGGGGAGTGAGCACTCCTTAGGTTTAGAGTCTTGGGAAAGCCATAAAATTCAATTCTCTTATGATTTCATCATATTCTGTATGTCATTTATGACAGTCATGTACAACAGGGACACTGAATTCCTTCTCAAAGCACACTTATTTAAAGAAAACATGTGGAGCCATGTAGGAAAAATATGCAATAATAGTGTATGTGCTGGTCTGGCAGAAATTACAGAAGTTCCCGGGAGGGGCTGGAAAGACTGACCGTCCTTCTCCCACAAACACCTAACTTCCTGTTGGACAAAAATGAGACACATCCTAAGGTACTCAGGACCTGAGGTGATACTAATAACTGCAAAACTCTGGATCAAGCTCCCTTTATACTTCTGTTGTAAAGGTTGGGCGTGCAGCACCTGTTATGAGTTGAACTGTGATGCCTCCCAAAATCTGTATGTTGAAGCCCTAACCCTCAGGACCTCAGACTATGTCCCTGTTTGTAAACACAGTTGCTGCATACGTCACTTCATGAAGACGAGATCTCACTGAAGTGAAGTGGGCTCCTAGTTCCACATGGTTGGCATCCTTATAAGAAGGGGAAATTGGAAAGCAGACTGGCACACAGGGAGAAGGACACAGGACGGTAAAGGCAGAAATCAGAGAGATGCTTCCACACACCAGGAAATGCTAAACTGCCAGCAAGCCACTGGAAGGTACAGCAAAGGCGTAGATTAGTCTGTAACATCTTGATCTCAATCTTCCAGGCCCAGAACTGTGGGAGACTAAGTTTCTGTTGTTTAAGCCACTTAGTCTGTGGTACTCTTGGCTCCTCAGTTGTAGGTGACTAATATCATGCATCATCTTACATTAGCTTGGTGATACAGGAAGCGCTGAGTGTATTTTACACTTCCAAATCTCTGTCTGTGGCAGAAAATGCAGATACACTCGCTGAATTCATGTCCATATAGAAATGGGCATTAATGACAAAAGAAAACAACAAAACAAAACAAACAAAGCCATCCATATCCTCTATGTAGGCTTTACTTACATCTTTATAATTGCGTAGGTTAGGGATTCAATCATTGGTTTCCCTTCTCTGGTTATCCAGTCAATGAAATAAAGATGCCCAACTATGATGTAAAAGCCACCCCCCACACCCCCCCACCCAGCTGGAGGCAAAGCCAAGCCTAAGAATGCAGGTCTCCCAGCCCAGGTGTCAACAAATAGACCTCAGTGCCTGCAGGATTCATGCTGGGATTTTCAAAAATTGTCCTGGGCCTTTCAACCAGAAACTCTGAAGAAGATGCCAGAGTTTCCAACACCTAGGAAGACTCTCA
This sequence comes from Chinchilla lanigera, assembly GCF_000276665.1. Classification (NCBI taxonomy): domain Eukaryota; kingdom Metazoa; phylum Chordata; class Mammalia; order Rodentia; family Chinchillidae; genus Chinchilla; species Chinchilla lanigera. Next base: position 640,739 of record NW_004955478.1, on the reverse strand, counting down.
GTTTACAGGTGACAAAACCCATAGGCTCTTTGCGTCCCCCCTTACAGAAAGTGTCAAAGCTCAGGTGATCATGTGATGAGTAGCCTTGCAAATGACCAAGCTACCTCTCACACACTTACATAGAAGGAACTAGGGATTTATTTCATGCTAATGTCAAGTCAAAACCCCAGTACTAGCCAGGTATGGTGGAACATTCTGGAACTCTGAGGTAGGATGATCACAAGTATGAGTCCAGCCTGGACAGCTCAACAAGACCCTTCTCAAGGGGGGTGGGCAGAGGATATATCTCAGTGCAAAGGCCTTGGGTTCAATTCCCAGTACTAAAACAGTGACACCAAAAAGAGTACTTCTAGACACCTGCCAAGAAACAAGAAGATCAAATTGTCTAAGAAAAATGCCTTGTAATTATTCATCTCTGTAATAACAACTATAGACAGAAACTATGATCTTGCATTCACTGCTTTTATCCATCTAAAATAAATACAACAGAGTCCTAGAACTCTGATCATCTGTACTTTGGAGAGATCAAAAATCAAACATGAATATGAATGACATTCCTGCCTTCCCCCTTCTCTGGAAATAGCCAAGTACATAACCCAGCCCACTGGGTTAACCCCCAGCCTAACTTCCTCAGCCCAGGAACATATCTAGAAGGCATAACTACCCATCAGCAGGTGGGTGTAAGTAGCTGTACACCCTACTCCCCGGTCCCCACTTGTTGGTATTAGCTCAAGTACTCATGGGATATCTATGGGCTTCCGGTGCCACACTGGAAGTTGGGCTTTGTTGGTGGTAAAGTTGACATACAAGGCCCTGTCCATGTGGCTGTGTTCTAGATAGGGACACGGGTCATACATAAGTAAACATAATCAATTATAAATCATGAAGTTCCTGCAAAAATAAATGCTATGGGGGTGGGAAGACAGTAAAGACCTCTCCGTGGAAGGGGAATCAAGCTGACACTTCAACAGCCTGGCAAAGTCAGTCAATGCATTAACATGGGGGCTACCTCTGCCGACCCACAGACAAAACTGGGGGTACTTCAGCTCTAAGTCAACACTACAAACAGTAGAAGTGCTTAAAAATTTAAAAAGTAACAATAACTGGTCTTAGGAGAAGGTAACACCCCTGAGGACACAAGGCTGGACAGTGCTCATTTTCATAAACTACAGATAGGATCTCAAGGTAAGGTAAGACCTGCGGGGAGCCCTTGCCAGTGGACATTGCTCTGTGGCACCACAGCAGCAACTTCTGAAGGAAGCAACAGAGGCAGGAGCTGCTGCCTTAGATATGGCTCGGCTCGCCAAGGCCCATTCCTCTTGGGCCCAGTCAGTTCCAAGACTGCACTGATGGGGGCCTCCAGCAAGTTCAATCAGCATTTTATCACCATGAGAGTGAAGCCTGGTTAACACTTTAAAAGATAAAATGAAGGTGTCCTGATTCCCTGGCCCTAGTTGAGATAACCTCCCCAGGTAGGCCTGGAAAATCCCTAGGCTGCTTGGTCACTGGGGCTCAAAGTCCTCCTCCACCCTGCCCCACCCGCCAACGGAAAAGTACTGGCCTGTCAGTGGCCAGGTTTCTTCCAGGGGTCCCTATCAGGGACACATCTATGCCCGCCCACCCAGTCCACAGGGAAATCCCAGCCCACTGCGTTAAACCCCAGCCTAACCTCCTCAGCCCAGCTGGTTTTACACCCTTGAACAACCCTGCCTAAGTAACCAAGCAGGGAGTGTGGCCAGGGGCCAGGGAAAAAGCCCTGAAAAGCAGGGAGTTCCTCAGATCCCATGGTCTGCACCTTGGCCCAGACACTGTCCACGGTAGGAAATGGAACACAAAAATCTGGGGACTAATGATGGGCCCTGACCTGTGCTCACACAGCCTGCATCACAGAGAGGGTCAAGGCCAACGGGAGACTCGGTGATATGGAAGGGGCTGCTCCCAGGACGCATGGAAAGCTCTGGCGTGGGTGGACAGAGGTGGGTGCTATGGAGCTAGAGGCAGACACCAGGACCCTCGCGCTCCTTGTCATGAGATGACACAGCTGACTGGCCGGGACACACCTGGATGCTGGGCCAGCCAAGCTTCCCAACAGTCGTCCACTGTTCCCTGACTCCAGAGACCTGGCAGCCACGCTCTGCAGAGACAGGGGGTTTTTCTCCTCCTTGGTGGGCCACGCCCTCTCCAGGCACATACTCCCTCCGTCCAAGGGCTTCGTCCAAGCGCAGGCTTGACCACAAAAAGTGCCCTTTTCTTTGGCGGACTCACCTCAGACGTGAGGTCCCGGAGAGCCAAACCGCCGGCTAAAAGGACATCCCCAGCACATTTCTCTCCGCGTCGAAGGGTCCATGGCTAGCAGCCACTATCAGCACATCCTTCTCCCACCCCGGGGCCCTACAAAATCACGCCTCGGTTTGGGCTTTATTTATGGCAGAAAAGCAGCATCTTAAAGCAGCTACTGGCTTGTTTGGGGTGCTCCTGTCTGACCCACAGCAAACTGGCCTAGTCTCTGGTAAAAACCACGCTGCAGAACATGGAGCTACAGCTGAGGTCCATCCGGTGGGGCTGCTCCTGCTCTAGTATCTTGGTAAAAAAGGAGAAAAATAATAAGAACACCATCCTCTAGTAGTGAGGGGAGACCACAGCCTCCAACGGAACCCTCCAGCGTGCTCCTGGGAGATTCCGCCCCACCTGTGGGACGAGGGACACTCCTCATGAGCACTTAAGAGGATTTTTTTTTTTGAATCTTTTTTTTCAGTCATACAAAACCTGGTTGTGAAAGGAAAAGAAAATGCCAGCCCTGTTTGACAGACAGCAGATTTATGATCATCTTTTAAGCCTCAAGTACGTCACAAGAATTGGCCCACCCACTGTAGAGCTCTACTGTAAACAGAGCCGGGTGCCCATCCCGCTCTCCCCCCATGGGACCTGTGGCCCTCTACTTCTGAACAGTCCTTGTTTCTCTCCCTTGGCCTCTGGTGGGTTAAAAAGATGCCTGGCTGTATGTATATGGAGAACACACCATGGAACTCTCTGGGCTCAACCTCCAAGACAAACATAGCCAACTCACGCCTTCGCCGTCTGCAGGCAGGCCGCAGATGTTAATAAACACGCTCGGGGTTTATGATCTGCCCACCGATTTCTCCATCCATTTTACACTCGACAAGTCAGGAGCTCATTTTTTTTCCCCCTTTCCTTAACGTACAAACTCAGTAAACTGTTGTAAGGCTTGGCAATAAATTTATGAATTTTGGCCTCCAGATGTGGCTGGAAATAAAAGTAAACATAGGGCGTGAGCAACTGCATTTCAGGTCTGTGCCCTGGGAGGCTGAGTCTGCAAAAAGTAAAGCTGAGAGAGACTCATTTGCCCTCTGCAAAGAGACAGGGGAGACACTTTACCTCAAGGTAGGGATGCTATTTGCTGCAGGAAAGGGATGCCAAGGTCCCGTGGAAATTTCAGGGTAAAGATTAGATGGCAGGGGTTAGAATCCTCATCTAGATGACCATTCATAATGGTGGGTGACATTATGGCTGGGTGGGTGACAGTGGCTCTCCTGACAATGCTGGCTAGGACACCATCCTATGTAGGGAAATCCTCAGAGCAGAAAGAATCTCAAGAAGTTTTACCACAGGTCTACTTTTCTGGATCTATTTATATGGAAAGTGGAAACAGACAGACATTCACAGAAGAAAGCAAAGGGTGCAGTGTAAACTTATAGGTCCATTTCAAACACAAGCCAAGGTTTTATTTCACTTTTAGGTCAAACGTCTTGTGGAGCCTGAGGGCCTTTCAAATCAGAAGTCCACCTTAGGTCACCAGCGTTGGCTTTAACGGCATAGAAATAACCTGCACATCTGAAAAATGTCATGTGTCGTAAGTTGGCATTTCTTATGAGTTTTCTTTAGAACTGAAAAGAAGAGCGAAAGAGCTCTGAGGCATAGTTCTTGACTGAAGTGGAACACCGCATGTCTTTCTGGAGTGTATTTGGTTTAGCAAAGTCATAAAACAAAAATTCATAAAGCAAAGGTTTTCTTGGTAACAATTCAGTAGAAATATTTGTGAAGTCTTGACCAACTCTGCATACTGAAGATGGTCCTCCTGGAAATGGCTTGGCGGCGAGAGCGGGGGATGACAGCCTGGGCGTGTGCATTAACAGGGAAGAGGGGGCCTTCCCATCTGTCTTGCTCAGTCCTAGAGGAAAGGCTCATAATTCATCTCTAACCACTGAGTAACAGAACTACATATGCATGAACACCAGATCAGGCCAACCATGGGGGCCTGTTGCTTTGGGTGGTCATTAGCTACGCAATTGAGATGCATAGGAAAAGAAAGTGCTTTGGGTTTACAAGTGCCAACTTTGTACCTTTTGTGTTTTGAATGGAATGGTAAGGGAAATGTTTAGGGTTTTCACCTCTAGATAAGGAATCACAAGATCACTGATTTATATCCTCAGAAGGGTCAGCCTTTAAGTCCCTGGCACTGAACTTTCATGTATAAAGGAGTCATAGGATACACAGCTGGCTAGCTCAGCTTATAGACCTGAAGTGTGCTTTAGTATTTTTGGAATTAGGTGATGAGATGTAAAGATTAAAAAATTTTTAAGATTTTACATAAAATATGGTCTTCTGGGTGGTCCTGAAAAATGGGAAGATCTGGCAACCACATCCATACCCCTGCACCAAAATTAGCCACAGAAGCCAAGAGCTGCTGCCTTCTTGACAAGGGCCATGTGCTCTCCAGGGTACAGCAGCTCACACCACGCCCAAGCACTGCTTCCCTCACGCATTTTGTTTGCTTCCTGACCCTTGCTGGCTTTTGCATTTACAACTCCTGTTTGTTTTGTTTTGTTTGTTTGTTTGTTTTCTAAATCACCTTTACTTGATGATTCTTATTTGATCTTTCTCAAATGAATGTCAAACACATGGATCCATAGCGTGGCTTGGTTCAGAGAGGCTCTCAGACAAAAGAAGATTTCACCTCAATGATTGACACTCTTAGATTCCTGGTATAAGGCAGGAGAAGATTTAGTGCTGTGACATTTCAAAGTTCCTAACCATAAAATACTTTGGGTGGTTGCGTCTTAGATCTCATTATAGGTGTGAATTATCAGCAGCAGGGAGGAACCCAAGAAAGTGTCCCCAAAATACATCTTTCCTCCTCACCCCACACTTGAGTGACAATTATCATGGGTCACAATATGAATATATCTCAAGAGGCTCATTATCTTCCCAAGGACCTTATGGCAAAGTCTGTATTTGTGTAAGGGAACAGGCACCAGTTAAAAGGGGCTATTATTGGCCAAATCCAGGACAAGCTGACTACCAAAGTAATTAAGCAAAGTACTAATATAAATAAATCCAATGAATAATTAGGAATTCCTAACTGAGTTCATACCAATCACACATACACACACACACACACACACACACACACACACACACACACACAGGAGAATTGAAGTTTTCTGGCAACATTAGAATGTCAAGGCCCAAATGGTAAATGACAAAGGAGTATGAGAGTTGGAAAACCACTTGCAACCACACAGTGAAAACTTCACTAAGCAAGAATTTTCACTGGATATTAAATCAAAGAGAAAACAGTGATGAGGAGCTTTGCGTGACGTTGAAGTTATAGACTGCTTGTAAGCTGCAAAAGATTTTCTTTTAAATGTTAACTGAATAGTAGAGAAATCAGATAACAACTTATCTAGGTGATCAAAATTACCATCACTAGTTGGAGACACATGGACATTAGGCTACCTTCACACACTTCCTCACCTATACAGTGATCCAGCCAATAATACATAAACTTAATCTAATCCCATGAAAACTTCAAATGCAAAATGAGGGATTCTGCATTGGAAAAAAAGGAGGAAGGAGGACTCTATTCTTCTAAACTGTCCATGTCATGAAAAACACACACCAAGAAAAGCTATAGAAATGTTCCAGATTAACACATTCACAATAGGATATATCTCGCTGCCACATAACTCTGAACCACCGGTGATACATCCATGACTGTCACATCGGGTGGCATGGGACAGTCCCATGGGGTGGCAAAAGCAGCCTAATGGGACAGTCACACAGGTACTACTGATAGTTCAAGGTGGTGGGACATGTTAAAGAAGTCCAAGAGATTTAGCAAACCAATGCAATGGCTCAGTCTGGATTGTGTACTAAAAGGAAATAAATAGTCATAAAGAACATTACTGGATCAACTGACATAACTGGAACATGGGTAGAGATTAAAGAATTACATCAACATCAATTTGCAAAGGTGATAACTGTGGTTATATTTCTTGGGAAGTATACACTGATATTTAGAGGTAAAAGCCTATGATGTGTAACTTAGCCTCATATGATTTAGGAGAAAGAAAAACACAGAAAGAAAGGGAACATGATAAAGTCAGTGTGTTAAAATGATAAGAACAGAGGGTTACACATAAAGAGGTTATGAGTGTTCTTTGCGTTGATTGAAATGGTTTCTAAATACAATCAAACGTGTGTGCTTGTGCACATATGTATGTAAAAGCAACTGCATGGGAGCAGGCCCTAAGTACAAATCTGGAGAATAATCTACTCAGAGTAAACAAGTGGGTCTCCTGAACTAGTAAAATCAGAAAGGCTGGATGTGGCTCATAGACACAGTAGCTCTTAAGAGTTAAAAAACTGCCTTCGCCAGCAAGGCAACAAGAACAGCCAAGATCAAGCAAGCAGAACTGAAAGCCTGCTGGAGAAAACAATAAAAACTGCCACAATAGACCATATTTGTCAAAAGAGAATGAATCCTAAGGCTAGAGAGACTGTGCCAGGCCCAGATGCCAGGTTACGTAGCCTATTTTCAGGATGAAGTCAAGGGTAGAAGCAGGAAGTCCTTCAGTAGCAGGTGACATGCAGAAAGGTGCATAACCTACTAGAATGTAAGACAGAATGGAGGGCTGGGCACCTGGAATGGCTGCAAAAAGCTAGGTGGGTGGTCACCAAATGTCAGCCCCAAGTTCCTGGGAAGCCACAAAATTCACATCAGGGTCCCACAAGATCACAGACACACTAAGCATTGTTACGAGACTGAATATGCAATGGCTTACACAAACATGTACTTTCCAAACATTTACTAGATAAAACATTAAATCATTACTTTGTCAGTAAGAGACTGTGCAGAACAATGTAATGTTAAATGGATCTTCAACATTCTAGAGGGTGAGAAGCCCTGGGGAAGAGGTCTCAACCTCCTGTCGAGAGCAGTGCCGTGCAGGACAGGAAGAGGGGAAGAATGGATTTAAAAGCACCGCACAGGTGGGAGAGCAATACTTGATTCACTTATGACACATTTACTGAGGATGGCAGAGCTCCAAGCACTCCTGGTAAGGACAGAGAGCAAGACATAGCCGATGATTTTAAACACCTGGCATTGACTGGGCATGGTGGCTCCTGCCTATAATCCCAGCACTCAGGAGGGTCACCACAAGTTCGAGGCCAGCCTAGAGTACGGAGTGAGTTCAAGGCCAGCCCAAACTATGTAGAAATACCAAAAATCTGGCATCGACTGCTATAGTAACACACACTTATCTCAGCTGCTTCAGAGGCTGAGTCAGGAGGATGGTAAGGCCAAAGCCAGCCCAGGCAATTTAGTGAGGCCGTGTCTCAAAATAAAATAAAATGAGGGCTTGGGATGTAGTTCAGTGGTAGAGTTCTTGCCTACCATGCACAAGGCACTGGGTTTAATCCTCTGTACCCACATCCCCCAAAGCCAATGTTCTGAATTAGAGTCCCAGTGGCCAGCTAAACGAAGGCCTTGGTGTTGATATCCGGCCCCATGACTTCACACTGATGAGAAATGTGGAAACGCAGAGCAGAGCCCAGGCTGGAGCAAGAGGACAAGAGGACCCTGGACTTCCAGGGTCATGAGCTTGAGGAGTTAGGCAAGAAGAGCTCCACAGAGCTGACTCTGAAGAAATCACAAGGGTACAGATGTGTGTTTGAGAGTGGTTTTCAAGAGATGTGTTGGTAAAACCAAGGTAGGGATTTAAATCTAGAGCCCGAGAGCCTAGTCCAAGGCAAACCTATGGCACACATGCAGCAGTGAACCGTTCGTACCACTGAAAGCCCTGAAAGGTTCATTTTCATTGGCCTAGGCTCATCCCTGCTGAGGAAGGCAGAACGTAAGATTCTGAAATGAACAGCCAGGAGCATCAGAAGAGGAGGAGAAAAGGTAAGGGATATGGAGAATCAAGCCTCATAGCTTTAACAGCTGCAGTCAGGTTGCCAAGAGGAACGAACAGATGAGCTGTTCAAATAAGGTAGAGAATTCGCAGAAGCCCCTTCCTCTCTTGTACGAGGAAAGAAACAATGAAGTATCAATGTCCAAGAAAAGCTTTAAGCTGAGACAAGTTTAGGCTAAGTTGTTCAAGACAGCGAGGGAGAGGATCAGAGGAGAGACAGGGAATGAGGTCTGGTGTCCACTTAGTCAGCTCCACAAACAACTCCCTGGGCCCAGCTGGGGAAGGAACCGCAACCCAAGACATGTGGAAGAATGGGGTGACAACTACCGGAGAGGTGGGGTGACAAGTTCAAAATCAAGAACCTACCGTTCAGCTGAGTAGGCAGCCTGGTGGCAGAGAGCTTCTTCCAATGACTGAGGTCCAGGGTTTGATCCCCAGAACCATGAGCACATGGACTTAAACAGTGTCTGAAAAGGGTCAAGGTAAGGATGAGGCAGAAGCAAACAGGAGAGGTGGTCCTCCTGAGCTATCACACCAGCATCTGTGATTTGGAGAGTGGATGGGTTCCGTGGGATAAGGGAAAATAAGCAGAGGAGGTGAGGGCAGGATGGCAGGCAGGAAAAATCTGCTCACAAAGGAGAAAGGAGGGGTCTGGGAGATGTCAGCCAGGGTCCTAGGCCTCGATTGGGGTGTTTTCATTTCCATCTGAACCCTCACCCTGGCCTTCACCGCATTTTATCTCCTATCATTCACCAGCATTTAGCTAGAAACCATGGCAACGAGGAAGCCTGAAAAAATAACTGAAATGTCAGGAGGAATGATGCCACAATGGAGTCACCCTTCTGCTTTCTGGAGAACTGGATCCCTGAGTAACAGGGGTGAGATGACAGGCAGGCTGCTGTGGACTGTTCAAACAACCAGCTTTGACCTTTATGGGACAAGCGAGCTGCTTGCAGCTGTAGCCAGACAGTGAGCTGGGGACAACTGAAACCCAAGTTCCCAATGTCACACCAGCTCTGGGGGCCCTGGGCCAGAAGCCCCCTTGACAGCCCCTCGACAGCTCACCCCGCTAGGTTCTGCTCGCACCGTTGCTCCACACATCCACAAGCCGTGGGTGGTCAGGTTCATTGGCAGGGCAAGAGTCTTGTCTACACTCTGCTACTGCTCATGGGTCTTGAGTAGCTGATTGTCCTGAATCGCATCTCTCTCCATCTATTCCTGGTGTTTTACAACCTCACTGTTGCACCCTGTGATCCCACAGAAAGATATCATGGACCCCCAAAGCACCTATGATAAAATGCTAACCCCCAGCATAATAGTATTTAGAGTTGGGGCCTTTGGGAAGTAATTAGGTCGTGCGCATAGAGCCTGACGATGGGATGAGTGCCCATAAACTCTCCCACACCCTCCCCACAGTCTAGTGAGCAAGAAGTCAGGTGCTGGTAAATCAAGAAGGAAGCCAACCACGCTGACACTCTGACCTTGGACTTCCTGGCCTCCAGCACCAGAGGAGTGTATTTGCTATTTAAGACGCTCAGCTATGGTATTGTTCTTACAGCACCCACACTGACCAAGACAAAAAAGCCAAGGCTTCAGAGGAATACACAGCAGTGAGCTGAGGCTGTCCATGGCACCACAGATGAGATTTAAAGCAGCTCAGAATTCCAATGCCTTCTACCAGGCACGTAGGGGTCTCTGCCACCAAGAGTTCCTTCACCCACCACCTGGCCATACACCTGAGAAACCCCACGCTCTTCTCATCCCTCACTCTCTGACGTAAATGCATTTTCTACTTTGTTCAATCCCACCTTGCGGCAGAGAGTAAGTGAAAGGCCACGGGACCCCACACACCTGCGATGGAATCATCTCCCCAGAGCCACAAGAGTCAGAGACTTGAGGTGTCCTCAGGCAGGTTTAAGTGTCACTTGAACCCTGAAGATTTGACTTTATTATTATTGCTCTTGTTTTCATCGTTGGAAACCGGTATGACATAGCTGCTGTCACCCAGCGAAGGCTGCCTCCCAGGCCCAGCACTCAGTTCTCCTGGGCACCTCACCACAGCGGTAAGCACAAATGCAGTTCCCGCAGCCTGCAGGCACGCAAGGGGGAGGACTGCACCAGGGTGGTCCCCGTTGCAGCAGTCACGGCCTGTGGCCAGACACCCTCGGTCCTTATGGCTCTGACCCTGCTACCACAGACATCTTCAAACAAACCTGTGAAAGAAAGGCCACATTGCTGCTGTTCTGCTCCTACACCATCCTGGGAGTGGAGGTCCACAGGAAAAATATTTTCTGAAAGTAACTCCCTAGCTCGGGGCTGGGAGGGTTACATACCATAGGAGAAATCAGGAAACAAACAAAAACTAAGAGAAGGGGCTGTATTTAGTACCTCTTATAAGAGCAGTCTACAGGAAAAAAGGGAAAAGAAATGTCACACACACAGCTCCACGCGCGCACACACACACACACACACACACACACACAAACCAGCCCCGCCTGAATTTGAGGTTTGGCACCAATACCAAGACAGGGTTGGCCAGGAGAAAGGTGTGGCCCAGTGAAGGACATGTCCAGGAGTCCAGCAACAGTAAACTTGAATCCCAACCCCAACCCCACCTGACTCCCAGCCAGGGTTGCTGGTGACTCACTTGATTCTCCGGCCTTGGTGGCTCCATCCAGTAAAATACAGGACTTCTGACCTCACCAGGGAACAGGAAGATTAGCTCATGTTTATAAAGCACTTTGAAGATGAAAAAGCCTGTGCCCAAAGGGGGCTATCATTATTATTATTATTATTATTATTATTATTAACTACCTGTGAAAAAAGAGAGAATGGGTTCCCATCTATGTCTAATGATTAGCTCTGGGGACTCATGGAACCAGAGAGGTAGGGACCCTGCAAGGCAGTGACACTTAGCAATGGAGACTTGAGCTTAGAACACTCAGACAATGCTTCTCAGAGTTTGGGGTGGGGAACATCACCAAGGCAATGAGTCTGGCTGTAGGGATAGGACAGACACAGCACCAAACAGCACAGAATCACAGCAGGAGAAAGAAATGCCCCCCCCCCCCGCTTGCATCCTCTATTCATCTTACTGATTCCACTTCAGGAGAAAGCCCCCTTTCAGTGCATCTGTGTCTCTAACTCTCTCCAGGAGCTAATTTCCCTTCATCAGAAAAAGAAAGATAACCCCAGGCTCAGAAGCCAGGGAGACAACACTCTGTGCACCTTATGAACACTGTTTTGATTTCATTGCACTATTTGCACATTTGTTTTCACTGCACAAAAAGTGATACTGGCTCATTAAATTTCATTTAAAAATAGTGTTTCTCAGCCTCAGCCCACTGGGCACATTGGACCAGATTATGCTGGGTGCTGGGGGCTTATCCTGTGCACTATAGGATTTAAGTGGGTCCCTGACCACCCCTGCTCACTAGATGCTGGGGGCATCGTTCATCACCTCCTTTAGTTGTGACAACCCATATTATCTCTAGACATTGTCCGATGTTGTGGGGTTTGCTGGTTGGGGAAGCTCCCCCATCTCCTCTGTATAAAACCACTGCTTTTAAATCATTTTGATTTTAAAAAAATGTAAATAGGTTTAAATACTAAAAACTGGACTCAGTTTGGGAACACTTGGAACAGAGAAGTAGTTCTTGCCCTGCTCCAGAACCATGGTTTCACGTCCCACGGGGCAGCCTGTATTCTGGTTCTCTTGAACCCAAATGCCATCACTCCACAGGGCTCCATACACAGCAGCGGTCTGAGCTCTGCTACGTGGGAAGCAAGAGGTGTGAGCGTTTCTGGAAGTCACAAGCGAGAGTATTCAGAAACAACCTGCATTCCAGGCCCTCTGCCTGGGGTTGTTCCCTGCGTAGCAGAGCTTGAGGACAGAGGACATCTTCTTATCATAGCTGTGTAGGAGCCAGAGAGAGGAGGATTATGGGTGATCCTGGGAAGGTGGGTGGGGGGCTCATTCAGAAATGCCTGTAAGTCTTAGAAGGACCTTGTCAGATCTCTTCCTTCCTTCCACCTTACCCACAGGGAAACCGCAGCCCAGAAGGAAAGGCTGTGTGTCCGTCCCCAAGACTGGCCTCCTCTGGCATTCATTTTGTCCAACTCTAGCGTGTGCATATCAATATGTCACTGCCCTAATACTCAGAATATGAGGCCAAGGCTTATAAATGGGTGGCTTTCAACATTTAAAAATCTGCAGCAGCGAAGCTACGCAAATGAAATAATTAAATCCCGCACTGGCAGCCACCCAGCCGACGGAAGCAAAGCCAACTCTGTCACCACTATGGCCCCCAGCCCTCTCCAGGGGAGGCCCTGGAGAACCACCACCAGAGGCTCCTTGGGTGGCTGTCACCAGGTTTTCCTGGGATGTTTCCTTCCCAACTCTCTCTCTCCTACTTGGCATTTTCACTCTTCACCATCTTCTCCTGAGATCACCAGGAAGTTAAACTGTCAAACTTCCTGGTTCATGCAAAGGTAAGACTGTCAATTAAATAGACACATTATAAAGAAGGAAAGTCTCATTTTGAAGATTTCGTGTCAGCGCTGTTCAACATACCTGTCTGTTTCAGGGACCAGTGCCTAGCTCCTTGGAGTCCCAGCTCATCCAAGAAATTTCTTGAATCATCAACAGAAAGGATCCCCAAGCAATCAGTGCTACCTTCTCTCCGTCCTCTGGTCCTGTCTTGACGGCTCCACCTTCAGGCATCTTGGTGGGAGTTTTAGATTGGAAACTTGTAGTGGAAACTTGTAGGACTGATGGGGAGCAAATGAAACTAATATGAACTTCAGGGTATAACTGGGTCCATCCAACTCCAAATCCTTAACATGGTACTTTCTACTTAAGGAAGCTAACTCAGCTCTGTGCGACCCTTTTTTATTTTTATTTTTTTTAGAACCCAATCAATGTCAGCGTGTGAGAGACACTGACATGACTAGTTACAGTTATTCGGCTACCAACTTATAAGCCCAGAGCTGGCCCTCCAGGAACTAGTTAAATAGTGAGCCGAATCTGACCTCAGAGAATCTGGCCTTCAGCAAAAGCTAAAAGACATGCTACAGGGTGATGTGTGGTTCAGGTTCAAGGCCCAGTAAACTATACAATTAGCAGAAAAACCTCTGAAGGCTGAGGTTGCTTTGTGGAAGAGCTAACTCTCTTCTCATAGCAGGGCCTGGGATGTTAAGAAAGACACAGGATGCACAAGCGCACAGGTAAGAATGTGGAATGATGTACCCTATTCCTGCTCTCTGCGGTCCTGACAGCCAGAGACCTGCTCAGCACAGTAACATGCCAGGACCGCCTGCAAGATGCTCTGTCTGTTAAGTGTGATCACTCCCCTCTGGAAGCAGAGGAAAGAAAATAACAAAATAACACCCAGACTCATTCTGTTCAGCTGTAGAATGTACATGATTTTTTTAGCATCGTAAGTTTTTATTTTGCTTAGGGAACACTTTGCAGGTAGCAGTATCCTTTATTCAGAAAGGATCTGCACTGTCCCTTAATTAGAGGTCAACACTTCACAGGTCCTGGTAATAGAGGATGAGTGAGACATAGATCAGGAGCTTAGGAAGCTTCGAGTCTAGACATGAGACCTTGTGGGAATATGAAAATAAATGAAATATCCAAAAATCTGTACTATGGACAAGTGAGGTTAGGATCGTCATTCATACCAGGCCTTTACAGCTTTTGAGGTGCTTGTGTGAACATGGTTCCTCTGACAATATAGTGGAATCTCTGAGAAGCAATAAGCAGAGTAGGGTAAGTCCCCCCAATGCCACTAAGCCACATTTGTCCCTGTGGAGATGTAGGGCAGGATAGGCTGAGGCAGGTTCTACAATCTGATTAAAATTGCCTGTTGAAGGTTTCTGCTCACTCATGTACTCATCCTAATGTACAGAAACTCCACACCTGGAGTCCACACAGGTGAATCCCCTGGCATGAGGAAGACGCTTACTGAAGAGTTTCCTGCTGCTGCTGGGCCCATGAGGTGGGACAACGTAAGTGTCCGTGCCCCTAGAAGAGGCGATCTGAGAGGACACTGCTCCTGCTCACATAGGAGATAGCGAACTTTCTCTTTCAAGGGTCCAGTGCCCCTGAGATTCAGTGGGTCAGACCCACCGGAGTCACCAATCCTCAGCTTTGCCACAGTCCCAAAAATGCAGCCCCAGACGATGAGCAAGCTGAGGGCATGGCTGAGCTCCTGTGAAACTCCTTTAGAACAACACAGGCTGGCAGGGTTTGGCTCCGGGGCCAGTGTCTGCTGAACCCTGGCCTAGAACATTCCTCCCCTAGGCCTCTGCCAGCTCTCTGTTCAAACATCACCTCCCAGAAAAACCTTTCCTGGCCACACCCTGAATGTCCACCCCCACTGCTCTCCATCCCTTTACCCCTTGATGGTTTTCACAGCTTGTAGCACTTCCTGATCTATGTGTTCTTTCAGAGCCTCACTTTTCACTAGTGATGGAGAGCAAAGACTTTCTGTTCTGTTCTTCCCAAGTGCCCCCAGCACTTAACAGGTACCCACTGCATACCTGACAGGTGAAAGATGAGCTCCTGCCTCATCTATGTGTGTCACCCAGCAAGGTAAAGGTCTCATACTTGAGGGTCAGGAAGAATTTAAAAGTTCAGCCAGGTTGCCAAACCACCTCCCTACCCCCGGGGAGGTTGCATGCAAAACCACCCTACATGGATCTCAGCCTGGTTTCTTTTCACTCCTCTTTTGTCTCTTTCTTGTTGGGAATCTGCGGAGAAACAGCAAGCAGTGCAAACACTCTTTGGACCTAAAACTGAGATCATTGTCCTCATTCAACTCAGAGATGATTCCATGAGCCAGCAGCATTTTCTCTTAGAATGTGACAATCCTTCAGATCTATCAAAGAGTTTGTTTCCTTCCTCTGTAATGGAGAAATGGAACCAGGAGTAGGGGGCTTCACTCATTTGCTTTTTGAGCCACAGTCTTGCCAAGCTTCTAAATTGCCTGGGCTGGGCTCAAACCTTCGATCCTCTGATCCTCTTGCCTCAGCTTCACCCTGTGCTTAGATGAAGGTGAGTGCCAGAGCCAGTCACAGAGGACTTTCAAAACAGAAAGCAAAAAAGTGACTCCTGATAGCTCACCAAAGGTGGACCCACCTCTCCTCAGAAGCCTAGCGCATTTTTCAGCAGAGAATAAAACCCAGTCCTCTTCCTGGAGCTATGGGAGGTCCTCATGTCCTCAACTCCAAAACTAGTTTCCCAGTTGGTGCTGACATAGTAAAAAATCACCTTCCTAAACCTCAGCGGTTTCAAGAAGCCAAAACGCTCAACCACTGCAGAGCTCACAAAACTTTGCAGAGCAGATTATAATCCTCTGCCTGCCCGCTTCCTCATACACCCATCTTCCTCATACACCCATCTTCCACTGGCGGATTATGAACCTGCTGCTCCACCTGTCTTGAGGGCTCCACCTTTGAAGAATCTACCTCTCCAGACAGGACAGTTGGTTGCAGGAAGAAAAGCATCCCTCAGCACCCATAAAAGACCCAAACTCAAGCTCTCCCCTAAAGCACAATCCAGCAGGATTTAATCTGTGCTGTCCCCCACCTCGGGACCCCCCTTCATCTTCTACCTCTCCCTCCTCTGGACCTGACCCATAAGGAGCTCTTATAGCCTCCACGTCCCTAGCCTCTCAATCTCGGAGTTTTGGGTCACACTTTCTGTCCAACCGGTTCTGCCCTTTATTTTTGTTTCAGGGAGGATTATCCCCATGGTAATGTCCAGGTGACAGCAAGCAGGAGGGGGAAGAAACCCACCGTAATCCCTTAAAGCTTGTCAGAAAGTAGCAGACTTGGAAAATGAGGAACCTGGCCAGTGTTTCCTATCTGTCACGAGACAGGATAAACTAGAAAACAGCCTCGAAAACAGCAGCGCTGGGACAGGCAGCTCTCCACGAAGGAGGCTTGGTCAGTAAAGTGTCCTTGGGAGCTCCACCCATCCCCTCTCCCTTGCCCAAGGCAATTTGCTTGGCACACATTTTTTTCATTTTCAGAAAAAGTGTAGAAGGAAAGAGAAAGCAAAATGTCTGTGATTAAGAAAAAGGAAAGTATTTTCCAAATGTGATTCGGGTGACTCTCCATGACCCCGGGACTGCCACGGTACACGGTGCCTCCTATGTACGCACAGCGCTGTCTACCATGCCCACAGCCTGGCCTTCCTATCCGCTCCTCTCCCTGGGGCTGGGTGGGGCAAACCAAACCAAGCCTAGTTCCTGGGTATGAGCTTAGCACTCAGTCCACAAACATCCTCTGCTGCTTTGGAAGAACTGTGCAGCCTCTAATGTTGGGAACATGTGCAGAGAAAAAGAGGAAATGAGGAGTATATTAGAAATGGCCACGTCTGGGCCAGGATGGACCTGCACAGGTACCCACGGGGGCTCAGAGCATGGAGCCACACTTGTAACTCATGGACTCAACAAAAGACAGTTTACCAATATAAGCTTGGAACTATGTCTTATTATTTTAAGAAAGGCTTGTTAAGTAGCGTATACTAGTGCGTACTGAAAATTGGTTCTATAGCAAATACAGATGGATCAGCTTCCCTCACCCGATCACATCCTTGATTCCGATGTCACGATACCAACCCTCATGAATCTGCCATCATGAGCCGTATCTCAGCTCCCCAGTTTTGTATTTGTTATGGAGGTCTGCGCTAGATTCCTCCTCTCCTTGGCTTGGTTATCAGTGGAGATGTGATATTTGAAAGGTTTTCATGCCTTTTGCTAAGTTGGGAAGTTAGGAACAGACTATGGGCTTTTTAATAGTGGAGCATCACAGGTGAAGAAAAATACTTTAAAGAAATGTAAAAGATTGACTTAATTATTCACCCATGACTGGAAAGAGCGAGGAGCAAAAGGTTACTTTGATAGTTTGGTTTGCTTTGAGTGTTTATCAGGTTTATAAGAAAAATACAGTGAGGAGACGCTGCTGAATTATCAGGGCAGTAGGAGAGCCTCCTAGGCCAGTGTCACTGGCAAAAATATCAGAGCTGAAGGCTGATGCCTGTAGCTATTCGGCAGGCTGTGCAGGCTGCCCCTGTCTTTCTGAAATCAATTAAGGGCGGCCAGCCCCGTCTGACCACATGATACATGGGTGCAAGCCAGATGAGCAGACGTTGTGGTTGGACAGGGAATGTCTCACGCAAATCATAGGTTTGGAGCAGGACTTTGTGGAAGGAGTATCTTTGAGAAAAATGTTGGGATCGCTACAGACTGGCATCCTATCTGACACAGAGCTGCCTCTTCCCCCATGAAAGAGCTGCTGAGAGCTCTTGCCATCCTGGAAGGAATCAGAGGCAGGAGATAATAACGAGGCTCCAGAATGGATGAGACACATCCTTTAAGACATACATACACATACACATGTACGCAGGGAGTTCACAGCCCTGTCTCCTTGCCCTGAGAAGCTTGGGTGTTACCCATGGGAACAAGCTTTTCTGAGGCCACATGTGGATGAAACTCCTCTCCCAGTGACGACGACGTCATGTCTCCCAGGCACTGGCTCCCTTGGGAATGTGTGAGTGGCTCCCTTGGGGCAAAGAGCACGCAGGGTGATTCATAAGCTGCACTCTCAGCCCTGTCACCCTGGATTTGTGGTTTCCGTCCATTACTCAGCCACCTTCCTGAGCTCATCCCTAAGGCTGCTCCTCAGACCTGCTCCATGGGCCTTCCCAGGGCTGGGCACCTGGTGAGGACCTGTGTGTGCTCAGACAGCTGTTCCTTTGTCCTGGCCTTCTCTCTCCTCTGTCAGACCCACGCAAACACGTTTTGTCTTAGGAGAGCTTAGGAGGGTTAGTAGAGGTGAGGGTGACAGAGGGCAGAGAGAGAAAGACAAGAAAAAAAATGTCCCCTCTGCTGAAAAGCATGAGTCACTGCATGGGTGGCCTCCTCTAAATCAGCAATGACACCCTCTGCCTACACTCCTCCGCCACAGGCCCTAGGCCTTCCTTGCTCCGGGAGCTGGGACTCTGGATATCAAGGGTCATGGCTGCCTCCAGTCTTTTCTGGAACAAAGCAGAAGGAGGCAGGGTAACAGACAAAGAGCGCAACACTGAAGTCACCCTTCAGCTCTCAGAGCATTGCTCTGCTTCTACAAGTAGCCTCTTGTAGGAAGGAGGAGGATGGGGATGAGGGCTTCCACTGTCTGTCTGTCCCCAACACTGACCCACTCAACAACTGAGGGGAGACCCTGACCCAGGGAATTTCAGATTGTATACCCTCTGCAGTTACCCACAGCTGCTGCACTGAAATACAGAGGCTCTTTCTAAAACAAACAAACAAAAAACCAGCATGAGCATGATAGTAAGATTTCCCAATAATCAGACCCTGTCTCTTTTTTACTTATTTTATTGCAAAAAAACACAAACATATTTAGTTTTCCTTCTTTCCTGTTAGCGGCTGGTGGGCTCTACTTTAATCAACATTAAGAGCAAAAAGATTTGCTCTGAGCACCTGTTCCTACCCTCTGTGCAATAATTACTCAGTGAGAGCAGAGAGGAAACCCTTCTTGTGAAGGGCCACAGGTGATGTTTTAAATTCTGCAGGCCAGAAGGGCTCCAACAGACCTTCTCAGCCCTGCTGTAGCATCCAGAATCCAGACACTATGCAAACTCTACACCTGGCTGAGTTCCAATAAAACTTTATTGATGGATCCTGAAATTCACGTTTCATATTATTTCCCCGTGTCACAAAATATTACAGTTACTTTTAAAAAAACTTCTAATGTGAAATGATTCTTAGCTCACAAGCTGTACAAAAATACCCAGCAGGTTGGTTTTGGCCCACAAGTTGTACTCCTGGTCTAGAATCAAATATTTATTCTAGAACTCCTGGTCTAGAATCAAATATTTAAAAGGAAACTTCTCAGAGAGTTTTCATTTAAAAAGAAATATAATAATTGTGATAACAGCTACCACTTCTTGAGCATTTGCTCCACAAAAGGACTCCATACAAAATTTCTTTTCAGTCTCGCGTTAACACATGAGATGGGGACGTATTCTCGTTTTTTGAGACACCAAGGTTTATGAGAAGACAATTCACTTGCCAGCTGTCCACAGCAGGGCAGACTACCTCAGACACCTCCCTTCGGGACTGTCAGCAAGAAAGACCACCCTCTTCCATCCTGCACCAACTCCTCTGCAAACATTGAGAGTAAGTGAAACAGCTCAATGGGCTGTAAGAATTGTTTAGAACTGGGGCAGGGAAGAGGGTAGGAGCACAGAACTGTGGTTAAGGAGCAAAGTGCAGGAAGGAAAGCTGAGCCTCCACGGGTGAGTGGAGGAGCCACTATTCCCCCTGCATCCCCATGACCAGTTCTGACCATGTCTTCTCCTCTACCAGACATCTCAGCCTCCACCATTCTGCTCCTCTCAGTATTCCACGTCTGTCCTTCTCCCATCCTGGCCTCCCCACTGCCAGCTTCCACTGCCCAGAGTGGATACGCAAAGCTCTCCAAGCTGGGCCTTTCTATGCTGCTGCCCAGACAGAACTCCACTCAAAACTGGGCAGAGAGCTGGGTAGCGGCTTTCAGTGTTAGGCCTGTTGCCCAATTTCTTTTCCATCCCGGGCACCGAGGCACATCTGGGTAGAAGAGCACACTGCCTGGCTGCCTCCGGGCCACCACACCCAGTGGAAAGCCATGGATCCCGGACAGAAACTGACCAAAGTGAGAGAGAGCCGTCTGCTGGAGTAGCTTAGCCCTCCAGACACACACGCGGGTTTCCGAATCCTGCAGACCTCAGGAAAAGGAGGCCCTGGCCACCGTGGTGCTGGAAGAGGCTGGCCAGGCAGGAGGCAAGCTTCTCGTTACATAAAACACTTGGTTCCTTCCTCTTTCCCTGCATCCTGCTAGCAACTGTGTATCTGGTCTGGGAATTCTGGGAACATCTGGGACGGTCTTTTGCTCAACCACACATGGGCAGGCTGAAGGACTCCACAGTGTTCCTACCTGCGGGCTCTGTCAGCATTCTTTCTTTTTTGGCAGCTAACGACCACACCTGCAGGCTCCACCTCCCTGCCTCCTGCTGCGCAGACCAAAGGCAAGAAGGCCAAGTCACCTTTCAGACAGCGCATTTCCAACATGGTGCCTGGTCTCTCCCTCTGTGTTCTCTTGTATTAAGAGACCAACAGCGGTCAGAGGAAAAGGTAAGGTACAAATCAGATCTTGACTCTGAAATAAGGCACTTGCCCGGTCTCTTCTGTTTCAGGTGACACTGATGACCTCTACTCAGATCAGAATGTAAGCGCCCACACTGCAAACAACCTGTGTCTCCGGAGTCAGTGACCTCTCCTGCCCCTCTGAGCGTCAGTCTGTAAAATGGGACCAAAATGAGCACCTACAATTGCTGTTGAGGGACTCAATTAAGCAGTGCATATACTGTACGTATAACACTGAGAGGCACATAGTCCACACACAGCCAGGGGTGTGACATCTGTGATTATCATCAGTGCTCATCCCTAGTACAAATCTGTCCCTCTTTTGTCACCCTGCACACTCTCGGTTTCCTCCTCCCATCCCATTCTTCCCGGGTCCTCTGTGACTCACCACTGGTCTCCTCCCACTTCATCACTGTCTTGTCTTTGGGAATCCATCTCTCCTCACTCTCCCAGCTCTCTGGCTCCAGACCCACCCCAAAAGTAATCTTCTGCTGGGCGTGAATGTTCACAGCCATGTCCCTCATATGGACCCTTCTGATCACCCCCAGGCCTAGCTCCTTTTGCTCCTGCCTCTCTAGTTCTGCCAGTGACACTGTATTAAAATTTCTTGGTTTCTAGGTTTATCTCCAGCCATTGCTCAGTGAACTCTATGTATGCATTTAACCCCCGGTTCTGGTATTACCAGATGCAGAGCAGGTACCCAGAAAATGGAGTCTAAGTAAATAAAACACTACCTCTGGCTTCTCTACCTAGCTCTGAATCCCCATCCCTGTGGCCAGCCAAGTGGACATCTTCCCAAGTTCAGTGCTCAGCAACTACAGAAATGGACTCCATCTTCTGTGTCCTCCATCCCAGCTTGTTTGCTGCATCAGAACGGAGGCCAGCAGAGGCACTCAGGAGATGTGTGCTGAACTGTTTCGGAAACACTGACCACTCACCCGACTTGAGCTTCCACTTGACATCATCTTGGATGTGCCCCTCCTTCTCTTCCCTGAACATTCAGTCCCTGCCTTGTCAATTTTGTCTCCCCAGTACCACCTCCTTTCACCATCCCCTTTTCACCATCACTGCTGAAGCAACGGCTGGCACGGGCCATAGATGTTGCCCCTGACACCCACCGAGCAGCACCTTGCGCCCCTGCCATCACTGCTCCCAGAAGAATGAGGAAAGTCCATCTCTAGCTCAAAAGCTTCCATCTCCCCGCAAGATCTATCTGTTGAGACCCTCCCCTTGTTGGTCCTGTCCCCTGCATTTGAGCCCCACATCTTCCACTCCATGTCCTAACTTCCACCTGGTCACCTGCCAGTCCTGGGAAGCCCTGCCTAGACCTGCATCTGCCCTGGAGTATAGAGCTTGCTTCCACCTGAAATGGCCCTCTTTTCTTCCCCACTCCAGCTCTGCTCTGAATGCCAAATATTCTTCAAGACCTTCTCAAAACTCCTATTCCTTCCGACACCTTTCCATATCTTCCCCATCACTCCTGCCACACTCTTCCCAAGAACACATCCGGACTGCTAACCCGGTGCTCAGCCACGCCACGTTAAGCCTCCTGTCATCCCCTCAAAGACAGGGACCAGGGACTACCATTCTGGGCCTACCAGAACACACGGCACAGAGTGGATGCTCACACGCCGTGAGCACGCATTTACCCAAGGGTGTATAAACACGCCTTGTTCGCTTTTGCCACTGGATTATGCTCACAGCAACTACCAGTGACCACCTGGCAAGCAATAGCTGACGCTTTGCTCCCACCGGCAAGGACCTAGGCCATTTTAGAGATGAGAGAGGCTTTGAGAGCGTCTAGCTCAGTGGAGCCTTATGTGTCCTCGTGGACTTCCCCCTGGGCTCCTAGGGAAGGCAGCACATAGTGCATGCCACTCCCGATATTCTAGTCCCCTTCAGCGGCCACATCCATCCATCCCACAAGTTTGATTTTCATGTATGACTTTGTTTACATAGGGGATACAATTTTTTTTAACCACTAATTCATGAACTCATTCACCTTAAACGACAGGTTAGTGAGGTCTACAGAGAGGAAGTGACTTGCCCAAGGTCACACTGCTGGGGAGAGTGTGCATCTACCTCCAATTCACCCCAATGCACCAGGACCTCCCAAATAAGCCCATATGCCAGCCCCAGGGCCCCTCACACCCCTTATTTCCTTCAGAGACAGGGTAATTCACAGCTATCGCTCAGGCAGGAAGCCGAGTCTTCAACTCAGTGGTCTTCCGGGCCCAGGTAGGAAAGAAAAATGGCTGAGGTAGACTGTTAATGAGAGAGAATGAGCTAGGAGGTGAGAGAAACGATAATAAACCCAAAGAGGGGGCACTTTGCAATTCCCAAAGTCTGTAGCCAAAGGAGATATTATTGGCGCAGCGTTTCCAAGCAAAGCTGGGTCTCCAGATTGCCATAAGAAACATCCAGTTTAAATGTTGGCAGTTAACTCAAAACGATTTCAGCACAAGGTATAAGCAAAAAATAAACACACCCATACCCAGGCCTCTGGGGCTACCGGCTTGTGAATTCTGCTCCCCCTCTACACACACACTCACAATCCCTTTCCGGTTGAAAGATCAGTTAACAAGACAAACAGATGCAAACTCTGAGGTCCTGAGGTTATGATGAACTTTGAGTCCAGAGGAAGCTTTCTGACATAAACTGTAACTTCTGACTGAGGCGATCGATCTCCAACAACCTACAAAAATCCTGTTCGGGTAGCCAGAATGCCCATGCAGCCTCAGCTGGGGATACAGAGCATTCCGAGGAACAGACAGTCGAAACAAACCAGTCGTTTTTCTAATAAAACTCTCCAAGTGCTTTCCTTAAGTAACTGCAGTTCTGATGTTAGGGTAATAATGACGACAATAAATTAAAGAGAGGAACCCCAGTGGTTTCCAGCTTGAAGTTGTTGTCTGATGGAACATCCTAAAATTCAGACAGACGTAAGTAGGAGAAATGACCCTAGTTATCAGGGCCAGCCCATCTCCCACTTCCCTTCCCATCCCGTCCAT
Source organism: Chinchilla lanigera (assembly GCF_000276665.1). Classification (NCBI taxonomy): domain Eukaryota; kingdom Metazoa; phylum Chordata; class Mammalia; order Rodentia; family Chinchillidae; genus Chinchilla; species Chinchilla lanigera. Next base: position 617,309 of record NW_004955478.1, on the reverse strand, counting down.
AAAACAAGATGATTTACAGAGGCAGAGGGAGGGACCTCTCGCTTCCCCTCTGCAAAATTTATTTCTCTTTAATGGGCTGCCGCGCCTCTCCCTTCCTTCTAATCTCTCCCTCCCTTGTTTGTTCACCCTCTCCGGCCTCTGCTTTTTCCTCCTGAGGGACAGTCAGCCTGTCAAGGTGGCAGAAGGCTACTGCCTGAACAAAATGCTTAAAGAACAAAGGAAACAAGCAAAGTTGAGAGAAGCAGAGAAAGTTGCCTTCAGACCAAAAGGGCTAGAAAGGCAGACGTGGGGACGCCCAGGCCCCCACCTGGCTCTTACTGGGGGGAGAAACTTATTAGAGTGAATCAGTTTCACCTCTGGGGAGGAACCAGCTTGCAGCCACACAGTGGTGGCCTGTGGAATGGGGGAAGGAGAATGAATTCCCTGGAGGGAAACACAAAATGATTTATGTTCCCTGCACACAGCTCCAGGACTGATGGGGACCAGGATCTATAATTAGACAAACACTGCAATTACTCCAAATTCCTACCCTTGCTTACTCCCACCCCATTCCTGTCTTCCCCAATAAGCAATTGTCCTGAACCCTAGAGGCAAGAGGTTAGAAAGTGAGGGAAAGGCTTAGAAGTTACATGTCTGCTAATGAAAGTTTCTGCCTTGGACTAGGAGAAGGTCTCTTTGGGGGAGAGTAAAAAAATCCTCAGTACAAACAATCAGAAACACTTGTCTGTCATACTTTACAAAGCTTTCTCATTGACATGAGCTCATTTGATCTTGGCAACTACTCCTGCTGGGTCTCTGTGAATGGGGATGCCCAGAGAGGCTCAGTGACTTGCCCCAGGTTACACAGCTAGCTCCTGACAGATCTTCTTATCCCAAGTCTACAATGCACTCCTATTCAACTATATGAGGTCAGAAGACCAGGAAAGGAGAGACTCTCTCCCAAAAAAACTTGCAGGAAAAAAATGTGGTATTGATAGTTAAAATAAAAGATATAAGAGTCAGACTCAATTTTTGAAAAACCGTTTGAAATGATACTGGAATAGAAAAAGCCAAGCAGATATCCTGATAGGGCACATTTTTCCACAGGAGAGATGTTACCTCATTCCCATCCCCTCGGCATCCCAGAATTATGTTCTCTCTTCCCTTCAGGCCCAAAATGCCTTTTAATCTTTGCTACAACTCCACAAGGAGAAGAGACACGGCGCAGAGATTGTCAGGTGTGATGGACTCCAGATCGCCCCTAACTTCATCAGAAGCCCTCTGCACAAACTCCCCAGTGGCCAAGGAGTTTGAGGCCAAGGAACTCAGATAGCTCTTCTGGGAAGAGCTTCTCTGGTTAAGAAGAAAACAAAGTCAGGGCTGAGCTGTGATCTTTGGGGTCCAGACCCCCCAGGAGCTTGGAAAGAAGGGTCTCCATGCACAGATCCACAGGTTGTTACTCTTGGATACTGGCCTCTCTCACCTGCTAAACTGTCAGTCTATAGGACACATTATGAGTGTTTCTTTTTTTTTTTTTTTTTTATTTGGTTTTTCTCCGGTACTGGGAACCGAACTCACGACCTTGCGCTTGCCAGGCAGGCGCTTTGCCGCTGAGCTAAATCTCCAGCCTCTAAGAGTGTTTCTTAAGGGTGTAGGTATACGTGGGCTGTGAGAACTTCACAGTACCAGCTATGGCCTGTAGGAAGACAGAACTGAGATCAGGTAGCCTGGCACAAGGACCCCGCCCACCCTGAGTAAACTTCAAGACCATCACATATCCCAGCAGGCTGGCCTTTCATTTGTTTATTTTTCCTGTTTCCACTCCCATGCAAATGTTGCTGACCAGCTCTGACCCTACTAAGAGCAATCGGGAACCCTGAGTGTGCATTTGCGCCCGATCCATGTGAGGAAACATCAGCAAAGACTGGTTTGTTATTCGAGCCTGGAGATGCAAGGAATGAGTCTGAAAACACACCTTGCAGGGCTTTGCGCATACAGAAGATATGGCTCTGGAGAGAACAAAATAAGACTCTTGCCAGGGAAGCACAGCCCTGCCCCTAAAAGTTAGAAAGCTGTGATATTTAGTTTGGGTGGCTGCTTAGCTCCCTATTTCCCCTCCTGTGTCACCTACCTGTCCCTCAAGCACCCAGCCCAATCCAGATCCTGCTCTCAGCTGGTTGCTCAAAAAGCCATGGAAGGTGTTAACTCATATGCAAGGTAGTAATTGAGTCACTTATATGTTGAGGTTTAGCCAAGCCCTCCAGGGGCTTTTGCAGGTTAACAGGAGGTCCTTTTTGAGAGAAAATCTTAAATGCAAAGGAAAGGTGTTCTGGTGCAGTTTCTAGGTCTTGACATAACTGACATTTTAGGCTGGATTTTCCCCACCCCCCACCCCGGTACTGGGAATCGAACTCATGACCTTGCACTTGCCAGGCAGGCGCTGTGCCGCTGAGCTAAATCCCCAGCCTCTTAGGCTGGATTATTCTTTGTTGTGGGAGGTGGAGCTGTTCTGCATGTGGTAGAAATCCAGCAGCGGTTCTGGCCTCCACCTAGTAGATGCCATGTCCACCCTCTCCCTCATACCTTGCAGCAACCAAAAGTGTTTCCAGACATTGCAAATGTCCCTCAGGAGTGGGAGGGGGCACCTCTGGTTGAGTCCACAGACTCAGAAGTGGGGCTCAGAGCAGGAGGAGCCATTTCTGAAATCCCATCAAATTAGCCTCCTTGGGCAACTCCTCAGTGAAACTCACCCCTAAGATGCCAGGCACAGGAACCTCAAGGTGACACCAGCAAGGGAACAAAACAGCTTCATGCATCAGAACAAAAAGCCAGGACAAGACAACTTCTGTAGTTCTCAGTCCTTGGCACAGGAAGGAGAAAAAAAACCACCAGGGAAGCAAAAGCTAAACTCAAATGGTTCTGAGGGTTCTGAGGGGGCCTCTTCCAGGTCCTCACCTTTTAGAGGCATGACCCAAGCTTTCTGCTCTTTCTCGGCCACCATCACAAGCTCCAATTCTCCCAATGCCTCTTTGTCTCTTCTAAGAAAAAGGCTCCTCCCAGTTCTTCTCGTATAGAAGAAAAAGAAACCTGGAAAGGCCTGAGTTGCTTTGCATTGGCCTGGACGGACAGAGCAGCCCTGAGCTATACCAAAGCTGCAGTTGAGCTGGGACCCTGATTAAGAAAACAGGAGAGAAGGGTGGGGGTGAGCTCCTGATTAACGGAGAAACGCAACCAGGCCTTGTCTGAATAAGACTGCACAGTGGAATGCAGGACCCTTTTTTGTGTGCTCATTCCTCTGAAACAAAAGCGAGGAGAGTGGATTACAAAGGGGCTGGGGGAGGGCAGCTCTGCAGCCAATGGGTTCCTGCATACAGATCCTATTTGTGGGGAGACTGGGGAGGAGCTGGGGTGGCAGGCACTTGTCAAGGCAGCGATGGGCCTTTGCAAGTGAAATCTCCTCCACGTGAGTCCTTAGTTTTCATTTTTTGTTCCTCTTCTACAAGGAAGAGTTCATCTCCAAAATTTAATCACTTGAGCCAGGCGTAGTGGTGTGTGCCTATAATCCCAGCACTCTGGGAGGCTAAGGTAGGAAGACAACAAGTTCAAGCCCAATCTAGTCAATTTAGCAAGACCCTGTCTCAAAATAAAAGGTTTTAAACAATGGCAGCTGGGGGGGAGTCCTGGAGATGTAGCTCAGTGCAAAGGTCCTGGATTCAATCCCCAGTACCATAGGAGGGAAGGAAGGAGGGAGAGAGGGAGAGAGGGAGGGAGTGAAGGAAGGAGGGAGGGAG
>NW_004955478.1:503180-613312 GCF_000276665.1 Chinchilla lanigera | reverse complement strand
AGAAAGAAAGAAATCACTTAAACCTTCCTTGACACACACTGTCCAGTGAGAAGGCAACAGGAAATGGCCACTGAGAGGTGACATGTTCGAACTGTAAGTGTATAATACACACACACCACACTTCCTAGAATTAGTGTGGGAAAAGGCAGATTATCTCACAATGATTTTTACAGTAATTATACTGGGTTATATAAAAATACACTAACTAAAATTGATTTCACCTGTTTCCTTTCTCCTCTCAATGTGGTCACCAGAAAGTTTGGGATGACCAAGCTGCTTGTGTTTCATTTCTATCAAATACCACCGCTATGGACAAAGCAACATGGCGGTTGGACGTGGTAGCTGCCCTGTCCCTCTTGCTTTACCTCCTCTTCTTCCCTATAGACCCTTCTCAGACCACTCAGTCCCTTTTCAAGACTATCTTCCACGCACAAAACAAGTGGTTTCCACAGAGACCCCCAAAATATTTCAGGTTCCTAGATAGGTGGCCATGGCTCTGAGGGATCTGATATGGCCCCGTCAGCAGTGAGATCAAGAAAGCTGGCCTCAGGAGTGTCCAGTAGCATGGAACAGGCAAAGCCTCCCCGCCCTAGAACTCAACTGCCATCTTGGATTGGTTCCATCTGAGGCCGATGGGGCTTAGTTTTCACCTTCCGCACAGAAGTGGCTTTTCTGGTTCTGCTTATCTTCCTGGTTTTGCTAGCCCTGCCACCTGTTGTCCCTCAGTACAGCCCAGCTTTCTCTTTCCCTCCTGCCTGACACAAAGATCGTACATCTTTGAGAGATGAGCCTGAATTTGAAGAGATAATGTTACAGGTCCTGGCCCCCGAGCCACCCCCTGCACTCACCTATGGCTTCCATTTGTGGCAGTCCCAGAAAGAGCGCAAGGGGAAGTGATTCAGAGACATTTATCATCCCAACCCACTGTATGGAGTTGAAAGAATACTTCTCATTTGAGAAGTCCAAGTAAAATGCATTTACCACGCATGATCGAAAAAAGTGTTCTCCACAGGGAGCAACTGTGACCGCCCCCCCAAGGGCATTCTGCAGTGTCTGAAGACATTTTCAGTTGTCACAACTGGGGAGGGGGTGCTCCTGGCATCTAGTGGCAGGAGGCCAGTGATGTTGCTAGGGATTCTACAATGAATAGGACAGCCCCACTCCCCAAAGAGAGTATCCATCTCAAACTGTCTATATTGCCAAGGTTAAGAAATTCTGATTTAGAACATGCAGGAGACCAGCAGTTCCCCAGCTTCCCATCACCAAGCTAGAGCTTGCTCTAATCTCTAGCATCGAGGAGGATCCATCCTCCCTCAACACTACCTTCCAACAAACGCCTCTGGGAATGGATCCAGGAAAACCTGAAGGATTGGGGCAGGAAGAGCAACTGGGAGAAGAAAAACAGCACAAACATGATTAAATAAATTAGCTCTGCTAATTACTGAGCGTCTAACTTAGCACCTGGAGCAACAGCTGGGGTTGCACAGAATTGAGCAAACACCAGCCCCAACTCAGGCAGCTCTGGGCATACTAACCTTCTCCTCCCTGCCTTCTTCTGGCAAAAGATTTGACTGTGAAAAGACTGAGCAGTAAAGTCTTAGAGCAGAGTAACTGCCCTCTGGAGGTGGGTGCCAGGCCACAGCCACCTCAGGTACACCTGTGTGTGCTACATTCCCAGAAAAGACAGTTGTTCAGTGCAATAAAACCTCCTCTTAGGCTCAGGTCTCTACCTCCCAAACTTCTGACTTCTGCAAACTCCCTAGCCTCTTACCTCCATGAGTCTTGCTCACCATGTGCTTGTGAAATACTGGGAGAATGCTACTGCCCCCTGTCCCCAGCATCCGGCTTAACAGCTTCTCCACGAGGTTCCTCTGGGCCTAATTACTTTTTTTTTTTTTTCGATTTCTCAACTCTACTAGACTTGCTCTTTGTACTAGGAGGTGCCCCCACAAAGACCCACAGCCCCGACCTTTATTGTTATGCTTTTCCTCCTGAGGCCACTATTGTAAAGTTAAACTAGAAGCTGTTGAGCAGACCCACTAGGCCACTCAGTAGCTCCATGTCACGGCAGTGCGGCAGCTAGACCCCAATATACCAAGCAGGTCACCAGGGCTCACAGTGGCTTCCTCCTGTCTCCACTGAAATGCAGCTGCATCCCAGTCAGATAGTTGTAAAAAAGAGCACAAGAACTCTGGTCAGGGGTATGTTCAATTTTGACTGAAAACTACCACTGGGGTGATTCTCCCAGAATGTACATTTTACTGGGTTGAATGCTGGTCACCAAATATATGTCTACATCCTAACCTCTGGAATCTGTGACTATGGTCTTATTTAGACAAACAGTCTTTGGGAATGAAATTAAGGATCTCAGGATGATATCATCCCAGACTACTTAAGTGGGTTCTAAATCCAATGGTAGGTGACCTTATAAGAAAGAGAAGAGGATACACACAGATGTGATGGCCACGTAAAGATGAAGGCAAAGATTAGAGCAACGCTGCCACAAGCCAAGGTAAGCCCGGAGCCATCAGAGACTGGAAGAAACAAAGACAGATTCTTCCTTGGTGCCTTTGCAGGGAGCCCAAGACTGCCAACACCGCATCTCTGGATTTCTGACCCCCAGAACTATGAGAGAATGAATTGTTGCTGTTCAAAACCACCTAGTGAGAGATATATTACGCCAGTTGCTGTAGGAAACTAACACACACATTCAGTCCTACTCCTATTCAGTCATGTTGCCATGTACAAACTTTGTTCAGCATTAAAATTATGGAATCCTGAGCTCAAGTTATCTGCTCATTAGTTCACTTTTATTAGACCTTGATCTTGCCCCAATGTCACCTCAAGAGGATCTCCATAACAACACCATTGAAAATGCCCTGACTCAATACCCCTAATATCCCTCTGTAGTTTTTTTATCTTACTTTCTCTTTCCATATCATTATTATTCACCAAACTATACATTTATTTGTGTCCTTGGATATTAATTTTGTCTCCCATTTGAGTGTATGATGTCTAAGAGCAGGGCCATCTTCTTTGTTAAAACTCTAGCAAAGAGGAGACCAATCACATAGTTAGTCCCTAAAATTATTTGGTTAGATGTGTGTTATTCAGTGTTACATCACTGTAACAAAAGACCTGAGAGAAATCAACTTAAAGGATAAAAGGTATTTTGGCTCATGGTTTCTGAGGTTTCAGTACACGGCAAACTGGTTCCATATTACTTCTATCTCTATGGTTAGATATAGTGTGGAAAAAGAACCTGGTGGAAAAACACTGTTCACTACCTAGTAGTCAGAAAGCAAAGTAAGAGCCAGAAAAGAAGAGCTCAGGAACAAAATATAAACTCTAAGGACACATCCCCATGGCCCATTCCCTTCATAAAATCCCCACCTCCTGTTTTCATCACCTCCCAATAATGCCATCAAATTATGAATCTATACATGAATTAATACACGGATGAAGCCAGAGACCTTATGATGCACGTTCCAAAATCCCACTTCTAAACACGGTCACAATGGGGACTAACCTTTCAACTAAAAAAGCTCTGGGAGGACATTTCAGATTCAAACCATAAGAGATGAATGAAGTCACATGGTCTTATTTTTAAAAGCAGACACAGTCTAGAACATTCCATTATATTCTAATTCTGAAGCACTGTTGCACACAAAATCTCTCTGTACCCTCCCTTTGGGTTACTGAGGACTTTACACATATCATGCTGGTAGCTCCATAAGGTAGAAGTACATCATGATTTGGCCTTGGGAAAAACTGGGAATTTTCTCTGTAGGGAAATTCCTGTGCTCCTGATAGATAAATAAAGCAATTGTCTAAAATGCCCCTAAATTTTTTTAACAAGTATTTTACCATAGATTTTTTTTGTATCTCCTGTTTCTAGCATTTTCTTCAAGAAGCACAAATTGAGATATAGAATAGGCAATGATGTAGGGGAATAGATGGCACCTCAAATGCAGAGATGGCACTGACAAGCAGACCTATTCTACCCTGGACAGTCAATGGTTTTGGGTGGATGGCCAGTGTTGTGACTTGCAAAGTTCCTACACACCTGAGGATATTCATGCATCACGAAGGCAAGAACCAGTAGGATCTTTTCTTTGGGGACTCCAGACCAGAGGAACTTTCATGACAGGAATCATATCCAATGGTCAATGGGCAGGTGGAAGCTGGTTCAGTCCAGATGGGCTCAATAGTCACCTTCACAAGCAGCTATAGCACAAGCACTACTCTTTCTGAAAGGTGTAAATGAGTCCTTCCTCTTCACTGTTTTACCAGGCTTTAGATCTGCTAGATCTAAAGCTTTTTGGGTTGAGATAACAAAGTAAACATAAGTATGTAAGATTCTGATACCAAGAGTACTCATAGGAAGAAAATCTTGAAGTAATAGAAGAACTAGAAAATTTTAAAGAAACGTCCTTCCAAAGAAAGCCAAAACTGTTCTCTGCACTTCAGTCTACATTGATTTGGAACACTTATCAACTAGTTAGGATGGGGCTCTTCTTCTTGAGTCTTCAACTGAAAATTGAGAGTGGCCCCAGGACCCCATTTGCAAAGGAACTCTTCCCTCAAGGGTTATGGAAAAGAAGAAATAGGCCCCTCTCCTCATGGAAGGGCTGCCCCTGAGTACAGTCTATTGTCACGTCTCCTTCAAACTGCAATGATACTTCACCATCCCTTACCACATCTCCATGGGGAAATTGACCAAAGAAAGGAAGGGACATATCAAGAATGTGTTGAAAGCCATTCCTTTTTGCTTCTTGCCTCCAGCTCAACACAAAGTGTATCCACAACATAAAAGTGTGGTGCAGAAGCAGTGACAGTCAGAAAGTTGCTGTTATGATCAGAACATCACAGCGACAGAAAACAGCAACACCCATGAAAAGGATTAACAGCCTCTGCTCTGGGAGGCAGATGAGAGAGTAAAAAACTCATAGACAACACAACTTGGATAATCTGTTTCTTAACGCTTTACCAGCTCCAAAAGAGCTAGTTTCTCCCTCTTGCAAGAGTAACACAGTGACAGTAATCCTGAAGGACTTCTGTGCAGGGAGGACCTGTCCTGGACACTCTGCATGCCTCAGTTTTCCTCCCCACTCACCAGCACCTACCATAAGAGGGAGGCATGGGGGGAGAAGGTCTCTCAGGGTCAGACAACAGTGGAGCCACCAGAGTGAAATTACTCCCCATAACAGTATTTGCTTGTGTTACCTTTGTCATTGTGAGATTTCACATTTATCCTCCTGTGTTATCTTGCAACATAAGACATTTGTTCTCAAACATTTCAATCTCACAATCTTTACTGAGGGTGCCATCAGTATCCAGATTTTTCCATACCTCTGGACAGCCCCAAATTCCATTTCCCACCATGGCCATCCACTGGGAAGGAATTAATACAGCTGAGCATGTCACATCCCCTGTGCCTTCACCTCTTGCTACGTTCTCCCCAAATGCACATTTAAGAATGAAAAATAGGTCAACAATCTTAAGTGTCTGCAGAATATTTCTCTTTCTATCACGAGTATACAGCCAGAATACAGTGCCACCAAATATTCAAACCTACCTGTCAACTGAACTCTGTTTACAGCCCTTTCCCTCTGAAGCCCCAGGCACTGCCACTCTGCAGCTAGCACACCAGGGTGCTCACTCTGGAGCACACCAGGGGCCCACTGTACCAGCTCTGCACCAGCAAAGCTACTTGCTCACTCTCCAACATGCTACCTCACCAGCAGCAGCTCTGACACAAGGCAGCTTCCCAGGGCTGCTTTCTGCCAGCCAGATGAACAGCAAGGCTAAGGTTAATTAGTGCAAGACATCAGCAAAACGATGGGATGTTGGAAGACAAGCTTTTGACCAGACTTGCAAATTGGAGGTGCTATCTGACTCTCTTTTTCCATTATTCAAATTTAGTCTGAAAAACTCCTCTTACCTTGGATTTGTTTTCTGCAGCTTCCATTCTCTTCCCTGGTTAGAATCTGATAGTAACATTAACAAATTAAAAGTAACATTAAGTAAGCCCTTATTATATGCCAGGCAGATGGTCTAGATAGACTTTTGCTGGTGAATAGCAGGTGGGTGATTGCATCATCCCAATTTGACAGACAAGGGAAGTGCAGTTCTATGGGGGTTAACTGTCTTGTGTGAGGTTCACAGCTTGCAAGTGGTGCCCAAGAACCAAGCCCTTGTGAGGCGGAGAGGAGATGAAATTAGGGTTTGTCCCATAAGTGTTTCAAGCAATGCACCTCAGTGGGCTCCCCTCACTGCAGTAACTGCGTGATGTCTCCACCTTCACCAGATCCCAGCATCTCAAACTCATCTTCCCACCAAAATCCTTACACAAAAGTGGTCACCTGCTGCATGACTTGCCATGTGAACTTCTTATATGACAGCCGCACTGGTCTTTACCAACTAGAAATCCAGGGTAGGGGTGGAAGTCGCTTGGCCTCCCCCTTCTCTCATCCTCCATAAGGGCCACCAAAGTTACTGACATGACACATCTGGTGTCACGGCTCTCCTCTTTCTTCTCTTAGTAGGAGCCCGTCATGGCACCCAGGTTGTCACACTGTAGGTTTCTGCTACTGCAACAGTTTCTCAGCTGGTTTCAAAGCCTTAGTTACTTCCTCCCCACCTTTCCTTCATTCTGCCTCTGCCCATATCCCACTCAACACACGCATGCATGCATGCACGCATGCACACACAGCTTCCGCACCACAGACAGGTGTTTTCTATGAGACTGCTATAACTATAACGTCTAGGTAAGGAAGTATCCGCAGTACCTCACTGTCAAAAAAATGATGTAACCTTCCTAGCCTGGTGGCCAAAGGTCCTCCTCACACAGCCTCCAAGCTCCCTTCAGTCCCAGGTCACCAAGTGCCCTCTCCCACCCATGCCTCATGTACACGAATTACTGCATCAAAAGCCCTGTGAACTGTCATGCATGACACAAACGCAAGGTAGACTCTTCACTGTCCTTGGTAGAAGAGCAACAAACAAGACAAGCTGCTCTACTTGAAGGAGAGGCCAGGCCCCTGGGAGCCCACTCTGGTGACCCATGATTCATTACCATTATTTTAATTCATAGCCCCTTTGTCCAACTACTACACCAAGAGTCAGCAAACTTTTTCTATGAGGGGCCAAAGAACAAACATTTTTGGCTTTCGAGGCCATACGATCTCTGCTAAAACTTCTTAATTTTGCCATTATAGCTCAAAAATATCCACAGATGGTATGCAAATGAATTCATATGGTGGTGTTCTAATAAAACTTTATTTGTAAAAGCAGAATGCAGTCTGCATTGTGTCCATGAGCTGTAGTTTGCTAATGTCTACACCAAACAGTAAGTACTTTCAAGTTAAAAGGGAACATCTTTCAGTGTTCTCAAATCTTCTCTTTGCCTAGATCTCTACTTAAAAATTGAACTTTATAAATTCTATTGTGTAAGAGGAAGTTCACTGGGGGACCTGCCTAGGAATCCAAGGTAGTAGGAAGCACTTTATTTTACTATTTGATGCCTATGTACTGGGAATCCAACTCAGGACCTTTACACTGAGCCACATCCACAGATCTTACTTACTTACTTACTTACTTAATTTTTGAGACAGCATCTCACCAAGGTGTCCAGGCTGGGCTCAAACTTGCAGCTCTCTTCCCACAGCCAGAGTGCTGTGATTATAAATAAGTGTGTGCCACTAAGTCTAGGTAGGACAGAAGCTTTAGAATCACACAAACCTGAACCCAATTCCCAGCTCTTCTGCACAGTGATCCTACACAATGGTTCCTTTACCCAGAGTTCTGAAAGCGTAACAGTACTATAAGTGACATCAAGAGGTGTTAAATTAAAAATGAAACATACGAAGAGTGCAGGAAATTGGGCATGAGCCTACCACACCGCTGGTGAAATTCTAGATAACTTTTTTTATCAAGCTACTTATATATCTATATCAAGGACCACTGCAAAACATACACTTCCCCATATCAGAATTTGTTTCAACAAGACTATAGTGGATATACATGGATAGACTTAGTTATAAGGATGGCCACTGAAGCACTGTTTTTAACTTTCATGAAGATAAGCAACTGAAACACCTAACAACAGGGATTGGTTAGTGAATTAAAACACGGCATGCAATGGAACACCAGGAGCTGAGAACGCTGGTCAGCAGTTCTCCAAGCTCACCTACCTGAGTCCTCTATAATCCTCTTTTTTTTTTTTTTTTTTTTTTGAAAAACAGAGAGAATCACAAGATAAACACTACTTTTCTAATAACTCCAAGAGGCTATTTGCTTTTTTCACTAGATTCACATCTGCACTGACAGTGCAAAAGCAGTAACAAGTGTCATTAACAACATCTGAGCATGAATACAGGCAGTGGTACCAAACTGGACTGCCCCACGGTCACCAGAAAATAGATAAGTATATGTAAGTTTAAGACTATCCTTGATGATGCCAGAACAATTGCTAATTTCATTAAATCTTTTTTTTTTTTTTTTGCAGTATCAGGGATTGAACTCATGACCTTATGCCATTGAGCTAAATCCCCAGCCCAATTTCATTAAATGTTGACCCTTGACTATAGGTCTTATTTATACTCTGCATAAATGGGAGCTGTACATAACACACTTCTTGCACACAATGAAATGCAGTATTTCTCTCAAGGAAAAGCATAGGATACTGTTCAGCGGCCAGCAAAACTAGCTGAGTTTTTCACTGCCCACCATTTTTACCTGAAAGAACAGCTGAGAGGCAACTGAAGGTATTCACACTTGGGGTATCTGATGGACATCTCCTTAAGAATAAGTTGAAGGTACTCATCATTTTAAGGGAAACAATAAACGTGACTATGATATGACATGACCTTCAATCAAGAATTAGAATTTGAGACAACTTATGTTCATCAACATGATTCTGACAGCTTCCCAAGACTGCAACACTTTCCAAAGAGTAATAGTGATATTGAAGAATGGGGGGGGGTGGTGAGACTATAAAATTAAAAATGTTTATATTCAGAAGACCTGTGTGAACTTGGGGAATCAGTATTTTCCAAATGACCAATACATGGTGTTTCTAAATCTGGCATGGGTAAAACATTTACCCAAAATGCAAGGCTGACCAATAGATACTAATAGGACAGAATAAGAACATTCATTCAAATGGCTTCAAATCTACAATGCAACTAATATTTTATACCTCCAGTACTTTGTCAAGTTTTGCAAAATATCAAAGATTAATACACATGATTATATGATCAGACTACGATACTCTTTTTTCCACATATGCACTGGCATGAGGCTAAATCTTCTTCATGTGTCACACTAAAATGTCTCTATAGGTTTGATTTAGAAGCAGATGTGAAAATCCAGACACTTTCTACTAAGCTAAATAATACCAGGGTTGGGCTGGGGATATAGCTCAGTGGCATAAGCGCCTGCCTGGCAAGCACAATGTCATGAGTTCAATTCTTGGTAAAAAAAAAAAAAAAAAAAAAAAAAAAAAAAACATGGCTGAATAATACCAGGGTTAAAAATACATACAAGAAATGCTACTTTCAACTAATTTTTTGCTTCAGCAAATATAGTCATTTTCATAAAAATACGACATTAACATCCAGTGGGCTCATTATTATTTTTAATGAATAAATGCATGCTTTTAATTTTTTAGTTTTAATTTCTAGTATAGGAAGAATCAAATTAAAACCAACATAAAAAAGCTCTTTACAGCTCTTACTAATTTAAAAGTATAAACGAGAACTGCAGCCAAATGTCTGCAAATCACTGTTAGGGAAGAACATTTAACAACTAGAGGAGGGACCCACAGGTATTGCTAAGTAGGGAAAAACAGATTGCAAAAGACTATAGCAAATAAAGGTGCTTTTATTTTCTTCCTTGGGTTTTTCTAATTCTAATTTATATTTTTAATGAACACACAATGCGTACTATATCTGATTTTCTATAGATATAGTAGATACCAGCATAGGTAGACATGTGCTTTAAAATTATTTTAGGCCTTCCCCTACTCAAATTGTAACTTCCAGGGGTGGTAAATGTATGGCATGCATCCCACAGCGGGCTATTTGTATCATTCAAAGTGATAAAAGGTTGGTCATCATGGCTTTTGACAATGTTTGTCAGATGGTAGGGACTTAATAACCCTCCCAAATGGCCCGGAATAGTTTTCCACAGTGCCTGACTGCTCAGCATGCACGTAACTCACTGTCATATTGTAGGAAAGTTGGTCTGTTTATCAAAAGAGCCCCCTACTAAAAATACACACACATGCACACACACACACACGCACAACTTAATCAACTCCTATATTTAATGTTGTTTTCTACAATGTAAAGGTCAACATATAGCGTACATACCTTTGGCATAGAGCAATCAATGGTAACCTAGATTTCTAAATTAAGATTTATTTTCTTCTGGGAAGTGGAGGAGCCACTAAATTTTTAAACAACAACATATGATCATTTCAATTAAAGCATTTAAAAAAGCCACAGAAGGTGGGAAAGCCATAAAACTTCACCCAGGTGGTACGTGAGGGGTCTCAACTTCCACAAAAAGAAAGGTTAAGGACTGAAGTTTGAATTTATTTACTTTCTGTGAACAGGAAAAATAATCATTACTAGCAATGTTCCTATAGTATTAGAAGATGCTAAGAAAAGAATAATACAAAAAGAGGAAGTTAAAAAAAAAGACAACCTGCCTGATCTTTGGTCATCTTGGTCTCAGTGGGTGGCCCTGAGGTCCAAATGCTGGGATTTTGTTTCTGCAGCCATAAAAAGACACTAATGAGCATTCCCCAAGGAGCAGTGAGAACCAGAATGCTCAAGACCGAGGAGGCTGGTGCTAAAGAATTTCTGGAATGGGCATCCTGGAGCTCAGAAGCTCCAGAGGCCTTGGCCGGCGTGAGTCAGAGGGCCTCTGCAACTGCGTTCCCCTCCTCAGTGGACAACTCCAGAGCCACACTGTGAAAACCATCTTGTTGACATGCAAGGGGCCACGGCACCCAGCCATGCTTTCCTGGAGCCCAGCATCACGGCCCGAGGCGATTTCCTGGTCAGACCCAAGGCACACAGACCCCTTATGAGGTTTTCCCTGCCACCTCTCTGGGCGGCTCTGGCAGGTCCACATGGCTCCATGGGGCTGCATAATTAGCAGGCCTCAAGTCGCCAGGCCTGGTATGCTGTGGTTGCCCGCTCCCAAACACAGTCCTGGAGCCCCCTCCTCACTGGCGCCACTTCGGCCGCCACTCCACACACATCCCCACCCTTCCTTCCCCCTGCGCCACCTCGCCCACTGCGGGTCCCCGCACGCCAGCTCCAGGGCCGCCACCACCCCTTCACACTGACACATTTCCTAATCCACCAGCAGCAAACGCAGAGTGGATCTGCAGAGCACTGCTGTCACCACCTCCTCCAAGCAAACTTCATCTCAACTCATTTAGAGATTTTCTGAGGTAGGAAGAGAAAAGGGGAAATGGAGAAAGCCACAAAGAATTCTTATCTACCACCTTAAGGCAGGCCTCCCTACCCCTTCCTACCCAAATCACAAAGTACACCACTGGGAGAGAAGGTCTTAAAAGGTCACTTAGTCTATGCCCCTGCCTTTGGATAGGGCTGTCTTCAAAATGAGTGTGCACCATGCTGTCTATTCCCAAAGGGCGGGCACACAGCCTTCCCCTGTTCTGATACACATGGGCTGGTGATCTACAGGGGAAACGCACACCATCAAGGTCATAGTCACGCATTTGAGCTGGAAGACTGCTCACCCAGCACAACACTGTGCCTGTCTCCATGCCAACGGGGGACACTCCCCTCGGCTGCATGGAGACCATCCTCCCCAGCCAAACGTCACGATGCCCTCTTCAAGTCAGCCTGCCAAGGGCCAGAGAGACACACAACAGTTGATGAGTTTTCCATCTTAAAGAACAGGCGTGAGGGAAGCACTTCCTTTGTGTTCGAAAGTTTACTTTCAGCTTTAGCAAGCAAAAGGATTTTTTTTAATATAATAAAAAAGTTATACGACTTTAATTAAATGCACTTATTAAAAGGGTGAAATATTTGGAGAGGCTGTTTTTGTGCTGGAGGCACATTTATTTTCCAGCGTGCTGTAGAGCGTCTGCATCCGCTCGCTCTAGGCCATTTTTAATGCACAAATAAATCCGCACCTGATGTGCTGACAGATTATTATGCAGTGTGGCAGCCAACAAAAGTAAACACAGGGGCAAGTTTTAACCTCTTGCAGTCACACAGCTTTCCCTGCTGAGCCCAGCTCAGGTGTACCTGGCAAGGGCTGGCAAAGCTTTTCCCCAGTCGGGCATCTTCCTGTCCTGGAGCCTGTCCTGGAAACCAGAGGCTGCTCTCTCACCAGGCTGTCTACAGTGGCATAAGCGAGGCAGCAGGAAGAGCCAGGGAGGGGACAAAGAGGAAGATCAGCAACATGTGGTGCTCCCCAAGCACCCTGCCTTCCATCCTGTTTATCCGCAGCCATGAGCTCTACAGGCTCCCGCACAGTGGCCAGTCAGCAATCTGCCAGCGCACTCCACTTACTCTCCCAGCCAGCAGAGCTGGCTCACAGATGGAGAGCCTGGCCAGGTGTTTCTCCCAGCTCTGTCCAACATGAAAGACACAGTTACTAGAGAGCTAAAGAGGAATCAGGCAGTTTCCATACTTGCGACCTTAAATTATGGAAGTGCAAATCAACATATGGTTAAGGCATTTACTGAAACTAAACGATGGAACTGCTCATCATCTGTTGCTCTGGTTAGATGGGGCGTGCAAAGCGACACTCCTAGAAATGCACACTTTGCAGCAGTGGGAGGTTTCAGTTGCATGCGATGGAACCTTGGACTTGCCTGGTCCGTAAGATATAGCTCAGTGGGTTCCCTTACGGTGTGTTCCACCTCTTAGGTTGCTTGGCAATGGTGAGATTTTTTAAGACCTAGGTTTCCTCATCTGTATAATATGTCCTCAGTTGCAGAGCTGGACCAGGGAAGGAAAAGGAGCCCTAGGATGGAGAGTTGGGATGTTCTTCCATAATCTATCTGTCAGGGGATAATATTCCACTTACACAGTGTCCTGTCATCCTGTTGCTAAGTTCAGACATTCTGCATCTGCAAATAATAATTCCAATTGTTACTATAATTTATTGGGTGTTTACTATAATCCATGCCCAGTGCTAAGTGTTTTAATACATTATTTCATTTTGTCACTAAATTCTCCAGGATACAGATCATTAGCACATTTATCACTACTACTAATTTGAACAATGATTACAGTGCAAAATTCTAATGGTCCTGCATGCTTCATTACTGTTAATTTCCTCAATAATCTTATTATCCTGTTTATAGATGAGAAAAATGATGCTCAGAAAAAACGTATTATTTTCTCTAGGGAATCCATCACATGAGCTAAAAAGAAAAAAAAAAGGGAAAAATACAAAATACGAAAAATAATCAACCACATCAACCCTTAACAAAATGAAGAGTGTTATTTCAACATAGAGAAGATCAATTATGACCACTAAACACTCTTAGTTTTTCTGTATGGATGAGATTAAAGATACATCAATTTTCAAAAACAATGAGACAATTCTGGCACAATGAAATGTGATCAAATAAACAGAAAATTCCTGCAGTGGTGGAAAGCTGAGATAGGTGATCTTGGGTGTCCTGCAGACACACCTCTTTGTTCAGCTACTGATGACTCTTGACGGGGGCCCACCTTCTGCCCTTAGTATTTGGGGGTCGGGGGGCAGAAGAGACTTTAGTACAAGTTTCATGTTAACAAACATATTCATTCTCCTCCTACCTCTCATGGTGCTTGGATCAAATGCCCCTTCCATGCTAGTTGGGAATGTATGCATTAAGGGAAGGAGAAGGAGTAAAAGGTTTAGCATCTGGATGCCTCTTCATGGGCACACTTTCTCTCTGGTCCGAGAAAGATGAGCAAAATTCTAATCACACTGAAAACATCTTCTTCCAGCAGCGAAGAGAACCAGTTAGTTATTACCAAGTAGACCACTGTCCTTTGTTGACATCTGTCAATCCCATGAATCTGAAGAATGCCCTACCTCATGAAACAGAGGCTGCCTCCTGTTGCTAGGGCTGAAAACTCCATGTGCTTCTATTTCTAGCCTCCCTCGCATCTAGGGCAAGAACACTAGGCTCAGGGTTCCCTAATGAGCCACAGTGTTATCTGACTTTGAACGAGAAGCGTAACACAAAGCAACAGAAGGCTTGTCAGCCAAACAAGGATGAGCACAGCAATAGCAGCAGAGTACTTGGTAATGTGGGACAATTACAAAAAGCACACTTATGAGCATTCTAGCTTATAGGTCAGTGGTGGGTGGTAGGAGCTATACTCTGCATGGAGAGACAGAAGTTCTATCACCTGCACCCCAAGTCAGTAAAATACCCCTAGATGGCTATCCCCAGCAGTAACAGTAATATCATCCTTGGACCAGCCCAACGGTTTTAGAGATGGGTTCCTGGCTGCAGAGCCTCCAAATCCCATTTCCCCACCAGCAGGGAGAGACTGAGTTACACAATCTAATTTTAATAAATTCTTTTTTGGCTTAAATTAACTACGGGAGGCTTCTGTTACTTGTATACGAGAAGCCTGATAAATACAGGATTCTGTACAAAAACTCCCAGCACTAGTTCTTAGAACTTTCAACACTATGTCTTTGCAACTGGGTTTCTCTGTCGCTTTGCACTTGTTAACTTAAAATTTTTATTGCAATAAAATAAACACAAAAGTGTGCACCTCATGTGTACAGCTCACTAAATTTTTACAAAATTAACATAACTGTGAAACCAGTATTCACATTAAAAAAAAAAAAAACAGATTATTCCTATCTTCCCAGAAGCCTGCCTTCTGCTCACTTTTGTCATTGCCACCAACCAAGGATGACCAGCATTCAGACTTCTGGAACAATAGGTCAGTTTTCTCAGTTTGGGACTTTATGGAAATGTGATAACATGACACTCAACCTTTATCTTATCTAGATATTACTGTTATCTGTTACTCAATGTTATGACTGGGAGATGTATATGTATTGTTTTGTGTAGCTACAGCTCACTCATTTTTACTGCCATATAGTATTCTGTTAAATACAATACCAATTTATTCATTTTACTATTAATAGTTATTTACATTTTTTTTTTTTGACGCTACGACAGAAAGCACAACCATGAACATTATAGGGCATCTCTTTTGGGGAAATAGGAATGTATTTCTATTAGGTATAGTGATACTCAGAAATTAAATGCACATCTCAAATTTTAGCAGATGCTACCAAACAGCTTTCCAAAATGAACACATCCTTTAGAATGATTTTTAGTTGAACTCCCAGCACAAGTTTTACCCCAAAGACACTAGGGAAGAAAGACAAGGGAGAGTGATGTAGGTCAAACTTCCTATGGAGGCATGTCCCCTTCTTAAATGGTTTCACTGCAGATGTATGAAGGAGACTGTGGTATTCAGCACTTTGCCCCCAGCTTGACCTGGGTTAAATGATTGCTGACTGATCATCAGGAAAGTCAAGGGCACAGCTGGAACATGACTTCTGAACTCTTGGCCTTTTGACCCAGCACTGCAGAATCACACATTCTTGCCAGTATCACTGGTTCTTCTAGGAACAGAGCAGCTGACCCATGTCTTCCCCTAGAGCACCACCTTCCACAGCATCCGAGAGGGAAGGACTTGCATTTGGATCAGGACCAGGGCCTGAGTGCCTACAGGGCCACCAGTCACTTAAATCAGGCCAAGAAAGGCCAGGCATAGTGAGGGTAAGGTGAGGAGGGGTGAGGATATGAAAGAATTAACAGCAAATGGTCCATCTTAAGGAGATATTTATTTCTCAGCTTGCTGATCTTTGCCATGTGGGAAAAGAGAAGCCCACACAGTTGCCAGATTTTCTGAATTTTTTCAAGGGAAGCCAGAAAAGTGGATTTTTAATCATCTATTGTAATACTTTCAAGAAGTGAAATACTGAATGTAGTTAGCCAAACAAAATTCATGCTGAATGGCTCTGCCCCATGACCCACTAATAGACCGTCTTTGATTTAGAAAGGCTCAGAACTTCAGACTCACAAGGAGAGGTCTTCTACGGCAGTACAGAGCACACATGAATGAACACGAGTGATCACTAAGTCTGGGGAGTACAGCCCAGGCCCAAACTCCATCTCCCTAATGTGGGTGAACTCCTTCTACATCCATGACCCTTTCCACTACCCCGACAAAGTCATCATTAAATGTAAAGCCCTTAAGATCATAAACACCTCAGACAAGGTGCCTCACACTTGAAGGAAACGAAGTCCTTTTGTTCTCGTCTTTACAGCTGGCAATTATGTGGCCTGTAATCATTGCAAGTCACTGGTTCTGCCCCCAGCCTTATTTCCCATGGCAGGAGCCCTTTGAGTTGACCACGCACACCTGCAGCAGCTAAGCAGAACCTGGAAAACAATTTATTGGTGAAAGACGTCATCAAGGAGGAGACGCTTTGCCTTTGACAAATCAGACCGAGTTTCCATCCAGCCAACACACCATGCTTAGATTTTCAACATCTTTCATGGCCGAGCTGGCTACAACTGCACACACGTAAGCAGGCCATTTAAATCTTCTTTCCCACTTGTTCCCAATTATTAACCACAAATAGCATCTTCCTGCCTCAGCTCTCATTTCCTCTTTGACTGCCCTCAGAATATCACACATACACCCACACACTGCTTACACATCCACACATTAGCACACACACGTACAGATGAGTCCTGAGAGTGGACAGGTGAGAACAATCTAGCAACAAACATATATGAGAATAAATTTGCATTCACTTTTTCTTGGCCTCGTCACCCACTGTCTAGTTCCTATTTAGGTATCAGGCTTAGAGTGGATGCTTGATAAATACTTGCCCGACGTCCTGTAGTTTCCATAACAAATTTGCAAAAGCTCAGGTCTGCTCTTAGAAAAGACACTGTGGTGCTTCCCAAGGGTGTGTACTCTTGCCACACCTGGTGGGCAGGTGGAGACAGGTGTTCCTCAGACAAGGAAACAGAGGTCCTGAGAGGCGCTGAAGCCATGAGGGCAAAGGGCAATTGGACAGGCAAGAGGAAAAGGCTTTGCAGAGCTTCAGCCTGTAAAACACTGGTGTGCCTACCTCCACAGTGGTGATGTGTCACCTGGTGACCATGACAATTGTTCAATAAATTAATAACCTAAGTGCTCGATAAACAGTAGCTATGTACCAGCCACCTGACGTCAAGAACTAATATAATTCTTGCAACAGTTTGGGATGGTTTATTAAGGATCTTGGGAGGAGAACAGCTTGTCAAAGAGGTTATCAAGTAAGGCTTCGAGGTCTTTAAGTGGGGGGTTATGAAAAAGGTGGGGAGCCATGCTAGAATGTCAGAATATACTGAGCAGCAGGTGGCAGGGATCCTGGATATCTGCACAGCACACATTTCCATCACCTAAATGCCAGCAGCACCACGGTGAGAAGTACTGTCTTTGCACCAAAGACAGGGATAAGATCTGAAGCCCAGCAAGTCTTCCTGGAGAGCCCCTGCTCTTCCACTCCATTCTGCAGTTTCCATGCCAATAATGGTGCCACGTGGACCATTTCCTTCCTGGTAGAATAAGTGACTGCCCTTCTTTAAATAAACTTCAGCATGCAGCGAACAGAGCTAGACTTCAAACAAAAAATCTGTTGTCTCCTCAACAGAGCAAACACTATTTAAGACATATCCCCCACAGGTAAATCTCTGAACTCAGTCTTGTAAGGAAGTACTTTATTTTCTTTTCATTGAGACATTGCTCCAGAGACTCGAATGTCACAGAAGGGGAAAAAAAGAGACTAAAGCGCACTATGAGTACCACCAAGTTACTAGTAAAGATCGCACATGTTCAAAGGCTTGAAGGGACACTACTGCGACACAAGTGTTCAGCGAAGGCTTCAAGAAAAAGGTAGAACTTCAACTTCAAAGGATGGAACAGACTCCAATCTGGAGAAAGGAAGAGGGACAAACAAACCAAGTGTGTAGAGGTGAAAGAGGAGCTTGCCAAGTTCAAGAAGCACTGAAATGCCCATCTGGGGTCAACAGAGACTCTACGTTTCTGGGCAGATAGGGAGGGCTATATCCCACCTGGATCCTTGGACTTCTGATCTACCTTGCAGGAAACAGGAATGCTCGTGGGGAGAGAGCAGGACAGACGAAAGTGGTATTTTCAGGACTGCAGCAGTGTGGGTGGGGGAGAGCGGTCAGCAAGAAGTTCTCGCAGTAGATCCAGCATGAGTAAGAGCTTCCATGAGGTAGGAGCGGTGGAAATAGCCACCCAGGCCTGCCAATTCCCTCTCAATACCCTTTTTTGTGTTGGATTGGATGGGAAACCATGTTGGGGGATAGAAAAAAAGCAGGAGGGTTGAACCTCACTTCATATTACAGAGTGTGATAATCAGAACAATGGTGGCCATACTACTAATAAAATACTGAGGATGGTGAGTTTAACCATTGAACATTCAGGCAAAGATGCCCAGGATATCATAAAAGCTGATGGAGGTCAGAGCTGTGGTCTAGAAACACCCTGGTCATTCCCAGACACAAAACCTGGTTCCAGCCAGGTTTCAGGGGATATAGCAGCATCTCTGCATGGTCATCTGCTAGGTTGGACCTTCCCAATGAATCTTGTCTCCCAAGATCCACGCCTTTATCTCGTCTGCCACCCTTGAATTTGGGCTGATCCTGTAGCTTGCTTTAGCCAGTAGAAAGTGGCAGAAGTAATGTAACACCTGTTGTGGTACTAAGCTTAAGGAGACTTAGCAGCGACATAGGAAGTCAAACTGCACAACTGGAGGGCCCACAAGGAGACATCACAGAAAGAAAGAAAAGTCCTGGAACAATAGTGAAAAGAGAGAGGCCCAGTCTCAGCTGTGCCTGATCCTCAACCAAATTTCTAGCAGAGTAAACTCTCCTGAGTAACCAACCACTGGTCATGCCAGCAGAACTTCCAGCTAGGCCTAGCCCAGACTCCAGAATCATGAACAAATAAATAGGACAGCTGCCACTTTAAGCCACTACATTGTGGGATGGCTTGTTATGCAGCAACTGATAACAGATACACTTCCACAAGGTCATCAGTTTATCAGAGCTCCCTCTGGACCATGCCAACCTTCTGAGCACACAAAGCTCTATGCACAGGCAGATCTATGTCTGTCTTTGGGGATGCACATAAACAGCACAAATATAGAGCCACTGAAGTCCACAACTGCTGCTGGAGACCTACTGGTACCCAAGCTGACCACATAGTTGACACCAAAACAAACGTTCCTAAAATGGATGCATGGCAATAAGTCTGATTTTCATGGACTCCAGAAAGTCTCATCCAAAGCTTACTGCAAACCTTCCCAGGGACACATAACCTTCCAGGTCAGGAAATGTTCTCATAAATCTGACCATAACCCCCAAGGATCCTGAAGCTCATTTTCTCTTGTCCAGTATGGAAGGATAACAGCTGGTGACTGTTGTGAGGTTCACCCACACCATACCTTCCTCACCCAAAAAAAGCCTCTTGCTATCAAGAAAGGAGGCTTCTACAGCCACCTCCTACCAGCTTGACTTTTCTATGCTTTTTTGGAAAAGTGCTGTTTCTATTCAATGAGTGCCTCCTGGGCATCTGAATAAAATGCAGGATCTGATTCTCCAGGTCTAGAATGGGGCCAAAGATGCCACACGCTAACAAGGTCCTGAGGATGTGCTGGTTGCTGGTGCAAGGATCACACTTCACATGGTTCCCACATTTCACAGATAAGATGTGATGGGCAGATCCACAGATAAGATGGGCAGCGAGGATCTTCCACCATGAATGTCAGAACCCTGGACCAGTTCACAGGCTCCCCACAGAAAAACCTACAGCCGAGAAGGTCTCACTCAGCCCTAGGAGACTGGCCTCCAGCAGGTGTTCACCAGCCATCTCTGGTCTAGTAGCTGCCCAGCACTCACCCGAGAAGCTTCTTAAATTGCAGATTCCCAGGCTGTCCTGGTGGAGACTGACTCAGGGGATAGGCGTGGGGCTCTGGGAAACTGTTTTCCAAACTCCATGGATGATTCTGATGCACAACTGGGCTTGGGATTATATATCTAGAATACTTGAGGGGCAGTGACCCCAAAAGAGGAACACTTTAAAACCCTAGCTGGCTAGAATGTATTTAGGAGATTCAATGTTCCAGGTACTATCAAATAAAACAAAGGTTACTGTAAGGCTGTTTACTAAATACTATCATTATTCCCATTTTATAGAGAGGGGAACTGAGGCATAGTGCTGGTAAATAACTTGGCAAAAGTCACACCCTCAATAAGGGATTGAGCTTAGCCCCCGGCTACACATCTTGCCTGCTATGTTCTATCCCAGAAAAGAAGCCCAGGACCTTGGGCAATCCAAAGGATAAAGCCCTTCCCTCAGCAGAGCAGGTCCCTCAAGGCAGGAGCCACTCGACACAAGGACTAAAGGACACTAGCCCGTGCTCCCTGGAGGGACCCTGAGTTAATTCAAATTAGATGGACTTCTTTCTTGTAGAACTTCTCAAGCAGACTTCACCAGCAAACACGAGCCAATGAATTTCCAAGAGGGGGTTGCATTTTGCAACTTGCTCCAAAAGTATTGGTTTACAGACTCTTTTTGTCCAAAAGCATCTCAAGGCACGAAGGGGGAGGCCAGGAAACTCACTAATTCCCTTTGGGAAACACAGGTTTGAGAGCAGCAAACTTTAATGCACTCAAAACACCTTAGGATCTCATTAAAGTGCAGATTCCAATTCCATAGCAGGGAGGGATGAGAATGTGCATTTCTAGCAAGTTCTGGAGTGATGCTGCTGATGCTGCAGCCCACTTGGTGTGATGAGGACCTGTCCCACTCAGCACCTCCAGATCGGCTGTGTTCCGGATCAGTATCCCCAGAGAACCCCCCTCATGCAAATCTGCAGGGGTTCCAGCCGCCTCTTGCTCCCTCACACCTGGCACTATTCCACATACTGCAAGTTACACCCCAGAGCTTCCTGGAGAAGATCCATCTATCCTAACAAAGTCTGTACCCCAATCCTCTCTTTCCATGCCAGGCACCCTTGCCCTAGCCTCAAAAGCCCTCACACTTAAAATGAATTCCACTGAGCCCGACCTCGCTCCCCAACACCCAAGGTTGCTGCAGTCAGAGGCAAGGAAGGGAAAGGAGGTAAAAGGAGGATAAGCAGAGCAGGAGGAGGCCCCATGAGGTCTTGTGACCGACTGGGCCTCCTGGTGCCGCCGAGGTGGCAGTGCCAACGCGCGGTGCTGAAATACTTGGCCTGTCTCCGGAGCAAACACCCAATCCAAACAGGCCCGAGTGTGTCTCTGAACAGACTGTGTAAATAAGGTGGGGGGGAGGGAAAAAACCCCAACTGGCCGCAGATCCTGCTTTCAAACACGTCGA
Organism: Chinchilla lanigera; assembly: GCF_000276665.1. NCBI lineage: Eukaryota > Metazoa > Chordata > Mammalia > Rodentia > Chinchillidae > Chinchilla > Chinchilla lanigera. The sequence continues at coordinate 591,839 of NW_004955478.1, read as the reverse complement.
AACAAAATAATCCGTCTCTCGCTCGCTCGCTCACTCACTCCTCCTGCTTGCTCTTTTTTTAAAATTTCCACTGGTGCCGAGGCCTCAGTGGAGCCTGGCTGGCGGCTTGTTAGAGCCTGCAGCCTACCTGTCCTGCATAGGAATGAAGCCTGGAGCAGTTACATGATATGTCCTCTCTGCGGGCCCACGGACGACAGCTACTGCATTCAGAGTTCAGCAAACAGAGCAGGAGCTGTTCTGAGACCACAGCGAAAGGACCAGGGGCCGGGGGGGCAGGGTGCACGGGACAGCTTTCGACTAACCTGGCTTTACCAGGATGGCCCATTTTCCTACCTCTGAGAATCACCCACTTCCAGAAGACAGGGGACCAACTCCCAACTCCCAGGAACAGGGCAGGATCTATAAAGCTCGCCCGAGGAACCCATCCAGAGAACCTTTCTCCAAGGGTGTCTCAAACTCCAAGTGTGTGTACAGACAAGGGGGGCAACTTGCTTGTGGTTTGTTTCTGGTTTTGTGTTGGGTTTGGAACTTTAAAGGCAGGGGGAGGTGGAGTGGGGGCTGTCATGTGCATGAGTCATCTGCGGATTAAAACCCACCTCCCCCTCCTCTCTGCAAGTTGAAACAATTGAGATGTCTTTCCCCGGCTCTTGCCAACGTCTCTTACTCAATCTTGGATCAAGAGGGCGTCGGAGGGGGAGCCTGGAGGGGAATCCAGACAGTGCTCTGTCCCTGACAGCAGGCCCAGCCGTTTGAACTGCACTGGGGCTGCCCAAACCCCAAGGGAAGTCAAGATGGGCTAGGAAAAGTGGGTGAGGAAACAGAAGAGGGTGATTGGATCCCAGAGCCAACGAGGCTTCACAAAAGTGAACTGAGCATTGTAGGAAAAAAGGACCAACACCAGCGTGACCTTTCTGGTTCACATCCGTTCACCATTTCCCACATCCTTCTTGTTCTTAGAAACACGATTCTTATTCTCTCCTTTTCCTATAGCCTGTGTTCTGCAGGCACTGCATGCTGATTATTTACAATCCTGCTTACCAAGAAAGGACCAAAGTTAGTCCCAACAGCCGGAGGCTAGACAGGAAGAAAATGCCAGGCCGAGTCCAAGAATACCATCGAACTCCTATGAAGCACTGTGTAAGGTAACCGATGAACGCCCATTGGAGGAACCTGAGATTATCCACGTCTGTGGCCAAAGCCACACCCATACCCAGTGTGGGATATATGCTTCCTTTGCAAAGTTTAAAAAAAAAAAAATCCTTTTACACATTAATCTCCAATTCATATTGTGTATCCATGCGGCACACAGCCATAGCCTCAATCGGCCTCTGACTAGAGGTGACCTCAGCTGGTAGGAAGGTATGCCTTTTCGAGAGCAGATCTGATCTACCCCAGGAGGTGAATGGCTTGTATCTCTTCACCTGAAATGACAAGCTCTGCCTCCTGGAGGGTCACTATACCGCAGACTCCATGCTGAGGGCTTTCTAGGCCCAGGATCCAATCCCTACAACAGCCTGGTACAGTAGAAACTATGTCTGTTCTACAGCACAGGTGGGCAGAGTCTTAGAGGATAAGCTGCATGCCCACTCATAGGCACATTCCCATCTGAAAGACAAGCTACTTTTACCCTCCTTCTTTCTCACAGACAGACGCTCTACTCCCACTCCCAAAAACAGCAGGGACCAGGTCTTACTGAAAACAGCATCAGTTGAATAAATCGACAAAAAACTTGCAAGAGAGAAAAGGCAAGGCGATCCCTTTACTTAGGTATCTATGAAGCCCCTACTACCTGTCTCTCCCTGTGCTGGACGTGGGGGCCCAGGTGAGGGAGCAGAGTCCCAGTCTCAAAGGCTGAGTCAAGTGAAGTGGACCCAAGGGTGATAGCAATACATAGTACCCACTCAAAGCCCCAGAGACTTGAGCTCTGCACAGAACCAGGCACTAGAAGTGCCCTTCCCAGGGAGGTAGTCACCCTCCAAAGAGGAGAACAGATCCACAAGAAAGAAGAATATGGAAAAACCTTAACTTTCCAAGGGAAAACAAGGTTTCGAAGGTCCTTCAGAGGTCAGGCTAGAGTCGGCCTGGATCAGAAAGTCCATCCTTTATATGAACTCCCGCCTGTTACTTTCTTGTACATCTGGGTGATGACAGGTAACACACATGGCACAGGGAAGGACATGAGATACCACTACAGACCCACTAGTGGCTAAAATTCTACAGAGAGACAGTAGCCCACGTGACCCGAGCAGTGGAGCACCTGGAATGCTCAGATATTGGTGGGAGTGTAAAGGAGCACAGCCACTTGCAAAGAAATCTGGCATATTCTTATCAAATCAAACACACAGCTACTCCACGATCCACCAAGTCCACTCCTAGCTGTGTTTGAGAGAAGGAAAAACCTGTGTCCGAAAGAAGTTTTATTCAAGAATGTTCGTAACAACTTTATTCAAAATAGCCAAAATCTGGAAAGAGGACAAGTACCATTCAGATTTAAAAAAAAAAAAAAAAAAAAAAAGGACAGTCATAATGGTGCATGACTCAGCAGTCAGAAGGAGCCAGCTGCCCTCACGAGGTGGGACTGGCATGGGTCTATTGTCCCAGCTACTTGGGCAGTGAGACAGGAGAATCTCAAGTTCAAGGCCAATCTGAGCAACTTAGGAAGCCCCTGTCTCAAAGTAAAAACAACTTTTTAAAAGGCTGAGGATTTAGCTCAGTGGTATTCCACTTGCCTAGGATGTGTGAGGCCCTGGATTCTATCCTTAATACTATACAAACACACACACACACACACACACACACACACACACACACACAGAGGTGCCACCCTCTGGTACATGTGATAACAAAGCAATATGGGGGCTGCAAAAAGAATGATATAAAATAGCACTGTTGTCCCCCTTAACCCAAGGGGAGCACATTCCAAGAGCCCTAGTGGATGCCTGAAATTGCAAATTATACTGAAATCTACATATAACCATGCATTTTCCTAGATAAACACACTTATGATAAAGTTTAATTTATAATTAGGCACAGTGAGAGATTAACAGCAGTAATTAATGAAATGGAATAATAATATAACAATTATTCTACTATACTGTAATTAAAGTTATTTAAAACTTACAAATTATTCACTTCTGGAATTTGACCTCTGGTAAGTGAAATTGTGAAAAATGGGGGCAGGGAGGCTACTATACATACTGTCAGGCTTCATTTATATACAGTTCTCTTAGAGCAGGAAAGCTGACCTAAGCAGGAGAAAAAAGCAGAGGAGTAGCTGCATGAAGGGTCTAGGTGAGCAGACAGACAGCAGAGGCCCTGGTGCTGGTACTGTCCAATCACCTATGTATATCGGATATTGTTCAATGGATATTGGATACTGTTCAATGGATATTGGATATTATTCAATGGATATTGTTCAATGACCTATGGATACTTCTGATTAGTTCCAGAACAATGCAAGCAAGTTTTGCTTTAAGAGAAAAAAAAAAATCTGCCACAGAACATGGAGTTCTAGTTAATGAGATGCAAGCTGCAGTATCTGGAGGGAAGTATGCTGCAGTCTGCCATTCACGCAGAATGAATCAAAGGAAGTGGCTCAGAGAGGGGTCTAAGGACCATGCTGGGTAAGTGACAGAGGAAGCCCACTGTGGAACTGCAAAAAGGCAGTTGTGGAGTCTGCACTGCGGGTATGTGAGTGTTGGCTGTAGAATTCTTTCAGCTCTTCTATATATTTATAAATTTCTAAAATGCGGTGAGCATGGAGGCTGTACACAGAGATCTTTGGTGTTACAGACCCAGGAGGCTGGGGAAGGAAGAGCCAGAGGAGGCCTTCAAGGCACAGGACTGGATCTAAAGCCACCCACTGGAGAGATTCACTCTGGGGTCCAGGTTAAGGCCAGAGGGAGAGCCACCATGGTCTGTGCTCAGTTACCTTGAGCAAGATGCAATTTCCTGCTCCATAGGAGTGAGCACCTTGTGGATTTGAAACACCTCTTGCTAAATAGCATTTTGATGAGTTAAGTGTAAATGAATCAGAAACAAATGGATTAAGTTTCTACCACACATCCCAGATTGAGAAGAAAAAAAAAGAGAGAGAGAGAGAGAAGATGACATCAGGGGTAGCAGGGAAAGGGTCTTTCTCTCACACTGTGCAAAAATCCAGTGTTTTGAAAGACACTTGACAGACGTGCTGATCTCCATCCCAGACACCCAGGGCTTCTGGACCCAGCTCTTTAATATTTAAATGACTTTGAAAAATATTTCTCCTCCTGGAAAGCAGAAGGAAAGGAAACACTTTGAAGCCCTCCTACTTATTTAATTATTTTTTTTCCAAAGGTAAGGCAGTGTATTTTTATCCAGTATTAAATAAACATTTTTTAATGGTATGATCAAAGCCTTCAGGCTTCTGATGTTAGTTTGGGATTTTTGTTTAGTTTTGTGTTCTGCAGGGGAAGGCAGGGTAATGCTTTTTCTTGCCAAATGTTCTAGGATGATACAATACCAGACCCTGGGAGCTTAACGACCACAGCAGTATGATGGAGGGGGGGTGCTCCAACAGGCTCTGGGGACCTTTCTCAAGTGTGACCCACCTGGGAGGACAAGGCGGGTGGCTTGGGCTCCAGGTCCACACCTGGAGCATCCCACTCTGCACAGGAAAAGACAAGGCTCCCGCTCCGAGTTTACCATACCAGGAGACCCTTTCTGGACTTGTGAACGCATGGGAATGTTTTGTATTATTTATTATCAGGGATGACAGCAATAACCATCTCCCCAGGGCCAAAGACCTCTCCCATACTCAGAGCCAGAGCAAGGACCAGTGCACCTCTATACAAAGACCTGAGCTGCAAAATGAAACAACAACAGCAAAAATCACACCTAAACGATTTCCTTTAAATGGCTGAATTTAGACAAAAACTACACAAACAAAACCCACTGAGATTATGGGGTCACAAGATGTGGCACAGTGGAGTGGGAACAGGAAAAGTATAATAATGATTCTCAAACCATCTTTGAGTAAGAGCCCATAAATTCTTAAAGGTGAATTAACAAATAAATATAATTCACACTTTCTATTATCAGAGAAGTGTAATTATTTTAGAAAACATGTGTTTACAGTAAGATACATCAAATTCCAGAACCCAACAGGGACGGAGTTCTCTAGGGCCCATACACTAAGCAACAGGGGCATTGCTCACTGTCAGTACCACTGTATGGCCTCTTTTAATTTCTCTAATGGCCCTATGAGATCAGGGTCATTAAACACATTTTACAGATTTTTTTTTAAAAAAAAAACTGAGCCACGCACAAACTGCCCAAGGCTACACACCTGGCAAGAGATGGATGCAAACCAGGTGTCTCTGCTTCATCCTAAAGTCCATGCTCCTAACTATAGCTTCTGTGGTCTCACCAGCTCCCAGAACGGCAGACTCCACAGGACCATGAAGTCTGATGGAGAGACAGCTTCCTGTATCCAACCAACAACAAAACTGTATTGTGTATGTCACTTCCTTCCCTAAAGGGAAGGTGCCTTATTGACTTCTGTTAACATTAAATAATTCTTAAGGCAACCAGAAAATTAAGATTACCCATGATTCCAGCACTCAGATGTAACCTATTAATCTTTTGTTAAAAGTCTTTCCACAAGCTGTAAGTGTGTGTGTGTGTGTGTGTGTGTGTGTGCGTGTGCATTGTTTTCTTCTGGAATAATTTTAGATTTATAGAATAGCTGTAAAGACAATACAGACCATCACTGTACATCAGACATTCTTCACCCAATATCTCCTAGTGTCAACCTTTCCCATAACCAACACATATGTGTCAAAACAAGCTAACAATGCTATATTTCTACCAACTCAGCTACAGATATTATTTGGAGCCCCCAGTTTTTTCCACCAGTGTCCTTTTTTTTTCCTATTCCAGGATCTCATGTGGAATACTATATTGTAATTTCACTCCACTTTTAAACAAATTGTACTCAGCAATGCATCAAGAACATATTCCGTAGCAATGAATATAAACCCACAGCGTGTCTTCCAACCGCTCCCTAATATTCCACTCTGTGGATGGGTGTTATCCTCCCACAGACCAGCATTTCTCACTGCTCCACTGAAGCAGGGTGGACACACTTCTCCACACAGGACGTGCCTGTCTCCTCCCCAACAGAGTCAAAAGTTTGTCCTTCAATGCCTTCCAGTCGCGTTGTCTTTCTCTCCTCTGAAAAGCCTTACCACCAATAGAAGACTAACTGTGACAGTAACAGAACTCCTTGGTAAACTTGCTCTTCCACTGTGGGACCGGAAAGTGTTAATGGACTTTCAAGACCATCATTTTCTTCCAAACTAAACTGATTGTTTCAAAGAATCACAAATTAAAACTTTCACTCTCGTCAACTCGACCTAGTTCCGGTCTTCTCTCTACATCTGACAAAGATCTTTGGGCTTTTGGCATTTCAATCCTGGAATTACTTTTGGGGTACAAGGGCAACCCCCACTGAGTTTAATTTCCTTCTCATCTCTGTAGTGTCTATCGAGACTCCCTCAAGGAAAAGCTGTGTGCAGACTCACGCTGTAATATATGCAGCAGGACGAACACAGGATTGGCTAGTCAGCAAAGTTACATGGCTATTTTTTTTTTTTTTTTTTTTTATGGAAACAAGAATAGGGAGAAGGATCAAGAGTAGAAAACTGCTTGCATGTCTAGAAAAGGTTCAAAGTGAGCTTGAACCAGAACCTGCCCAGCATCCTAACTGTGGCCATGGGTGTCTCTCTTCAAAAGAAGCCCGTATTTTGAGACTCCTCTTTTTCAGTGCAAAACACTGTTCCCCTGCTCAGAAACACTATCTAATGCTATACATATATTGGGAAGAGTGGAAAAGAGGTGGCTGGGAAGGGTTTGCAAAATGGAGCCCTACCCCACACTGGGGAATTATTCAGCGCCATCCTCGCTTGCAAAAAAGAAAAAAGAAAAAAAGAAAGAAAACAAGCTACTGGTCAGAGGGAATGTTCTTCCATGCCAAGCTCAGCTTGAATTAATACACAACACAACCTCTTAAAGGGGGACACTGCTTTAAACTAAGAGTTTAAATGTTACCGATTAAAAGCAACAGGAAGTAGAAAAATTCTGGAAGGAAAAGGGCAGCAACATGAGATATTTTCTTCCCCCCAGTGTTTGCAATCTTGTCATTCGGGTCAAGGCCACACCTTGGGGTCACAGGAGGGGTACAGTCTTGGAAGCAGAGGATACTGGTTCTACATTCTCAAGCAGAACAATGCCGGTGATCCTGGCCTTATTGTCTCCCCAGGGCTCTGTGGTCTGATGGAGTGGCTGGTAGAACCATTCCACTTTTGAATTTTGCCTCAAAACTACAGGAGGATCTGCCCGTGGAAGAGAGAGAGCTAACTGGTTACAGGGACTTAGCATCTGCCCGGAAGACATTCTTCCTACACGGCTGTCTGGTTACTAGGAAGGAGAGGACTTTGGATGAGGAACAACATAGAGACTCTGAGTTCTGGGGTTCTAATATACATCACAGTGGCTACAGTTAAGACTACTGCATCTCACTTGAAATTTGCTAAGGGAATAGATCTTAAGTGTCTATAACCCCCGACACACATACACACACACAAATGGTAACAGTGGGAGGTGATGGATGTGGTATTTACTTTGATAACCACACATACACACAGACACACACACACACACACACACACACACATAAAACATGCACATAAAAGCGTCATGTTGTATAACTTAAATACATACAATTTTTACTTGTCCCTGTACCTCCATGAAGCTGGGGGGACAAAATCAAAACCAAGGCAATGCTTTCTCCTGTTAACTAATAGAGCACTGTAGAAAATATAAGCCCAGCAAGTTACTGCAAAGAGAAACAAAAGCCGTGGAAAACACTGTCATTTCTATGACTCTCTTTCGGGAGGAAGTGAGCACATTTCTGCCAGTGGAGGCTCTTTAGGTCTATCTGGACATTTAGTAATTCAACTTAGGGGCCTTATACAGAATGCCAGGCTGTTACAAGATAGGGCTAGGGAATTCCAAGCATGCTGTGCACACACTTGGGCTCTGTCATAAAGCAGAATTTAGGGAAAGAAAATCACTCCCATAAGGCATAACAAAGCCCACCAGTTCCTCCTGTGTTCTTTTGGTTGTGGTAGTTATGTGTACTCTGTGAGCATACAGTGTGAAAGGAGAGATATGCACAAAGACCTCCCTCCTGTACATGCACCGTGCTCCTGGAATCAAACACAACTTACAGCGTATTAAGCCTGACACTAAGGAATAACCCTGGTGTGACTGTGTACATGGAACTCTCGCAAGAAAGTGAGTGACTGGAGGCAGATCGGGGACAGCAGCAAACCCCCATGCCCCCACCCAGGCAGGATCATAGAAACTCTGGCCAGGACTCAGGCGCAGGTGGTGTGGATCTAGGTGCCAACCAGAACTAGTCATAGGACAAGTAAGGCCACATGACCAGTAAGGCCACAAGTAAGGCCTGCTGTCAGGCCTCAGACTATGGCCAAAGTAGGCTGGATGCTTACGGCCCCAGGGTGGACATAACAGCACCTGTGGAAGTCTGGGGTTCTCGACTGACCTCTTCTCTGGTTCTCCTGGCCAGCCTCCAGAAGTCATTCTGAGGCATTGATGATCCTCCTCCTTTAAAAGCCACAAACTGCCTTGTTGCCTTCTTATCACCCATAATCCTCCCAATCACATATTTGAGTTTTAAGCGAACATCTCTGAGAAAGTGCAAGCAAGTGCCTCCAGGCCCTCACCATGTGGTCTGATTGCTCCATCTGGTCTACCTTTCAAGGCGGGCCTAACCACAGAGCTGCATGGACGCATAACATATAGGAACACTGGCTTCTCTTCTCTCAGGTTCTCCTGCTGCATGGGCCTGGGGAGGCCACTACATTTCCTGCTTTCTTAAGAAGCAAGAGCAAGGGGCTATTTTGGAATACGGGACATTTCGGAAGAGAAATTCAAGGGTGGGCAAAATCCATAAGTAATGTGAGTGCCTAGTGCTCCCTGAAGAGTGAAGTAGGTGGGCACACGACGCGAAGGCCGGTCGCCGTTTGTCCCTGCCCCTCCGTCCTCAGGAGACAGCAGTGACTTACCTCCTGGGTGGCCCATACCAGCCCTCTTTTCTGCACGCTCTGAGAAAGGAGCAGGGTGGGAAAGGCAGAACTCTGGACGATTCTGGGCTGCGGCCTAGATGGGCAGGCCATGCCATCCTGCTACAGCAGACAGATGGCATGAGCTGGCTGGGAACTGCAAAGTGCACAGCCTGTCTTCCACCCCAGTCCCTCAAGAGGGAGCTGAACTGGTCTACCCACATAGATAGGGCCTTATTCCACACACTAACCCCAGGCAGTGGCTGGAGTCAACGAAATATCTCCCAAAAGAAGTTCAGCATCATCCACTCCACGTTCAACAGTTAAAGAACCTACTGTGTGCTGGGTCTTGGTGTTACAATGTAGAGCAAAAGCAGCTGCCTCCCCAGTGCAGTGGAGGGGGTGCCAATGATCAGACAGACACAATCAAGGGTCTAAGACTGCAAACTGAGATGAGCTCCCTGAGGGCTGGGAACCCAGCCGCACGAGCCAGTTAGGAAAAGAAACTCAGGTTATGAGGATAGAGACAGAACACAAAGAAAAACATGTTGATCTCTTGAAGTTGGGTGAGTGGCCCTTTTAGGCTTCTTTCTCATCTGTAAAATGGACCACTACCGTGTGGCTGTTGGGAGGCTTCCGGGTGAGTGTGATTTCAGGACTCAGCTAAGTGAAAGCTCCCATGAATGTTTGCTCCTATAGGTCTCCATGGAATGAAAGCATCACATTTCAGTTAGGACTCAGAGCCAGCCGCTGATCCCCCTTAGCAAAATTCAGAGACCCCTAGCATCTTTGCTCACAGACAGGCCTGGACTTTCCCTGAATCTCAAGAGATTCTGATAGATTCTCTCCTCCAGTCAACTCTAGCCAGGACATCTAACCACTTCTGTTATTTCAGTCCCGGGTCTCTTTAAGCAGCTACTGCCAACACTGTGGGGGATTCATGGTGATTCAGCTCTGGCCCCAAACAAGCTGGACACACTATCGCTCAGCCAGGACGTGGCTCTGAGCCCACACGCTGCTGCAAGAAGACAAAGCTGTGTTCTGGGCTCCTACAGCTCCCCCCACCCTTCTGTTGACAGGCATTGGTGTTCAGCCACTGTCCCCAAGGCGGACTGAGGTCGGCTTCAGTCTCTTGAGGGTTTGAAGGCAGCACAATTGCCCTAGAAGAGAAACTAGCCAGCTGATGGGGAAAAAAATATCGAGTGTGTTTCTGTCTCCCTTCACGCTCTCGGTGAAGGTAGCTTATCTGTCTCAGTGCAGACAGAGTTTTTGCTTGTTTTCTCCCTGCTTAGGAGGCAGGAGAGATGGTATTAACTTCCTAAAATCTAGTGGGCCTGGAAAACTCAGGAGTCCCACTTAGACAGCAACTGGCCTACTTCCACCCGTTTCCAAGCAACGGGATACCAAATCCATCGGACCCTTATCACAGAGCCAGTGAACTGGAAGGGGCTGGAGAGCTCTCTACCCAAATGCCCTGCACTGAAGCATGTGGGCAGGCACAGACATAAAAAGAAGGTACATTCTCTGCCAGAGCCAGCAGCGGCCCCAGAAATCCCTTGTTCCAGTGAGGAACCAAGTGAGGTACAGTTTCTTAAACGCAGTACAAGGTCGCCCCAAGAGGGCTGAGGTAAGACAACTCGCTCCAGGGCATCTCTCGCATGGGTCCCTGGTGTGAATACCACAGAGGCCCTGCAGGCCAGAGCTCAGAGCCTGGGTCCAAATCAAGAAGGAAGGACCGTGGCATGTCTCGCTGCAGGCAAGCAATCCGCCTCCCCTAGCTTAGCGCCCTTCTGGTTAGGAGCGTCCCTAAAGGCTTAAGGGTAAAGACCTAGCAGTGTTTTTGACTCCCCTAAGGAAGAAAAAAAAATGGTTCCCTTCAGCTGTGTCTGACTCTCTGGGGTCACTTTTAGTCATGGTTGAAACCATTCCATCTCAGCGGGAACACACTGAGTGTGGCCACGTCAGGCACTGCAGGCTGCGTGGACAGACGGAGTCACATGGGACAAGCCTGCTTCTCAGGGGTGTTTTAGGAAGAGACGTGTGGATTAAAATTAAAACCCACTGAATACTAAGAAAGGCAAATTTTACTGTTTATAAACTGTACTTCACCAAATCTGACTCAAGAATCAGGGTCCTCGTTCACAGAGGAAAAAATGTACGTACACACACACACACACACACACACACACACACACACCCTTTCTCAGAGTGGTAGGGAGATAAGAGAGAAATGAACAACTGCTTGACTTCTGAAGTGTGGTGCTTATTTTTTTTTTCTAGTTAAAAATAAAAAGCTACCTCCTTTGGGAAGCAAAAGTAAGGTCAGTTCCAACGGCAGAGCGCAACAGCAGACTTCTCCTGAGGACCCCAGCCTGGAAAGGTACAGGACCTGGCTCTGCTGGCTCTCTGGGAGGGTCCATAGAGGGCTGGCCAGGAGCGGGCGCCACAGCCGGGTGGCAGGGGATGCCCAGGAAGCACCCACTCCCTCTTCTTCACACCGCAAGACACACAGGCTGTGGGCCAATGAGTCACAGGCGTGGACCCGAAGGAACAAAGAGCTTACGCAACTCACTAATCACTCAAAACAGCCCAAGACGGGACCTGATGTCATAAGCCCACCAATGTCTGCACAGCCTGCTTCACATAATAAATAAACAATCACAATACATCATAACATAAACACGTACTGTAATAAATAACAAGCTGATTATACATAAGTAATAATAACCAAAACACAGAATAATAAGCTTTATAGAACTACACGGAACGTGAGTCAGGCTGCAAAGAAATAAAATCACTTTTGCTTTAACCCCAAAAGGGCCGAGGCACTTGGGGCACATTAACTATTCCCCACTTTCTGGTGCCCATTGTGTGTCACACAAGATTAACGGACTGCCCTGTCACCAAGGCCCCTCGAGGTCGGCCTGGTAGAATGGAAACATAAGCGAGTTGCGAATAGTCTTAGGCTGGGAGAAATTCCAAAAAATGGTGGGGTAAAATAAAAAAAAAAAAAAATTTAAAAAAAGAGAGGAGATTTTGTTAAAAAAAAAAAAAAAAAAATTTAAAAAAAGAGAGGAGATTTTGTTGCTGACTTGGATAGAAGCAAGGTTTTCTCCCTGGCTCAGACCAAACCATGATCTGAGTTGGGAGCTTTTCAGAATCCTGAGAAACAGTGAATGCATCTAATTAAAAGACACCCTAAAGTCCTGGGCACTTTCTAGAAGTTGCCAAAACCTCTAGTACGGCAAAGGTCAGTGGGATGGGGATAGATTTTTAACAATAACCAGTTACTGTAAATACCAGACACTGCACCCACGGATTCTTAGTATGGCGCATTTCACCACCAGAGCCCTAAAGGCTGGATACTGTCAGCCCTATTACAGATGGAAATTTATACCGAGGCCACACAGCAAGGGGACACCCTAACTTTGTCACACTGCCTCTGACTGACAGTGTGGAGACTAAATGCCCAAAGATGAGTATCCCCATGTGCTGTGGCCCTTGTGACCCAGAGGATGGAAGGACAGTAGCACCAGGGTGCGGGAAGCCTGGTGGCGTCTGCAAAAGTCCAAATGACCTCCCCTATGGGGACACTGGAAATCCTCCAGGTACCTGGCTGTTGATGGACAGGCTAGAGGCCCTCGCCTGCCCTATACTGAGGCCAGAAAGAAGTTAAGCCGAATCCCACAGGTCCCCAGCAACTGACCCATTGTCTTTTGCAGGATGAAAAGCAGAAGACAAAAGTAGATCTTGGAACCTTGAGGACAATGACACTCCACAAAAGAAGCCAGCTGCACACAACCGTGTTATTTTATAATTCTGTTCCAAGGGAATATGCACAACAGGTAAATCCACAGAGACAGAAGGTAGATTACTGGCTCCAGGGGCAGGAGGTGGGGGTGATGAGAAATAACTGCCTAATGTCTGTGGGGTTTCCTTTAGGGTGGTGTGTTCATATGTCCAAACTCTTCAAAATGGATACTTTAAATGGGTGAACTTTTTCAGTATTGATTGTAACTCAAGAAAGACTTAGAAGATTTTCTTTAATCCTCAAACTAGACAGTGGTGATGGTTATACAACACTGTGAACATACCTAACGGCACTGAGTTATATATTTTAAAATGGTAAATTTTATGTTACATGTATCTTACTACAATTTAAAATTAAAAAAAAAGAAAAAAAGCAAATCTCCAAAGAACCTTTGAACTCATTCAATCAAGCGTGAGCCCAAGACACGGAGCCAGGCCTGGGCCTCTGCAGACTTTGAGGCTCAGAACTGGACGTTCCCCGAGGACCCTCCAATGTATAAACTTGGTGTTTAGAGAGCGGGTGGAGCAGGCAAGAGGGAAGGAAGAGGCCCGCGTGGCGGCCAGCGGCCGGCCTGCTGGCCAGGGCACAGCGCTCCCTCCCGCGGCCTCCCCCAGCTCCACACCCGCAGCCCCCCTGGCCTCAGCCCACCTGGCAGGCACGCCGGTTACTTTCCCGGGGCTGGGAGCCCAGTGTCCTTGGTCTGCATCATAGAGTCAACAACAATTTATCTGAACCAGGCGAACAAGGCAGCCGTAAGTGGCGGAACTCTGACAATATTTAATGACTCGGGGTGGGGACGCTTTGTAGGATGGAGGAAGGCCGGGGAGGAAGGGAACCAGAGAGCAAGCAGAAAACTCCAGGGGAAATTCCGTGGGGGGGAAGATAAAAGCAGGCTGTAAAGCAATTTTGACAGGTTAACAGACAGGTAATATTCCAACGGTGTTTACTTAACCAGGCTAGCGCTCCATGCAGCGCCGAGTAAGACCCGGCACGGGAGCCTCCGCAGCTAAGGGGTTCACAGAAACAAAGATCTAGTCAGAGGAAATCAAATCACAGCCAGGCTGACGCTGGCAGCCCAGTCGGCCTCTCCCCCAGCTCGGAAGCCACCCAGAGATGCTTCCCGGACACCCATCTGGGGAGATAACTTCCAGCGGGGACCTTGCAGGGGCCACCCGGGAACACAGCCTGGCTCTGCCAGCTCCTCAGCTTGGGCGGGGCACAGACAGCCAGGGCCACATTCCCCTTCCTCCCCCACACCCCTGAAGCAGACCAGTTGTGATTCCTAGTCCTAGAAAGACATCCTTGCCCGTCCTGCCCAAGGCACCAAGGCCGCTGGGTCCGAATATCCAGCCTGCAACACAATCACCCAGCTCCAAATCCTCCATCTGCCCACCCAGACTCAAAGCCCCGGTCTGCTGTCTCCTAGCTGCTGCACACCAGGAAAGGTCCTTCACCCGCTCCCGAATCTCACTTTCCACACCAGAGAGATGGGACAATAACTCTTACAAGGTTAACTGATGATAACTAATGACACATCAACGTAGATAGGAATACTCATAATATTTAGTACGTAATCAGGAGGAATCAATAAATAATATGAACGATAGTAGGAACTCCGTGCATCTTAAATTTCCTGCTACAGCTGTCTACCACGCACCAGGCGCGTGATCGATACAGCAGAATAACCTATAGACATGAAGGTGCTTAATTTTTTAAGTATGTGCAAATTGCTACATCTCCACTCCCGTTCTCCCAGCCTGAGAAGAAAGTTCCTTACAGGGACCAGTGTCATGCTGGCTGAGGGATCAGGGAAAAAACCCCAGACACCCCCAACTCTGAGGTCTTGGCAGTCACATAGTAACCTGATCTGGTTCCATGTCCCTGTGTTTCTCAGAGAACATAAACGTGTTCAAAGCCACTGAACCAGCACCCAAAGGGTGCCAAGACTCTGACTTCATTTCCTACAGGGTTCCCTGGCCTCTGTTACAGGACACTATTTTGAGGTTGGATTATATATTTTTAGGTTATTTGGAAAATCATTGTGGCTTTGAATAATAAAATTCTGAGTGACACCTGCCAGCCCCAATCACCCTGAGTTGGCTCAGCAACATTTTCTTTCTTCTTTCATTTTTCAAAGGGCAATGAAGTAAGTGTTACCCAGCAAAGGTTTGCAAGAGTCTGCAGGGTTGTGTATTAAACACGCTCTTGAAACTGGCCCCAAAGGCTTGTACCAAAAATCTAGCCACAGGCTAGAGACGGTGTAGCACGGAGCTGAGCTGGGAAACACTGCCAGGGGTGCCAGCAAAGAATCCCAGGGGGATCCGGTCACCCGCATTTCACCAAGGGGACTGCACAGGCCCAAGGAGGTTGAGGAGTTGTCTAATACTCACACGTAGACGCAGCGAGGCCAGGTCAAGCGGCAGGCACTCTCCGAGTTATACTAGAAGGGTCCATCATTTTCTCCTGGACCCATGATGGAGAACAGCATGTTAACATAGTTTACACCCTGCTCTACCAGCCAGAAAGCATCTCACACAAGGCTTCCTCCACCCAAGTCTCTGCCCTCAGGATATCTAGCATTCAAAAATTACCCTTATTCAGAAAAGTACACCTTTTTATATACTGTGGGACTCGGGGTCGGGTGGAGTACGGGATCAGGGCATTATGCATGCTAGGCAAGTGTTCTACCGCTGCAAGATGCTCCCAGTCCTTTTATTTCGAGGCAGGGTCTTGCTAAGTCGCCCAGGCTGGTCTCGAAACTGTGATCTCCACACCTCGCCTCCTAAGTATCCGAATCAAAAGAGTGCAGCTTCCATGACTCCTGTCATGTGAATGTGCCCTAGGAGGGAGCTGGTGGTTTCAAAAAATGTGCTTGTGGCTACCGTGGTTCAGTCCTGAGGGGAAAGTGCTATGTGCTCGATGCACATGGAATGTCTGGATGCAGGCTGCCTCCTTCTCAGAAAGCAGGAACGCCCGGCCCAACATCTCCCCAAAGTCATTTCTTCGCACGTCACCACCACCACCGACCCTTGAGGACCCGTAAGTTGTGGGTGCTCCCTGTAGCAAAGCAAAATGTGGATATGCAGAAAGGTTGTGTCCAAGCCCTGGGGGCAAATGCCTATGGGTGCCCAGAGCATGCCAGACATTACAAAGGGATGGAGAGTTGTGAGGAATTAAACTCAACCTTTTTTTCTTGCTCTTGGGTTGGGGGCATGAGATCCAGCTAGGAGTTAGAAACAAAGTCTGAATTAGGCTCCAGGCAGCCTGATAATCTCATGATATGTCATCAAAGAACACTGTCACAAAAAGTGTGATCAGCATGTACTCAATGTTTCAAATTGTATCCCCCTCCCCCTTGCTCATTAGTGTCCTACTTCTGTGCCTAGCACAGGGACGGCAGTCAAGGACTGCTGGTGAACAACTGAGTGAGTCCGCAAAGGCAGCCTTTAAAAGAAATGATGGGGCTGGGCATGGTGGCACAAGCCTGTAACCCCAACACTCAGGAGGCTGAGGCAGGAGGATCTCAGTAGGTTCAAAGCCAACCTGGGCTACAAAGAGAGTTCAAGGCCAGCCTGAATGGCATAGTGAGACCCTGTCTCAAAAAGACAGAAATAAAATAAAATAAAATAAAGTAAAGTAAAATAAAATAAAAAATAAAGGAAATGGTGGGATGGATAAGCACATACTCTGTTCTATAAATCAAGAGGGGAGAGAAAGGGAGATAGATTGGGAGTTCCATCCAAACTAACAGAAGCTCCAGGCTTTGACCCATCTTTCCAGGTAAAATCCTCTATAACATAGAGAGGGTGGTTACATTCTCCTCACGCAGTCAAGGAGAAGCCTGGCATTTTTCTTCCTCTTTCCTGATCTTTCTCTCCTCCTACCCCTCTTCCTCCTTCTCCCTTTCTCTCCTCTCCCCCCAGGATTGAACCTAGGGACTTTGCACTGAGCTACATCCCCTAACCTTTTTTATTATTTGAGCCGGGATCTCACCATGTCATTACATTGCCCAAACTGGGCTCAAACTTGCAACCCTCCTGCCTCAGCCTCGTAGAGTGCTGAAATTACAGGTATGCAGCAACATGCCTGGCTTCCTTGACAATTTCTCTCCCTCCCCCTCCTTCTTTGCAATCCATTTTCTCTGTGCTGCCAGGCTGATCTGGAACTCCTGGGCTCAACAAATCCTCCCACCTCAGCTTCTCAAGTATTTGGGACTCCTGGCATATACCACTGCATCCTGCTGCTATCTTCTTCAAATGGTATTTTAGAGCCATCAGTCTCTCAACAACCGTACCTTAGCCATCACACCCAAACCTTCAGATTCTCCTAACTTAGGAGACAATGGGATGATCCCAAACACCCTTGGTTTTGCCAACAGCTGATGTCTAAACCACGTCACCATTTGTGGCCTCTAAGTCCAGGCTAAACAATGTTAATCTCATTTCTGGAGCCCAAGCAAAGGTGGCTTGCCAAATAAAAGGAGTCTGAGACCACACCTCAAGGGTTTCCTCGCAGTAAGCCCTGGAAAGAGGAACTACTCAGGACAGCACCCTGAAAGACTCCGCCCTCGGTTTGCTTCTGTCTCTGTACCTCAAACACTGAAATTGCGGGGTCCTGGAAGTCACCAGTCAAGACAACTGGTTCATGGTAAGAAGTACATCAGGTGCTTAATACATGCAAAATTAAGAATATTGTGTCTCCTGGTGCACTGGCATAACTCTGCTCTACATGCGGTCCATCCTTACAATGGACTATTTAGCCTTCAAAAGGAAAGGAAGTTCCACATATGCTATAGTAAAGATGAACTTGAAGGCATTACACTAAGTGAAATAAGCCACTCACAAAGGACAAGTATTGTACGATTCCATTCACATGAGATCACCAGAGAAATCAAATTCATAGACAGTAGGAAGAATGGTAAATGCTGGGGTCTGGGGGAAGAGAAAATGCGGAGTTAGGGATTACAGGGGACAGAGTTTCAGTTTTGCAAGATAAAAATGATTTGCGGACGGACAGTAGTGATGGTCAACATATGTAATACCACTGAACTGTACCCTTAAAATGGTGAAATGACAATATGTCATGTATATGTTACCACATTCAGTATGAACCATAAAGTTTGAAGTCACCTTCTCCCCAACATGGCTAGAAGCAGGAAGGGGACTCCTTCAAAGACCACACATTATTTCAAAGTGGCACCTCTCTCTTCATGGCTAAGCCCTGAGCCCAGCATGAAGGTGATCAAACATGAAGGGGACAAAGTGCCCCCTGGGAGCCTCCCCAGCACCCTGAGCCCATTTCCTTGAGGGTAGCAAGGATCACTTCTTCAACCAACCACCAGGCAGCATGGCAGAAAGCAGGAAAAAGCAAAGAGACTCGTTAAAATAGCACAGGCTGCAAGACATTCATTGTTCAAAGCCCACAAGGCCACCACTCTTAGCAGGAGGCAGAGAAGACCTGGGAATCCAAGAAAGACAAGCTGAGGCAGTAAAGGAATCCAGGGTTAAGGAACAGGCATGAGCGCAACTGCCCAGGGCAGGGCCAGGTAGGAGGTCTCTCTGGTCTTGCCTATTTCAAAACAGTCTGCTCCAAGGAAAAGAACATGTTTTACCAAGGACATAGGACACAAGGGAAGCCAGCTCTTAAAAGGTGAGCTATAAATGTGCTCAAAGGTTGGCTTTGCCCTTAAAAGAAATCAAAGCTATGGCTTGGCAGATAAATAGCAAGGAAAGACCTTAAATAGCAACCTGGACAGCTAAAAGTCTACAAATGAATACAGTATCTAAACATTTCAGCAAAAGAAACTTCGTAGAATCTACTAAGACACATCTTTGACTCAAACAAAGCCTAGAAACACCTCCACCAGAGGAGATCCCTTCTTTTGTTACTAAGTGTGTTTGTCTGTTGACCACACGGTATGAGAAAACAATCTTCCCCTTGGGGGACATTAACAGTCACAGTGATGGTTTAGATCTAAAATATCCCCCAAAACTGTCATGCATCCAGAGGTGGGAAGCTGATTGGATCATGGGGTGCTACACTCAATAGATCAATCCAAGGGTCCCTAACTCCCAGGCTAGGGAACAGTCCTGGGTCACACAACAGGAGGTGAGGTACGCAGCAAGCAAAGCTGCCTCTGTATTTACAGCTGCTCCCACTGCTCACGTTACCTCCTGAGCTCTGCCTGCTCTCAGATCAGTGGCAGTGTTAGATTCTCTTAGGAGGATGAACCCTACTCCGAACCGCACATGCAAGGGCCCTGTGTTTTCCGCTCCTTTTAAATCGTACCGAAACCACATCCCCCATCCCACACCCATTCATACAAAGTGTCTTTGACTCCTCCATAAAACCAGTCCCTGCCACCAAAAAGGTTGGGGGCCACTGAAAAACTAATTGACTGAGGAGTTCAAAGCTGAATGTACTATCAGGAGATGAGATCTGGTTGGAGGAGGGGGTTCACAGAAGGCATGACCTAGAAAGGTGTATTCTTGTCCCCAACCTCTTCCTCTTATTCTGGCTCTCTTGCTTGCTCTCTGCTTCCTGGATGCCATGGACTGAGAGCAGCATTCCTCAGCCAGACGTATCGAACATGTCATTTCTGCCTCGAAGCCAGCTGACCATAGACTGACCCATCTGAAACCGTAAGCCATAAATAAATCTCTCCTCCTTTAAACTGTGGGTATTAGGGATTTTGTCCCAGAAATGACACCATACAGTCATTCCCTCCTGGTAGAAGAGAGAAAATTACTGACTCAAGTCTATCTGGTTTGGATGGTGGTTACACGGAGGAATACATCTATAAAAATTCACTGAGTTGAACATTTAAGATCTAATTCTTCTAGTAAGCAATACACACATACACACATTTTCTAAATTACCATAGGGCATTTTATGCAGCTCTAGAGCCAACTCATTAACAAAAGGCCTGCTCAACAATCAATTCACCCAAGCTCCTGCCTCCCTGCCTCCCTCCTGCAGACCACACTCTTGTCCTTCAAGCTGGCACCACCAACATGTCCTTTGGAGAAAGAAAAGTAATTGTAACTCAATCGAAGGAGCTTATTTCCTGTTTGGAAGTTTCTGCAAGATGGTGCACTGAAAGAAACGTCAAATGTAGCTAGAGACCCTCACCAATCAGGCCCTCCAAATTGTGCTGAAGTCCGTCATTCATGAGCTTTTATACAGGGCTCTTTTCCTGTGTTATAAAGAAATGAACCAGACATTCTCTTCTCAGCATGGCAGCCCCTCAGATACCAACACTAGATGGTATCCTGGCTCCAGTCACCCCTTATCCAGGCAATTCATTCATCCATTCATTCAACATACAGTATTTATCAGGTGACTGCAATGCCACAACTACTTCTCACAGAGTATGATTTTCAGAGCCCCTCACCACCCTGGCTGCCCTCCTCCAACTCTGTTCTTTTTATAATGGGAAAATCCCATCCAGGAAGCCTCCCTCCTCATGACCCAATCACTCTCAAAGGCCCCACCTCCTGATCCCATCACACAGGGGATTGGTTTCAGCATATAAATTAGAAAGGGACACAAACATTCACACTACAGCATTCACCAACCCTCAAAAACCTATGAAAAGCTTGCACAAGGTGACTAGACACCCCTTCTCCACTGCCATCCACAGCACCCCATCTTCCTGTTATACAGTTAGGAGGCTATCTGCCTGCCCCCTCTTTCCCTAGTCCTTGCTGTTTTTGCTACTTTCACCTCTGGGAAATGTAACGCTCTTGTTAGTAAAGCCGTCACCCTCTCAAAGTCACCCTCATCTTGGGTCACCAGGAGCATGTGTCTGATGCAGATTTCCAGGCTGGGTTCCCGACCCATGGAGTCAAGAGTCTGGGACGCGGCTCAGAGGTGAGGCAGCAAATAACCCCCGTAGCTGAAAGTGACGTGCCCTGGGAAACATGGGTGAAGGTGGATACTGGTGTTCAGCCTGCCAGGTCAAAGGGCGCCAGATCTAACCAGTTTCTCTGACCTCATTCCTAACCTGTGAGGTACCCCACTTCCTCCTTCCCCCGACCCTATAGGCACCTCCCTGGAAGGCAGTGGGCTTGATCCATAAGTTGATCATGATGTCACAGGCTCAATGTCCTCGAATTTGGATTCCTAAAACACTGTGCTTGTGCTTCACTCCATTCCCGTGTCCTGGGCTGCCCCCACAGCCCAAAGCCACCTCTCCACTCTCTGCTCTCACAGCTCTGAGACATCTGTCTGCCCTCCTCGGAGGTTTGCCCATGCCATCCATGGATGGCATTTTCCAAGAGAAGTGCTACTCAGGATGGAGCAGCTGTCTCAGGTCTCAGGACATACTCCCTAGGTGACATCCTAGATGTCACCTTTCTCAGAGGCTGCAAACAGGGAACTGAAAGGGCTCATTTTCTTCTTGTCATCTCTGTGCACTGTCCCTGAGCCAACACCCACGGCTTACGCATGGCATTCTTCCCCCTTGGAAACCTGGTTCAGTTCACGCCAGCTGCCCCATCCACTGGTGACTCCCTCCCTGCAGATGCAAGGGTCCCTGTGTGATCGTTCTCCGTTTATGTCACTTCCTGTCTCTTCCAGCACTACCTGAGCCCAGCGATAAGCACAACAACCCTCATAATAATAGCTCATACACACTATGCACACACTAAGTACCCATCACTGTCCCAAGCATTTCGTAACTAAACCTATTCAGCCTCACAAACATTTGTGCTAATTACTTTCAGTCTCCTGTTTGTAGAGTTCCTGCTTTACATGTAAGAAAACTGAGGGACAGAAAGGTTAAATAAGATACACAGCAAATATCTACACAGTAGACGCCTCAAGGCCTCTCTAGGAATGTGTGCTTGCACTTCCCCGTCCACCTACGTGCAGATGCATGCACACAGAAACACCCAGGTCTTCCACAAAGGCCGTAGAGATCTACAAGTCTCACCCACAGGACAATGCATGGGAAGCTCAATGGTCTGTTGTTAGGGCCTAGGCCATATTCCTCAAAGCATCAAACACAGGATTCATCCTTAAAGTCAGGGCAAGGAAAATACACTCACTGGATAAAAAGAAGCACCGGTAGCCCTGGAGCTGGAAATAGGATGTCCTCAGGCCTAACAAGTTACCAACCACAGGACAGCACAGAACAGAATCTCAGGGAATCCAAACACCTCCACCAGGCCCCTCCAGGAACTGCTGTCTCTCCCAGACTTGGTCTCCAAAGGAGCCTTGCATGCCTCATTTGCTGCATAAAATAGAAAGTGCAGCCCTTGTGGTTCAGTCTAAGGCATTCATTAGTGGGTTTTATTTATAGTCCTGCATATATTTGTGCATACATAGATATGCTAGCCAGGAACAGGAGGTCCAGGTACATACACACACACACACACACACACACACACACACACACACACGCACAGAGAAAAAGTAAGATTTTTTTTGTAGGTAAATACAGTCCAGTTAAAGATAAGTCCACTCCCTGCCTCTAAAAGGATCTATTAAATCTTCACTTTTGATGCTGAAAGCACTATAAAAATAAACATCCAGTCAACACAAACAATTTTCAACATCACACATAATAATGCAGACCCCTTTGCTCTTAATTAATCTAAAATTTTGGAAAATGGAGGAGGAACTGATTAGGACATGCAGCCTCGAAAAACTGGCCCCTGAAACAGCCTGTCTCTAACAACATGAAACTGTGTCCCTTTGTTCCTACTCGCTGTAGAGACAGTTCAGTCAGTTGTTAAATCTTCTTGTTTAAAACCCCCACAAGGGTGGGATGGGGGCAGAGAAAATATTACTAAAACCATGACTCACTGGGTACTGAGAACCAAGAGGCAAGGGAATAGATGGGTCAAGAGAGGGCAGGCTGGATTATTCTTTGTACTTTAAAATATTACCTCCCCATGAACAGAAAGAAATTCTACACAGAAAACAATCAGAGTTGATGATGCTTCAGTGAAGTATCTTTCAACACATTTGTCATTTTCTCCTTGTGATTATTTTCCAGGACACAGGCTCCGTGCAGCTCTGTCCTCACAAAAGTATCAGGAGTCTTCTCCCCACGCACATGGGCATTTCCTGAATAATCCCTTGGTGGCGATATCTGAGGCACAGGATAGAACAGAATCTGCAATAATGTTGCAGCTCAAGGCCCAGGAGTTATCCGGATGGTGGGAAAATGTTTGCGTGAGTGCAGAGCCCAACAGAAAAAACCAGAATGTATCTTCTTGCTGGCAGGACTTGGGCTTCCACGCACAATTTCACAGAGAGGGGCAGCGCCGGAAGAGAACACCCTGTCCCTGTTCTTGAGAATACCCGTCTCTGGGGACAAAGAGACAATGGTCACGCAGCATGAGGACAGTCTGGCAGGCTGTCATTTCATGGCGGAATCGGGTGGGAAATTCCTGTGAAGTTTGAGAGTAAGGGAACTATCCAAGAATTGTTCAGGCTGCAAGGAAATGTCCCGGGCCAGCCAACTTGCTGCCCCCACCCAGGTGTAGCAGCTCATGCCTGGTCTACCGTGTCCCGGATGTTTTGATGTTAAAACTTGAAAACATTTAAAGAAAGAAAATGACTCTGTACCTTAGTTAGACATCTCCTTCCACCTTTCCTTTAGAGAACCATCCACTCTGGCCGCCCCAAACTTCACTCCTCACCGTCCCCCAATCTGCACCTCTGCAGATTCTTGGACACGTGGCCGAGTGCCTTCCAAGGGGCCTTCAGCCCAAACTAAGCCAACAACTCACAAAACAACTGCCATTCCAACATCAAAGCACGTCAATTATCCACAAATCCATGTCTCCAAAGCTTAAGCTCCAAACACCCATTCAAATCCATGCTAAACCACTGTCACTCTTGAAATCAAATGTATCGTACTGGCCCAACAGAACCTGCTCTACAAATTTGTTCAAAATGATATCCCAAGCTTCACAAAAGGACAATATTTTTTTGCCAAGTTTTTCTTTGATCATCACCACTGGAAAAGTCTTCATTTCGTCATCACAAAATACACGCACGATATAAAGTGAGAAAAGGAAAACCGTGACAAGAGTTAAGAGAAAAGTGACATTATTGATAATCAGAGAGATCTGCAGCATTAATACCTTTTTTTTTTTTTTTTTGGAAGACCACTTCCTAGCATTGAGCTACGGGTTTTATATGCGTGGTCTTGTGGTCCCTTCCCAAAAATCCTGTGGGGGATTGCAAGAGGGTCCATTTTACAGATGGGGAAACTGATGCTGGCCAGTAAAATAATTCCAATGTCAGCGTGGGAGGTTAAATACAACAGAAGAATGAAGCGAGATTAGCTGAAATAGCCTAAGAAATAAACCACCTACCTGCACTCAAGCAGCTGCTGATGACAAGACTGAGAGGTGTTTAAATGTCAGGGATGAGAAAGAGGGAGGGTTAAGGATGAGCGCGTCTGAACCGCTGTATGGAAAGTGGTAACAGGTGCACAGGGCTAGAGAAAATGGATGCAATTTAGTCTCACAACCGCTGAGCTTGAGGAACATGGGACACGCAGGCAGAGACAGCTGCGAAGCATGACAGGGCAGCCACAGGTCTTTCCCCAACTTGTGTGCCAATAAGCAGCATGTCATTCATCAAAAGGAATAGGCCTACGGCACTCCAGCTTTAACCCTTTGGGGAGGCTTTCCCACCAACGGGTCTGGAAAAACAAAACTATGCTTTTGCTTCTAACAGGAGCTCGGACAAACAGAACCCTAACATTCCCACCATGATGCTACAGTCTTTTCATCTCAAGTCTCAGGGCAGCCTGCTTCACTTCCAAGGGACACTTTCTCCAGTCCCACCAGCAGACCTGCCTTTAGCAATCAGAAAGCCCAGACTGCAGAGGTATCTCCTCCCTCCAAGAGGCCTGAAGGAAGCCCTGCACGGGACTTACGTGACACAGCCAACACAGCCCTCTCTTCCCTTTTGTCTGGGCAGAAGTGGCTGATGAGTCACCTGCACAGGAAGACGGCATCCTGACGGGGGAGGGGGCCTTTCAAAGCACCCCTGAGTAAATACCAGTTCAGTCTGAATAATTCTGTAAAAACCACCTTCATAAAAGAACCCCAGTACTCCACAAAAGCCCACCTTCCAATTTGCTACTTGGTTCTGCACCAAAGCCTTCTGCAGCACTGTTCTAGGACCACACGGTGCTCACCACATGGACAGCTCAACTGCCCCCTAGACAGAGCCTATTAAAAGGGCCCCAGTGTAAAAGGACAGTAAAAGCCCATGTGGAATGCCTTGCTAGAACACAACTTCAGCTACGTTCCAGGTCAGAGCACATCCCCGCCATGTGTAAACAGTGGACGGTGCACACCCAGGACCAGCTGCTCCCTGGGCCATGCCTGGCCAGCACCAAGACAGGGCTCCCCAACTCCTGCACAGCTGTCCTCTAAGAGAAGACAAAACAGAGCTATGCAGATCCAGCTCCCTCGCTCCTGCCCTTTCTACCTCCATCCCCCCACGCAGGTTCCATAACATCACCTGGCAAACACAGCCACGCAATAGGTTCTGGACCACAGGCTGTAAGCAGTTCTCCCATCTCACAGCTGCAATGTCCCAGATCCAGACAAGGTCACAGTGAGAAGAAACTGCTGCTAGGTACGCTCCTGGGTCACAGCCTCCCATGCCTGGGCCTGTATTCCACACACAGTGTGAGTGAAGAAAGAACCACTGTTTTAAGCCAGAGGCATTCGGGGATGTATGTTACCGCAGCAATAGCTTAACCTACTCTGACGATAAAGCTCACTATCTAAGGCCCTTGGAATAATTTCTTTTCTCATTCTTCCTCTTACCAGGAGAAGACTAAAATCTTTCAGCACTTTATTTGCGGCTCTTCTGAACTTGTCCTTGTCCTAGTGTGTTGCTGCTCCAGTGTACATCTACCATCCAGGGGCAACATGCCTTACACACACACACCCTTTCACACCCTTCTACTTCTGAACATGCTGGTCTCTCTGAAAACTCTGTGAATCCCTGCTATCCTTCCACAGCCACTGCCTGTCCCTTATGAAGTCTCCCCACCAGCCACAGACAGACTGACTCCCGCATTTCCCCGTGTCCCTAGAAGTCTATGCTGCTCATCAGCCACTTCCCATGTGTTCCTGTAATGTCACAAGCTACTGTAAATCCTTGCTGACCAGTCTGTCTGTCCGTGGATGGGAACTGTCATCCAGGGCAACGATGCACATGTATCTCTGTATTGCCAACATGTTCTACAGTGCCCGGCTAATGGCACATGCTTAACAAATATTTGTTGAATAAATCTCTCCCATGAAGATGGACAGATAAGAAGTTTTCTTTTAAAAAGAAAATCACATCAAAACTTGTTCCAGGTGCAGATGTTTACAAGTGGGAAACCCACATCTCAGCTGCAGGACAGTCTAAAGGGACAGATGTTCAGGCCATGATTTACTTAAGCCAATTTCTCCAGGTCCTTTCTACCCAAGCAAACAACTAAACTCTACACCCCTCCTCCAGAAAGCCCTAAAGGACTCAGAGCAGGTGCGGAGCAGGCCCCACAGGAATCACCCACAGCGTAGGTCCTAACCTTCAGCAACTCTGTCCATCAGTCCCAGGAAAGGTCCTTCTAGGGCACCTCAATTGGAAGAACTGGCCCTGTCTACATAGTAATGACCGCAGGCCATGTCACGAGGCTAAGAGAAGGGTGACCATGATCACAACCATGACAAGGAGCCCCCCGGCCTGCTGGGTCCAGGGATGAGTGCACAGGTGTGTGTGTGCCTGTCACCAGGAAGCAAGCAGGCTGTGTCTCAGACACCTTCATGCCTGGAGAAGCTCTTTGGGGAAGAAGGAGCAACCCCAGAAAGGTCTGATTACATAACAAAGCTGACCACATGGTTCTTGGACAACTAGATACAACACAGGTCAATCGCAGGAAACAGCCACATGCTTCATCTCTGTCCAGAGAGTTCTCAAAAACCCTGGATGGCTTTAAGAGAAAAAAAAAATGCCAAATGTGGTGGCACACACCTGTAATCCCAGCACTTGGGGAGGCTGAGACAGGAGGATCACCGTGAAGTCTATGTTACATCATCATCACTGATCTCTCAGGGTTACTAGTCTATAAACTAAACTTTTCCATAGGTGTATATGGATAGGAAATAAGCATAGGGCATAAAGATTTTGGCACCACCCATGGTTTGAGGCCCTGGGTGGGACTTGAATGCATAACCACAGGGAAGCAGGGACCCCTGTATCTAAAGGGCGTTCAAGCCAGAGCACGGTTCTCCATGGAGGGCTGTCCTCAGCGCAGGCTGGTCCCAAACAGCATCATCAGAAATATCCTCCCCATCTTCCCCAAGACGATGCACAGCCAGGTAATGCACAGATATTCTGGCACAAGTGACCCAAGCACCTCGCCTGTGAGAACGGAACCAACACTCACAGCTCAGAAGGCCCTAGACTGACGGCAGTGCTGGCGTCGCCCAGCCCCTCTGCCCCAGGCTACCACGGCAGAGTTACATCTACAGCAAACAGGACAAGGCTGTGTCTCCTATCCGGGTTGTGAAGACACAGGCCGGCCACCAGCACAGTGAAAGCTAGAAGGACACTAGGTACGGAATCACCTGTGTGTGGCAGGAGAACACACGGTCTGCAGAAGGGGGCTTCTGAGAGAACTGCACCTGGGACAGAACAGGGAGGGATTCGGCGGTTCATTCCCCATTCCGCGGTCACTTCCGGTTTCCAGAGGCTACGACCAGCCCCCAAAGAGTGGGTGAAAGACCGCTCTTTAACAACGTGTGCGCATGCGCGCGTCACCTCTTGTAAAGCCGCACTGTGCCCTGCTGTGCTTGGTCACAAAGAGCAGAAAGACGCCCAGCTTGCAAATCCCAGGAAGAAATCCCTCACGACGAAAGTCAGCCAGACCTGAAAGGAAAACAGCACCAGCGGAGTGGATCTCATGGCTGTGGCCCACAGCTGCCTACCACAGTCCCCCGCAACAGATACCCGGCCCACACAAGTGAACGCTGCCGCCACGTCTGCCAAGCAGGCCCCCAGGTGCTTCGCACTGGCCCTTCCCTCACTGCCCACCCAGGCGGCCGAGGTCCCCGTGCTTCTCCACCCGGATGGACGGCACACTTCAGCTACAGCTCGTTCACACCTCAAGCGCTGCCCTGCTGAACCTCGCCCTAAGTGTCCAGTGAAAGATGTTTTCTTCTTGAAGGAGTCTGGGGGCTACAGCAGCGTCCAGACAGAGGGTACCCAGGCAGGAAGCCGCAAAAGTCACCCCAGACTTCTTGTGCACCCCAGCTGCCAGCTCGCCCTCCCCCCAGGAGCTGCCCTGTCTTTTGGGGGGGCCCCACCCGATGCCCTGAGTCCTATCATCCCATCTCTGGACTCCTACACTCTTTCCACCTCCAGCCATGGACCCTGCACACACACACACACACACACACACACACACACACACATGCGTGTGCCAGTACCCACAAGAGGCACACACACACTAGAAAGGAACTGTCTTCATAGAGAGAGCCAGGCAGCAAAGTCCACACACAGGCAAGAGGGAGGCCTTTTGGTCCCCTCTCGTGACTGCAATTGGGGCATTTGATTAATAAATGCCCCATGAGCATCCTTCATTCAAAACTCTAAGGTTGCATGTTGTCCAGCACCTGAGGTGGGAAATCCGCCCCAAGACACAAAAGAAAGAGATCCCTGTTGATGTCACCTGAGGTCTCTGGGCAAGCCTCACGCTGCGCCAGATGCAACGGGAAAGGTGACAGGCTGGGGGCGGCCACGGAGCCAGGCAGGGAAGCGGGGGCTCTGGGCTTGGCCGCTCACCCCCAGGCCTCAAGTCAGGGGGCCTGGGGCAGAGCAGATGACCTCTCCAGGGCTCAGCTCCCCACTGTGAAGATATAACCACTTCCATGTGCTCAGGGCCTCGGCATGATTGAATAGAATAAGCTAAACAAAGTCCTCAGCACACTGTCTGGCTCCTGGAAAGCACTGAGAAACGGTTTAACTTCTTTAAAATCACTACCCAACATACTACAGTCAAGTAAGAGTGGATGAAAGGCTTAAATATAAGACAAGAATCAAAAGAAATCATCTATGATCTCAATGGATCATTGTGTCCACATTACCGATCCATGGGGGCCCATTTTCCTGATAAGGACACTGTACCCCAGGGTACTATGTGAGCCCCCAAACCGAAAGCCACATAGGGCAAAGGTGTGGCCACATGCCACTGGGTGCCTGGGGCCCAGCAGATCTTGTCATGCAGGCCGCTCCTGGGCCATCGGCCTGCGAGGCTGCAGTGACTGCCCTGGCTGTTTCCTTCGCCCCCTCTCTGCAGTTTCTTTCCAGGGTCTTGAGAAGCCACCAGGGTCCTTGGGTCTGCAGGAGAGCGCCAGGCAGCAAAGTCCACAAAGGGCAGCAACAAAAATCTCATCATAATAAAAGTGAAAGTTTTCTTCTGCCTGGGTATATAGGTGGCCCACTGCCCCGGGGGACGCTGGGAGAGGGAAGCCAATGCCAGCGCCCCCCGCTCTGCTAGCTGCTCTGGCTGCTGGGGGGTTCACAAGACTGCCAAGCGCTGCCTTTGGACACCTGGCTCCCCGGAGCTGGAGCGAGGAGCCATACCACTCCTGCCCAAAGCGAAGACAGGCCCCAGGGGAAGCCGCTCACCCCTTCTATGCCCCGCACACTGCCCTCTGCATTTGTCCCAAGGTCCTCCAGGGGAACAAAGGCCTGCTTCAGTGACCCTGGGGGCCCTGCCTCTCGGTCACCAGACCCCAGGTGGCCCGGGAAGGCTGTGACCCAGTGCAGATGCCTGGCTCCAGGAAGAAAGCTCACAGCTCCTGGCCCTCCTGCTCCGGGCTCCCTGAGGACAGCCGATGTCCATGGCGCTGCTCATTTTGCAAAAAGAAATTGGGAGGCAGAAGCCCTCCATCAAGAGCCACAGCTCCCCATTCCTCTGGCTCCGAAAGCTACAGACCCACCATCTTCTTTCAAATGTCCCAACCATGGCACCTGGGAGACCATGTGACGGACAAGCCTGGAAGACAGCAGTCTGGATACAAAATTTCAGAACTGGCCCTGCCTGAAGGGACATCCACAAACCTGCTGGCCAGTGGAAAACCCCTCTGTGGGTAACACTAAAAAGCCGGTCCGCAGATCTAAATTCATAGAGTGACCCCACTGGGGAGGTGAACGAAAACGTCCTGTGCAGTGCTCCTAAGACCCACAAAGAGATGCCGGAAGACAAAGGCCATTGCTAGGTGCAAAATCCTGGGCGCGTTCTACTTCCTCCTCGGTGTATCTGAAGCATTTCACACCTGAGCCCAAGGGTGGCGCCTGGATACAAAGTTCACCTTTGCAGAGCTCCTTTCTTTTCTGTTTTAACTTTTCTTGCTTTGCTTCCCCTGTGAGGAAGCTTGCACAGGCTCTGGGTTCGCGCACCTCTTCCTCCCAAGCGCAAGGTTTAGGAGGGATCTTCTGGAGCCAAGCCGGAACCCCAGCAAGATTAACTAAAACTGCAGTTGCTCGCCCCCACCCCACTCCCTCGCGTAGGAGCTGCGCTACCGAGACTGCAGCGCTGTCCTGCAGCCCAGTAAATAAATCAAAACAACAACAAGACAGAAAGAAACGTGTTTTCAGAAAAATAGGCCTTAGGTGGCAAAGATTCTTGGTAGAGCCAGGCCAGGGAGGGAAAACAACACCGAGCTTCCCTCTCTGGGGGGGCTGCAAGTGGGGAGGCGCTGGCTCTGAGCAGCTGCTTTGTGCTCCAGGCGGCACAGCCGCGGGGGCTGCGCCCCACCAGCCGCGCGCCTGGCGGGCGGGCACAGGCAGGCGCCGGGGGTGACCACGGCAGCCAGGCCGGCGCTGGAAGCAAACGCGCGCCGCCCAACCGCCGCGTGGTGGAGCCACAGCGCCATCAAGCGGCCGCTCGGGGAAGAAGCCCCGGGCTCCTGGTTCAATTGCCCTCTGCGGAGGATCTGGGCTGGCGAGCTGTCACTCCAAGAGCCTGCAGGCAGCCCTAAAGGATGCTCTGGGATCCTGCCCCTGCCCCTGTCGCAATCCCGGCCCCACCTTCTCCTCCAGAAGCGCGCTCAGTTAGTTCTTAACAGTTTAGTTTCCAAGAAAAGGGAAGCCAAGCGGAGGTAGGGACGTCCGATAAACCCAGCATCTGACCCCCACTGCACACTTCCCATTTCGTATCTTTGGGTCGCCACTGACCTCTGTCAGGTAACAAACTACAAATGGGGGGGAGGGCGGCCCTACTTACTAAGAATACGACGGCAGGAAATTACAGGAGGGGCACGGGGCGCGCGCCCTATGCCAGCTCCTTTGTGCATGTGATCGTGTTTGACCTTCAGCATCACCGTAGGACACCGGCTGTTACGAGGTTTGTGTAACAGAAAAGGCAGCACCCAGAAGTTAAACACCTCGCCCAACTCTGCCAGCTGGAGAGAGACTGCGCCAGGCCTGGATCACAGCGCTGAGAGCCAGCTCCTCTGCTTAAAACCTCAACCCCATCCTTCTGTCCAGAGACCGCCTCCCGGGAGTAAAGCATACAGCCCCCTGCCGTGCCGCTTATGAACCCAGGCCCTTCCCTCTGAGCTGCAAACCCCGCCCTTTACTTTCTGGAGACAGTGTGTCACTAAATTGCTAAATTGCCCAGGCTGGGCTCGAACTATGGATCCTCTTGCCTCTGCCTTCCGTGGAGCCAGGATTACAGGCGTGCACCACCACTTCCAGCGAGAGAGGCAGCTTCTTTAGAAAGCGCTGTGACTCTATAAAGACACAGCTCAGCCCAAGGCGTGGTGGCGCCCGGGTTCCCAGGGTAGATCTGCCTCTGCCCGTTAGAGACCCCACCCCTCAGCACGGATTTCCTGAGACACCTGACCTGGCACCTCCCAGCCACTGCTCCACGCCAAGCCTGGCCTTGAAATACCTGGGCTCAGGTCTCTCCGTGATACCCTAACCCTCTGCTCAGGGAGCACTCCAGCCCCGCTGCAGCATATCTCCCGGAGGCCTGGTGCTTCCCACCCCTGGGACCCTTCTGTCTGCCAGCCTCTGGACCCTGCACACTCCTGGTTCCTTGTAACTGGGGTTGAAGTCCGGGCCTTTGCACTATACTACATCCCCAGTTGTTTTTTGTTTTTTTGTTTTGTGTGTGTGTGTGTGTGTGTGTGTGTGTGTGTGTGTGACACAGAGAGAGACAGACAGACAGACAGAGAGACAGAGAGAAAGAGAGAGAGGGTCTCACTGAAATACCCAGGCTGGGTTTGAATTTGGGATCCTCCTGCCCCAGCCTCCCAGAGTGCTGGGCTTACAGGTGTGCACCACCACTTGGGGCTCACCCTATATTCTTCACCCTGCACCTGCTCCGTGGATGTCCAGCTAAGCAGCAAAGAGGGCGACCACAGAGACAGCCAGGAGCAAAGCTCCACTCCACAGACTACGAAGAGCTGTGCAGCCACGTGCAAACCGGCAGCCTCGCGGACCCCTTTTCCCCTCCACACAACTGAGTTCCAGAAGTAGAAGTTATTAGACACCCAAATGAGACCCTTGACACCTGGCACAGACCAGCGCAGCCAGATCGCTGAGGTCCGTGCCAGCCCGGGCTGCAGACCACCTCTCTCTCTTGCTGCGTGACTGGATACTATTTCCACCGCCCCGCAGAATCAGATCACTCACGGTCCCTCTGAGCGATACACCATGGTCAGACCCGCTCTTCCCAGCGCCCCCCAGGATGCCACCTGCCCCCCCACCACCACCACGTATATGTTTTGGGGCCAGTTTCTGAGCAAAGACACTAACAGTTCAGCATCAGAACAAGAAAGTCAGGCTTCACCCTGAATCCAGCCTCCCCCTCCGCTGCATAACAACTCTACCCAGAATCCATCAGTTACCGAGCCGCCCTCAGCCCTCAGCCGCCTCCCCTGCTGGTCCTTGGCCCTTGGCCGGCCTCCTCTGGGCTGGGCCCTTGCGCTGACCGCTGACGATGCCTCCCTCCCCGCCGGGAGAAAGAGCCCCTCAAGCCCGGCTCAGATCAAGCTGTTTCTCTACTCAAAGTCCTGTGATGCTTTTCCTTCTCCATGGATGTGAAGACCCAACACAGAGCTCAGGCCACAAGCCCACTTCACTCCCCAACAACCCCCGCAGGGTGCGCCCCAAACGGGCACCCCGCACCCTCTCCGCCTCTGCCCTACACACACCATTCACATCCCCTTCACTGCTGATCACCTTCAAAGCCCAGCACCCTCC
Source organism: Chinchilla lanigera (assembly GCF_000276665.1). Classification (NCBI taxonomy): domain Eukaryota; kingdom Metazoa; phylum Chordata; class Mammalia; order Rodentia; family Chinchillidae; genus Chinchilla; species Chinchilla lanigera. Next base: position 558,653 of record NW_004955478.1, on the reverse strand, counting down.
CAAGAGGGCCGCCTCCCCCTGGACGCACTCCAGGGTGGTCCTCACGGCTCAGGATCTGAGCAGACCCCAGGCACAGCACGTTTGAACCCTGTCCCCCCATTAGGGTGATTTCCCAGTCTCCTGGACTAGGTGGTAAGCACTTTGAGAACACGGGCATCTTGAAAAGCAGCAAAGTACAGCGGTCAAGAGTGGGCTCAGGAACCAGACACCCAGCGGACAAATCCCAGTGCTATCTGTACTCTGCCAGCTGGAGGTGAAGCTGTATCACCCGCGGAGGGCTGCTGGCACGGGATGAGGATTTTCTTCAGGCAGGCGCTTCGGCACCCGGTGTTCACCCAGGGAAGCCTAACGTGAGTCCCGCATGCACCTTTAAGCGTTCTAGCAGCAACATTAAATAGCTCCAGAGAAACAGCTGAAATTAAAACGGGGCAGCGGGACCAGAGACAGAGAACAGGCATTCCCATTGCGTTATATCTCCACCCCTCTAATGTTTTCATTTTGGGACAGAATCTCACTAAGTTGCTAAGGTGCCTGGGCTAGGGCTTCAACTCATGATCCTCCTGCCTCAGCTTCCCAGAGTGCTGGGATTACAGGTGTGTGCCACCACGCTTGGCTTCAAATTCATTTTAACATTTAATATTTTATTTGACCCCATAGAACTCACATCTTATCATGTCAACACGCAATCACTGTTTTTTTAAAATACCTGCGGGCTATTTGTTACTTTTTGTAGACGCCTCTGCGATCCCAGGTGCATCTGAACACATGCACATTTCAGTTCGCACCAGCCACATCTGCAGCGCTCTTGGGCCACAGGTGCAGAGGCTGGGGCACCGCTGAGCGAGGCCTCTGGGACGCTCTCACCGGCCTCCTCCGGGCTGTGCACCTCGGCTTTTCCCCTCTGGTAATTTCACCCCTGATTCTCTCGGTGGAGTAAATGGGACACACAGCGGGACTGGCCCGACCCTCTCGCCAGGGTTCCGGCACCGTGCTCACCAGGTACTGGCAACTTCCCGACGTGGCCTTCCAGGGACCTGAGCCCCGGGGGCTGCTGTGTGTGAACAAGGATCCGCCTGGTTTCTGGAGAACAGACAAGCACTCCGGCCCCCTCCTGGCTCCCTGCGGATGCAGGAGTTGTCCTTCCGTGTCTTTCCTTGTTACTACACCCCATGAGTGCTATCAAGTAAGACGGGGGACAACTGAACACAGTTGTGGAAAAGCCACTTGCAACACAATCCTGGTACCTCTCCGGCAGCCACCCATTTTCACTTTTCTTGACACACAAAATATTTTTTTCAACCTGGTTCAGAGTAAACAGTTTATAGTAGTCTGGTTAATATGCTCTGGCAGTGATAAGGTGCTAACTCTCACCATCTCCCTCCCTGTCTGTCTGTCCCTCTCTCTCTTCCTAGTACAAGGGGTTGAATCCAGGACCCTCACACTGAGCTACATACATCCCAGCCCCTACATTTAATTTAATTTTTTATTTTGAGACAGGGTCTCACTAAGTTACTAAGTTGCTAAATTGCCTAGGCTGGCCTCAAACTTGCAACCCTCCTGCTTCGGCTTCCCAGAGTGCTGGGATTATAGGCATCTGCCACCGTGATGTCAAAACAGTGATGGCACGTCATGGAGACCACAATAAACTATTTGCATCTCCCTAAATCGCCAAATTTATATATTGAAATCCTAACCCACCTCGCAGGTATTGGTATTAGGAGGCAGGGCCCTTACCAGGGGATGGATCCTGAGGCTGGAGCCCTCACTAGTGTCCTTATCAAAGGGACCCCAGAGAGTTTCCTAAGCCCCTTCCACCACATGAGGACTCAAAGAGATGCTGCTGGGGTCCTGAAGCCAGACACCGAATCTGAATCTGCGGGCGGCCGGAGCTCAGACTTCTGACCTCCAGAATCATAAGCAATAAATGCCTCTTGTCTCTAAGCTTTGTTAGCACAGCCGGACTCAGACAGAGACCCCCTGAGCTCTCCAGAGGGTACTCAGCTGTGAACCCTCTCCCTTGGTATTTTGGATCTTGGCACTTTTTTTTTTTTGGTACCGGGAATCAAACTCATGACCTTGCGCTTGCCAGGCAGAAGCTTGTGCCGCTGAGCTAAATCCCCGGCCCAAGCTGTCTTTTGTTTCTTTGTTTTGTTTTGTGTTTTTTGTTTTGGTTTGGTTTTGGTACTGGGAATCGAACTCATGACCTCAGGCTTGCCAGGCAAGTGCTCATGCCGCTGAGCTAGCACCTCCTAACCACAGGAGGGTGGAGCCACGTGACAGCCTCAGACACATTCACAACTCTGCATTCTGAAGCTTTGGCCACATTTTGCCTTCGTAGGACCCTTCCTTCATTAAAAATAACTTTTAAAATTATGTTTCACGACTGTACTTGGAGTAAAGATATGAAAGCAATCCATGTTGGATATATTATTATACATCCTTTATTACTGTGTTCATTGCTCTCTTCTGGATTTAAAAGAATTTAACATTAAAATATTTTCACGGGCCCCCTGGAAGCACTGCAGGCTCTGGACGCAGCACCCTGAGCAGAGAAAGACGCCCCCTGTGGGAGACCCCGAGGTTGGCACCTGTAAAGCAGGTAGTATGTTAATCGACGGGAAACGTGTGTGCTTCAGCCGGGGTCCTCTTTCCTGCCCGCGGAGCAGAAAGCCATCAGCCCTACCGTGTGACATCCCACGTGGAGTGGGCAGGCCACAGCCCTAGTCTTCAGGCCCACACTCCCACCTCGAGGTCAGCAGGGCTGCACGTGGGTTTGTGAGGAGGACGGGTCTTCACTCCTGCAGCTCTGCGTGTCCCCGTGCACTCCCCACTCCCCAAGCACAGCCAGCCTCAGCTGCCAAACGCAATGCAATACTCAGCTCCCCTCTCCCCTGCCCCCAGCAAGCACAAGCCCAAGGACAGCGCCCCTGTCTGTCTGCCAAAGCCCAGTGCCTTGCTCTGGAGAACCAAATGCTCCTATCCGCAGGATACAGAGGACCCACCCGCTGTATTCCACCCGCCTTTGAGGGCACAGCAAGCTAACACAGAGCACCACGCAGCCAGATGGCATTTCTGTTGGTTCTCCCTAAGCAACAGGCATCTTCTTTCCATGTCCAGGGTGACCTCCACAACACACCCAAGTTCTCTGTCAGTACAACCCGCTCAAAGTATGTTCACAATGTGGCAAATATCAATCGTCCCATTTAAAAACGAGCAGGGGGTAGGCATTCCATGCACACTGGCTGTGAAGCAGACACCCAAGCCCCCCCCACACACACACAGTTCCAGCTCCACGGCATGACCCAAAGGGCCACAGGACACAGAGTAATCTCTGGCTCCCTCTGGGCTTCTCTCACGCTGCCCGCCCGCCTCTAGCCTGACCACCAGTGCATGCTGGGAGCTCAGGGTGGGAAAGGGGATGAAGGCTATTCCGTGGGGCCCCGAGGCCAGCAGGCCCACAGTTCCACTCAGACTGGAGTGTGTGAGACCCCCAAGTCCACACCCACACCTGCTGCACCCCGGCCGCGGCCTGGGAGACAGTCCTGGGCAGTTAGTTCCGCCTGCCACTGTTCTCAGCAGGAAATAAGGGCGCTACCCGGGCCCACCCTACAAAGGCTGTCAAGCGACAGCGCAGCCTTTGTGCCTGCAGCACACACAACCTCCGGCCGCACCTCCCCTGGCTCAGGTGAGGGTGACCTCTCTGCAGTGGGAGATGCGGGCTGGGCTCAGCTAGAGGGACACACAGCAAAGCCAGCACCAGGGCCTGCATGAGACGGTGCGAAGTCCTCGACTGCCACAGCGGCACCTCAGCCGACCGTGAGCCACTCTGAAGTCCCGTTCTCACTTCCCCAAAGGCCCCAGCGAACCCACAGCCGAAAGAGGGGTTAGACAGACGCTGCCCTATTACAGGCTTTTAAAAATCTGGAGCTAAAAGAAAGGCTGAAGGACTCTGCACTGAACACCCTGCACGCCAGATGGGAATATCTTTCCTGGCATGAAAGAAATTGCTCCAGGGCCCTCTTTGTGTAACGGAAAGCCCTGAGTCCTGAGTCCTGAGTCACAAGGGTATCATGGAGCGTGCCGGTCCCTCAACAGCTGATACACAGAACGACCACTAGGTGGCGACAGACCCCACCAATGTCGGGGCGAAACAGGCGCTCCAGGACAGGGGAGGGTCCCAGTTCAGAACTAAATCCTCCTGGTGACACAGCCTATTATAAGCCACTCAGTGCTTCTGTCTTGGCCAAGACGTTTGCGCCGTGTGTTTGTTGTTGTTCCTGGTCCTCAACGCGATGCCTCTGAGGCGTCACGCGGTTGCCGTGGCAACCCCAGAGGAGGCCCTAATGAGCGCTCCCCTGCTGTCCATCCTGGGCCTAGAAAAAAAGGGATTAGAGATTCAAAACCGAAGACTTGCTCCTGGGCGGTGTTCTTCACCTCCGGACCCATCACAGCGGCCACGCTGCCGGCCTGGATGACCACGAGGCAGCCTGTACCTTGAAGAGCAGGCTGGGGAACTGCTCCGACACCATTAGGTTTTACATCCGCTTCTCTTAGAGCTGGTTTTCACAGTCAAGGGAATGTTTAGGATCAACTGCTTTAAACCTTCTCGAGGCTAAAACGCCAGGGCCCTGAACGGCAGAGGGATGCGGCAGTGGCTGCCCAGCAGAGCACGTCCTGTGTGCCGGGCAGATGCCACGGTCTTCTGGGACCACCCCCGAGCAGAGAGGCGGGGCTTCCCGGCCACGGGCAGCACCTGGGTTGCCTGTTTTGCCGGCAAAGCGATGGTCTCTGCCACCTGCACAGAGGAGCCGCCTCCGAGGGGGCTGGCAGAACCAAATATAGCTTCAAGCATGCCACAGGTTAACTGTCCCCCACTGCCAGCGCACCACTGCTGCGGGGCAGGCCGGGAGAGGGAGCGCCAGCCTTCCTTTCTAGTCCAGTGGGTGGGGTCCCTTCACCAGCAGTGTCCCCAGCAGCTGTTGGAAACACCTGCTCCTGGACGCTGCGCCACAGCTACTGGGTCAGAAACCCCCGGGCAGGGCCAGCAGCTGTGCCCCGTGACCCTCCAGGTGGCACGGATGTGTGGAGGTAAGGACCACGGCTCTGAGGATCCCAAGAGCCTCCAACACTCCCAGCGGGCACGGCCTGTTCGGGCCTTCCTGGAGGCCACCTTTATGGACCTGCTTTTAGGTGTGCGCATCACAGGCCTCCTTCGCAGAAGGTGACAGGAAGAACTGAGCTTCAGAATTTCCTGCGCAAAGGTGGACATCTTCAGAGGCATTCTTGGGGAGCCCAGGGTCCCACGCAGCAATGGCGCGCAGATGTTTTCTGCAGAGACCTGCTAGACCCAGGCAGCTGCAGCCTCCGCCGCACCATACCCACGACCCCCTTGGCAATGCCCCCTTACCTACGACACCCCCCCAGCAATGACACCTGGATGACAGCAGAATGTTTTATCCCAGCTTTGTCCGGGGCTTTATTTTTCTACCTTTATTTTCATTACTCATACAAATAATGTTTTTCAACTGTCCTAAGTGTTTTCCACTAAACGTAAAATTTTATAGTTTTCCAAAGTCACGGGACTTTTCTAAAGCAATGCCCGAATGACGTGAGAAAAGGGAGAACCACATTTTCCGCTTTGTCAGCCTTGCTTTGGTGAATTTGTAGATGTGCCTGCAATGATAAGACTTGGTCACTAGAGGGCACCATAGACCAAGAGACTGGCTGTGCAGGGGCGGGCCCTGGGCTGGCTCCTCTGTAGAAGCACTCTTCTCAAGAAGGCAAAGGATAGCGCAGACCTCAAAACCACCAGAGCTGCAGGGTCTGCAGGAGACAGAACCCCGGTGGGCTTCACATCCCTCCACACCCGCCGCCTGTCCACATTCCTCTGCAGGGCGGGTCAGGAAGCAAGTACCTGGGTGGGGGAGGGCACAGGGCGGGGCCACAAACCCAGGGCATGCCTTCTCCACTGAGTCCCACCATGTACCAAACACTCTGAGGACAAGCGATGCTAACCCTGACCCTGTGATGCTGTCTTGGTTCCTCTTCTCTCATCGCTGGGACAGAATACCCGACACCCAAAGTTAAGGAGGGAAAAATTTATTTAGCTCACAGTTTGTGGAGGGTTCAGTCCAGAATCAGCTACCTGCAAGGCAGGGTGGCAGGGCACAGGGGGAACAGTTCAAGGTGGCAGAAGGCAGCAAAAGCAGCAACAGCGAAAAAGGAGGGAGCGAGCCTCTCCCTCCCTTGTGTTGTATGAAGGCTATCCGCCCTGGCTGTAGCACTCACACCATCTCGGAAACCTTGTCTTGCACAGGCTCAGGATGTTTGCAAAGTGAGGACCCTGGCCCTCTGCTGAGTCACACAGTTAACTCTCTAAACTTCTCAAACGGACACCATGAACAACATCCTAGAGGGGTAGGGCATGTCCTTTTCACCCCAGGATGTAAGGGGCCGAGTTACTCCATGAAGCTTCTAGACCTCTCAAGTGGACACAATGTATCAACCATAAAAGATGTTTATCAAACATTTCCTTCCCAGCATGTGCACACCTCTTCATCCTCACAACATCCCCAGCACTGGGTGAGGCCAGTTCCCATTTCACAGATGAGGAAAGTGAGGCCCGAGAGCCCACAGTGACTTCCTTGGCCAGGTGTCTAGACTAGTTAGTGGCAGAGCTGAGAGGCTCAACTGAGCCTAGGGTGGCTTCTGTTTCTTCACAGCACCTCCCCGAAGGCAAACATGACCCTATTCTCAGGAGCCCTGCCCCTGTAATCCGGAGCTGGCTTGAACCCAGAGCAAACGCTGCCGACTAAGCTCCGAATGGGTGTCGGGGAGCCTGAGCACCTGAGAGCCACAGTGGGAGAAGCGCTCCCTCGGGGTCTGCACTGCACTCCTTGCTGCCCCCGCCAGCTTTTCAGAAAAATGTTTGCGACCTGTACAGCTCAGCATGCAGTTACACCTGCTGCTGGGTGCTCTGCACAAGGCAAGGTGAAGTGTGTACTTGCTCACGTGCCTGGGTCTGCACACACATGCGTGTGCACCGATGCCCCCACCTCCAGAGGGGCCACGGGAGCCCAGCCTACGTGTCCCTGCACCTTTGTCTCCTCACAGGGGCCGGTCCTCTACCCCCAGCCCTGGCTGGCAGCCCTTGCTCACTGCCACTGACATCCCTTCCCAAACTGACCAGGGGCAAGCAAGGCAGAGACAGACACTTTGCCAGTAGCCCACAGGGGTTTGCTTGCAGTCACCACGGGGAGGGAGGGAGCCCTGGAAGCGCCCTGTCCCAGGGCTCTGGGGAGCCATGGACACCCACGCACAGCTGATCTCCAAGCGACCAGGGAGGACCACCCTGCGGAAACGACACAAGAGGGAGCAGTCACTGGACTTTGCAACTATTCCACTTCACAACAAAAATCCTTGGTAAAATACTCTTGCTCTTCTGGCCTTAATCGTTTTGCTCCACTAAAAATTTTCTGTCAGCAACAATCTCCCAAAATTAGGGCTCCTTGGCGGAGAACAACACGTCAGCCTTCCCCACATTCACAGTAAGAATGGATTCGCCGAAATCCACTGACAGCCCAAATGACGTGTATACAGAACTACATTCTTTACCTTGAAGAACAAAATCTATCTATCTCACAATGAAACGCTTGGAGCAGATGCGGGAAGTCCACCAGCCGCCTTCATCCCCATCTTTGCGAGGCGTTGAGGGTGTGACGTGGGGTCCCAGCCTGAACTCCAGGTAGAGAGCTGGGGCTACTCTTTGGGGTGCTGTGTGAGAGCAAGGGCTCAGTCCTGGGTCAGAGTCACAGGAGGCACCAATCTTGATGCTCTATTAGATAAAGGCTGAAGCTCTACGAACAGAGATCTGCTGGAGAAGGTTCTGCAGTCCCAGGCTGCTGGCCCGTGGACCACAGGGCACAGGCAGGCACCTGTGACAATACTTTCATTTACAATCAGAAGAATAAAGGAACACAGTTTTAGGCTGACAGTACCTTAATACGTCATGTGAATGTATTCATGTTTATACTAACACAGTTGTAAAATCAAACTTGCAATTTTTTTTTTCAAGCAGGAAGGGGTGTGAGAAACAGAAGGTGCCCAGGACCTGCAGAAATCAAAGTCCTGAGCAGCCTAGGAAGGAGAAACTCTAGAGCTGAGGGAGCCTGAATCCTTTTCCAGGGCCCCCCAGGAACCCTACTTTTTGACTGTCAGGGGCAGCTACTGCACCCACCAAACCAGGCCAGAGCATTCCACATGCTTCCTGTTGCCAGGAGACCTTTGAAGATTGTGTCCAGTTCAAACAGGTTGTTATCTTATCCCGGATGGACCCTGGGCTGGATGATGTCAGAATGCCAAGCTCCCTCACGTATGACGTATTTGTATCCTGATTAAACCCACCATAAGTCGAGATGTCATGAGTGAGAGATGCATTTAACACAGCTAACCAAGTGAACATGCCAGCCTAGCAGCACAACCCTGGGCTCGCAGACTGGCACCTGGCATCACACAGAAAACCATGGAACTAGCCTGGGTAGAGGTCTCAAATCAAAACTCAAGGTGCAGTTCTACTGAATCTGTATCCCTTCTGAGCCAGCACCAGGCTGGAAAACCCTCAGTCCAAGGACCCTAAGTCAAGGACCGTCTGAGCCTTGTCCTGAAACAAACCCAATGTAAAGTTCCCAGCCTCCCTGAATTCCAGGGTTTCCTCACCGTGGCAATAGTCACACACACACACACACACACACACACACACACACACACACAATTTTAAGCAGTTTGAAGTGTACAGTGTAGAGGCACAAGCACATGCTCACAAAGCTCTGCAACTGTTACCCCTTTCTAGTACTGGAGTGCGGCCATGTCCCAAAAGGACACTGGACCCACTCATGCTCAGCACCTGCCCTACTCCCAGCCCCTGTAACCTCTCGCCTACTTCCTGTGTCTACTGATTTGCCTCTTCGGGGTACCTCTCGTGCATGGAATCAGGCGCCAGGGGCCTGATTCTTCCTAACCCAATGTCTGCACAGGTCTTGCGTGATGTAGCATGTGTCTGTGCCTCAGGCCTCCTATGGCTGCGTGACATTCCACTGCATGCTATAGTTGTTTTATTTCTCCCCTTTATAGGCATGACAGCACCAGTTAGGGGGGCCTGAAACCTCTCTGACTGGTATTGCTAGTGCTCAGCCAGGTAAAAGGTAGGGGCCCTAAAAAGAGGGTAACTAGATGATCACATTTCTATCCCACAGAATGCACTAAACCAGATGCGCACACACACAAACACACAATTTTCTCAGGCTTGGGCCTATTCTCTTCCCTCTCTTGTATCAGTCAGGGTCCTGGGCAGTGGGTAGCAAGTCAGCCCTTAGCTCAGGGGTCCAGAGGCAACCAGGTGAGCCCACCTCTCCTGGCTTGGCAATAAATGGCCCCTCACCTGGGGCTCTGACCAGTGCTGGCTGCTAGGCTTGCTGTCTCTCTTTCACGTAGAGGGGTATGCAGTGGGGTGAGATTCTCAGCAAGGGGAAGATAGGGAAGAGGAGAGAGAGTGCTCACCATGAAGGAAGGAAGGGTAAGGAGGCAGGTGGGAGATGTCACAGGAGGGACAGGCAGGAGATGACCCAGTTGGAGCTCATTTCCCAAGGACCAAGAAGCAGAGGGCTGCTTACAAATAAGGAGAGCTTCGCTTTGGAAGAAGACCATGAGGTGCAGAAGATAAGGTGATGCCCTCCTCCCCACTTTCCACAGGCATCCAACGCTGCCCCCATAAGCACGGCTGGCTGAGGAAGCCAGGAATGGGCAGCACCCCTCTTCCCCTCCCCCCAGCTGTACCAGGGCCTCAAGGAACTGGCTGAGGGTTGGGACCACCAGATCCAAGACTCAAGCCCGTTCAGGTGTCCCTACTACTTAGAAACTGTAAAGGCACAACCATGTAAAACTATATACCGTGGACTTGTGGAATGGGAAAAAAGATGTGGACACTCAAAAGGCCATGCAGTGGGGTCTGGTGAAGGAAACTGGTCCACACTCACTGCCCCTCAAGCACTTTGAGAGACTCACGAGGTTGGCTGGGACCCAGGAAAGGGCTGATGGCCCAACCAGAAAGAAAGGACATAGGGAGGATCAGCCTGATGGCTCCAGCATAGCCGCATGACACGGACTTCTAGTCAAAGGCGTCAAGGAGACATTGGATGTACTGCATCCTGAGGCCACTGTCAGCTTTCCCAACCTTCTGACACTTTCAATCCCCAGGTGTCATGAGAAAGACACTCACGGCCTCAGCATTATTCACTCAATATTGTTCTTCCTGACTTGCCCCATCCTCCTCTCCTTTCACACCAGTAATTCCTCAGAAGAGATCTTCCAGGTATGGCAAAGCTGCTACCACGTGTCCACGTGTACCACACCTGTGAACCTCACACATGCACACACTCTGCAGTTCCACATAGGGACTCTCAAGCCAGGGCTCCTGGGAGCTCTGGAGACCAGGCCATCAGCACAAAGGAGGACAGTGCAGCTTCTCTCTAGGCGTCTGCTTCACACTCCAGCCTCGGGGTTAGGAAAGGACTTTCGTACCCACCTGGAAGGAATCCCGCTGCAGATTGCTCAATGCCGTCCAGCTCTCCCGCACCCACGATCTTCCCAGCATGGGGAAGATGGGACAGCATCCCCAGGGACTCTGAGGAAGTCTAGAGATTTGGGTTTCTCCTTTGAGCATCTCCCAAAAATTCTGCACTCAAACCTGAGCCTGGAAAACCACTTACTGGAACAAAGAGTCCTCGAGTTGCAGCTGTGTGCCAGGAAGATCCAGGACAGAAGGGAAGAGTCTTTGAAATTTCAGGACCTGGAGCTGGGGAGCGGGAAGGAAGACAAGGCAGCCAGGACGCACCTGAGGATTTCCAGGCTGAGTCTCACTACCTCCTTGTCGGAATATGCCCAGCCCGGACACCCACCTGCAGCAAATCCTCACTGCTCATACCGCTGCCTGGCACAGCTCCCATCCTGCTACGAAACAGCCCATAGAGGAGAAAGGTAAAGAGCAGGGAAAGGAGTTTCACAGCGTCAGTTAGGTGAAAAGACTAAACTAAGCCAATGGTCCTCCCTCGTTCTATTAAATAAATTATGCTATCCATTTCACAGTGCCAGCATTAACAAAAAAACACAGAAACAATACTTGTTCTTGACCAACTTTGCATGCTTATATCTGATCATCTGATCGACTAATTTGAAGACAACAACATGCAATATAGCAACCATTGCTGAATTCCTACCACCTTGTCTAATGAAACTCTGTATCCTTTCTAATGTGTTTGTGGCTGTTATTTTTTATTCTCTTTAACGGTTTGATCAATCCTGCATTCTTACATCTGATAATCTGAGCAACTCCATTGAAGATAACAATATGTAACGTAACAAGCACTGTTAATTCCTATCATCTTGTTTTGAAATCCTGTATCATTTTTATTGTTTCTGTGTTGTTTTGTTTTCTCTTTGTGGCTGTTATTTTGTTATTGTTGTTTTTCTTTTTAAAATAAAAAAAAAATTTAAAGCTTAAAAAATTTTTTTAAAACCCACAGAAACGAGGGTGTAGGACCGCAGGAAAAATCAAGAGGTTAAGGAAAAAGTGAGAATCCAGCTACATGTCCTGGGGTTATGATTTTCTGCACAACTCAAATACAAGGCAGGAATACAACAGATCAAGTTCAATATGGCGCATTTCCTATTAGATGAAAAGACCTAAAATAAAAATAAATAAATGAAGACACTAAAGGAGACACTCTAGTAAATGAGGTTCACTCTCAGAAGTGGGAAAGGGAAACCAACACGAAGAAGGGGTTGAAGAGATTGCAAATGGCCAAGATAGGTTCCCCAAATGTCCCAGTCTCCTAAAATCAACCTCACTATTCTGTTACTAACACGCCCCTAAGAAGAGAGAGGTCCGTGGGTGAGCATGTAAATGCAGGGAGTCTAGCAATAGGCAAAGCTGTTCTAAACAACAAATGTGATTTCAATAGTAGCAGAGACGGTCCTTACAGCATTTCTAGGAGATGTAGGCAGAGAAATCAGACCCTCCAGGAATCCAGCCTGCTTAACCAGAGCCCCATCCTCAAACAGAACCAGTACTGAAGCCAGCATCTGCCACCACCTTACCTGTCCCTGCCCGCAGGTTGTGACAGGCCATTGGCCCTGCAGCCCCCTGACCACATGAGCGATCTGCTGGTCGCTTGCCTTGGAATCAACCTTCTCACCTTTTCTGACCATGCCACGTGGCTCCTGACCACCCCACAACCCTGGGCATCATTCCACCCAGGCCTACCCTCAAGGCTGAGCATCCCTAGCACACCCAGGTCTTTGCACTCCATCCTTATTCACCCCTTAGATGGCTCATCTCACGCCTCTGCTCCCTGCTCCTAGCTGGGGGCTCTTGGAAGCCTAGGGTTGTGTCTACTGCATTGTTTTTTCTGCTGCCTAAGCCAGACGTCTCATACCCATTTACTGAATGCATAAGTGGGGCCTCCATCCTCTCCCCTGGACTGGGGTTGGGATGCCTTGGAGAAAGGGACCTGGAAGTAAGCGAGTGGGCTTCTCAACTTTTATGTACAATCACTCTGGAAATCAGCCGGGAAGAAGAGAGATCGGCCACAGCATGGGAAGACTGGGGGAGCAGAGGGAAAATGCCAAGACTCCCCCAGACTCTTTGGGATGCCAGCAACCGTGTGACGGGAGAGTCAGGTCCTTCCCTGTTGAGAGGAGGGCTGCATTCGGTTAAAATCTTCCACTTACTTTAAATGCCAGGAAACAGCCCTTCTCCATCCATCATTCTGACTTCATTAAACCACCAGGCTCAGAAAAAGGACGCCAAGTCCTTAAACCAGCTGGCAGGTGGGAAGCAAGGTCAGGAAGCCTGGGGAGGAAGTGCTGAAGACAAGACGCTGCCCAGACCCCCGAGTGCAGCACCCACCCTGGCACAGAACAGCCGCCATGTTTGTTGGCAGCATTATTGCCCAGAGCTTGGAGCTCTGGCTCCAGGGCACATGGATGGGCTTTGGGGCATCACTTTATAGCTGTGGGATCTACAGCAAGTCACCTGTCCTCTCTGGGCCTCAGTTTCCCCACCTGGGAAATAGAAATAAGAAGAACACCTACCTACTAGGTCCCTGTGAGTACTACGAGCGCCACTATGCATGTGTGCGTGACCGAGCACCCGCACATATATGTATGCACGTGCACAGGTGTGCGGCTGCTAAGACAAAGTGTGATACTGCGTGGGCAATACTACCTAGTTCCGCGATACTACCTAGTTCCATGAACACCTGTTAGGGATGCTTTGCCACAGCCCGAGTCATAGCAACCATGTCGGTCCAGAACTGATTTCACAGAATGTCTGAGGCAGCACAAGAGAGACCAGCCAGATCCCCACTTCCTTACACACAGCCTCCAGACATGAGCTCTCCACCCATATCTTTCTGCCCAGGTCCCACGGGGCTGCCACTCTGAGACAGCTCTGAGACACCTCTGCCTCACACCAGCTCATCCAGCCCCACAGAGCAGCAAGCAACAAAACCAGAGCCTCCCAGGGCCCCCCAAACACAGCTGATCCTCCTTAACTGGTGGGGGGGGCGTTGTTCTCCATCCCTCAGGGAAAAGAGAGGACAGGAAGAGGTTCCCTCCAACCTGCCCCTGATCAGCCACTCCAGAAACTTCCCTCAAGCTAGGTGTCCTGTTCATCTCAAGCCTCTCCCAGGGGTCCACGTTCCCAGAATAGAGGCGGCCGCTCTCCCACACCACAGTCCTCCTCTTCCGCCCCCACTCCCTGCCCTGACCTCCCCAAACAAAGGTGCTTTTCTCCCCGCTCCTCAGGGTCACCACATTTTCATCAGACCTTGCTTGTTTTCTTTCTGCGCGGGCCCATCTTGGCTTGCCCTCCCCCGGCACCCCCAGCCCCAGGAGACAAACCCAGTATTGTTTTCATAGACCTAATAAATGACATCGCTCCCCCACCTCCTGCCACTAGCTCCTTGGCCCTCTCAGGCTTTCCTGTCTGAAGTCTCCCTTGTGCTAAATGTCCCCCTTCCCCCACCAAAGAACCAGAGTCTTTATATCACCAAGGCTGGGGCAGAGGGAGAGAAACACTTGTGCCGGAGATACCCTCCTCCACGTTATCAGATGGAGACTCCACCAAGAGAAAGCCAGCGTCTGTGTGCGATGCAACCCAGCCCCCTCCTCTGGCTCCCAGGCAAGCAGTAATTAACAGCGCCAGTGATAAAACAGAAGGCTGCTCGGTTAAGTTTTCCAACACACATCTTTCATCAACAAGAAGGCTCCTCCTCACCTCTTAAAGAGGATGAAGAGGCAGAGAGGGAGCCAGCCGTGTACAGACTGACACTGCTCCCCCATCAGACCTGCTCTGGGAAGGGACCATCCACCAGAAGGGCCTGCCGTCCTGAGCTACTGGAAAGCAGGGGTTCACCCACCTGCAGGAACAAATAGTCAAAATAAGAGCAGTGCATCACCCTATCAAACACAGGCTGACACGTGGACCTTTCTGGCCTCAAGGAGTTCACAAGTCTGCAAAAGATTGCCCAGAGCCTCTAGCTTTGGAAGGGAGAGAAAGAAGCCCAGAGAACACGGCAGTCCCTGGACCTCCGCAGCCCCTACTGTATGCCCTGATCTGACCTTCAGCGCCCCCCACTCACCAAGCAACTGGGGGGCTGGGCCAATGTCAGCCATCTAACACTGTGGCCTCAGATCCCAACCTGCCCTGCCTGCCCTGTTAAGGTTATACAGGGCAGAGGGCTCTTCGTGTGCCCAGTGCCACCCTTGCAAGAGTCCAATGGGGTCAGGATAACTCAAGGGCCAGGGCAGGAGGGACCTGAGCCACAAGGAGACATATGTAAGAAGCAGATGACTCCATGCATCTCTCAGACACATCTGTATAGCCACGCGCTTGCACCCTGCAAAGCATGTGACTGCTAAATCTCTTAGAGCTGGACAAAATTCACTGTTCACAATTCACAATTCAGACATTTTGGTTAGGAAATAGACAGAGCAGGGGAAAAGAAAAGTACCTTCCATGATCACCTTGCTGGGCAACAACAGCTATGACTCAGACCGAGACCCCTCACTCTGGATCCGATGCAACTCCCAGCCTCCTCCTACCTATGTCCAGTCTAAGCTGGTGAAACTGAAACCTCTGCCTAATGCACAGATGGCCCCTCCACACCCCCCTGCCCAAGTGAAGGCTTCTCAGAATGGCCAAGGTAAGGAAGTGGCCAGAGAAGTGGCCACCTGCCAGGAGTGACTGAGACAGGGAGGGCGGGTGGTGAGAAGTCAACCCACTCCCTCCCCATCTGCTGTCGGGCCCCACTTAGGGCACACTGTTCACCTTTATGCAAATGTCCCGGGAGGAGCATTCTCCAGCCCGTGGTTGGCAGGGGCTTCAGCCCAGAAATGCTCATCGTCTAGGTCCAACCCTGGAAAATACCATGGACACCAGGACCTGTTCTCCATGTCCCAGATGGGCTGCTGCTGTTTCTCCAAGTCTGTTCGCCCTCTTTCAATATCTCCACCCCATACCATCCCCCAAGCCAAGAACTCTGGCTCCTCTGCCCTGCACCCCACAGGCCTGCCTCCCTGGCGCCCTCTCCTGTATGCGGCACCACAGGTTCCAACCTGTCCACATCACTGGGGGATGGAGTGTGGCTTCCTTCTTGCATCACCTGCTCTTAGCTACATCCTGAATCCCCAAACCAACCTCTCCTGCATCTCTTCTTCTGCATCCAGACACTTGCACCAGCAGGGGGACACCACGCCTTCTGAGGCCAGGCCCTGCCTCCTGCAGGCCACGAGCCACTGCCAGAGGTGAGGTTCCCACTGACATCACTCCTCCACCCCTGCCCAGCAACCAAGAATGACCCTGGCCCAGAGGTGGTCCTGGTTCACACCCCAGGCAGGCCTGCAGAAAGGATCTCAGTGCTACAGTGAGAGTGGGTGGGCTCAGGCAGACAAGGGGAACCCGGGGGTCCTTCTGCCCCTTCGGTGTGAGCCCTGGCCGCCCTTGCAGCTATCCAAAGTGGACAAGGACTCTGAACTCAGCCATGAAGCCTGCCTGGAAAGCCCTCCTCATCCACCTGACTCTGCAGCCAGGCCAGCCTCTTCTGGGGATGGGCAGGAAGAGCAGAGGTGGGCGGAAGGACTGCAGGGCCCCATCCTTCTAGTGCCCTGCCCAATACATTCACACCAAGACCAGGGCCCAACATGGCTCCTGGGAGGAGAGGGTCAGAGCTGGGGGTGGGGCTAGGGGGAGGGCTCCTTTGTCCGAACACTGCCAGTGAAGCGTCCTGTGTGACGGCAGTTCAATCCAGCTTGTTTGCCAAAGCAGCCAGTACCTTCTGAACCTCAAGGGCCACTGCCCAGCCAGTGCTACATGAAGAGGCGAGAGGTAGGCAGAAGGTCAGTGGACAAAACCGAACCCCAAACCAGCTGCCAGAAGACACAGGCCTATCAGTACCCCCAGTCTTACTGCGATCTCTGTCCCCTCAGCCTCCACCCCATGCCACCCCCTTCAGCTGCCCTGCTCCCCTGGCTAGGCCAGGCTTCCAGTCTGCAGCAGACAGAGACCAACGCAGCAGAGCTGGAACCTCAAGCACTGCTGCGTCACATTAGGTGTGTCACTTTCCCTCGATGAGCCTTGCACCACTGGTCTGTAGGACTAGCACTATCTCATCAAGGAAATCGTCAGATTAAATGAGATGCTGATACAACTCACAATGCACAGTAGGTGTTCAACAAACATTCCTCCATGTTCTTCTCTCACAAATGACCAGTTTTACATAACTGAGTGAAACCTACATGTGTCCAAGACCACTCCAAAAGGTTAGGGCTACAGCACATCATGCCGATACATCCCAGGTGGGGTGGGCATATGCTCTCTCTCTCTCTCTCTCTCTCTCTCTCTCTCTCTCTCTCTCTCTCTCTCTCTCTCTCTCTCTCTCTCTCTCTCTCTCTCTCTCTCACACACACACACACACACACACACACACACACACACGGCCAAATTTACCCCCTGATGCTGAGCTGCCCCAAGTCTCTGAGACCACAAATCTTCTAAAACACAGACAGCTGGGGTCCACTGACTTGTTATTTTCCTTATCTAAATAATAGAAAGAGAAAAAAAAAATACCTAGGGAATTCTCCCCGGCAAACCTCAACCAACCTGTCCAAGAGCTTCTCAGCTACCTAGAGAGGAGGCGGAGGGAATCCAGGATCACTTACCTGATTGCAGCCTTGCAAGCCAAGATGGCCCCTAAAACTCAAACGATAAGATAATAGCCCATAATGCTCTCGAGCATCAATGCCAACACAGACCCCCTTCATCTGTTTGCTCAGACCCCTGCTCTCCAGCACAAAGTGTTTATTGGTCTCCCCGCAGGGGTGAAAATAAAGGGGGTTTTGTCCTTCTCCTATCCCAGCCCTCCCCACTGGGGCTGACTGAGTTTATCTGACACTGCAGCGGTCTTTGTAAACTGAGTGTGCCAGGATAAACGTTCCCTTAAGAGTCCCTTGGCCTGGGACAGAGGGACCCTCTCCAGAGGAGAATGGTGAGCTTGTTCCGATGGTCTTTTAATGGGGGGCGGGGTGTCCCCAGGACAGGCCTCCAGTGTACTTACAGAAGGGTCTCTGTCCGGGCTACAATGGAGGGAATTCTTAAAGACACGGACGCTGAAAGGGGGAAGGAATTTTTTTTTCCGTAAGGGGAGGGGAGGGGGGAGGGGGAGCGCAGGACTTCTCATTCCCACAACAATCCCGGCTGTAACAAGGCATCACTGTGCCTGAGGGGCAACTGAGCGGTGGCCCAGGGGCAGCCAGGGCCGAGTTCTCCTCGCATCCTGCTCACCAGCAGTGTGTGCTCCATAGCGTCTGTCTGCTTCCAAATCCAAGCTGTGAACCTAGCAGCACCCGCATGCTAAAAAGAACCTCGTTCTTCCCTAAAGGGGGGGCCTCTGACCAAGGCTCTATAGCCAGTTTGAGTCCCAAGCTCACCCTGGGAAGGGCTGAGCAGAGCGCTCCCCTTAGAGAACCCTGAAATAAGATGTGACCCCTCCCTCCCAAAACTCAGGGGAGCCGCTGATGCTTCTGATTTGCTTATTTTGGTTCAAGGTCACCCTAACAAAAGACGTCTCAAACTATCACAACTGATGTTTTATAAGGATTGCCCAGCAAGACTGCTTTCTATTTCCATTTCGCTTATGTTTGACTGAGCGCAGTACTTCTCCAAGAAGCCAAGCCTGCCACGAACAGCTGAAAGCGGTTCATCCAGAGAGAACAGCCCAGTGTTTCTCCTTCCCTGCCCTACTCCTCCTGACCATCTGCAGGCAATAGTAAGGAAACAAGGGGCGCCCCCCACACCATGCTAAAACTAACAAAGGGACCAACATCTTCCAAGGCGTACAAAAAGGAAACCGAGGCTCCTGGGGATAGCTCGATGTGTCCAAAGCCACAAGGCAAATTACAAGGCTATGATGAGGGGAAAAAAACAAGGCTCTGTGGATTAAAAAAAAATAAAAACAGGCACAAGACATAGAAGAGTATAATTCTCAAGACCACCCTAAGCAAAAACCAGTACCACCCTCAGAAAGCAAGATGTGCAACTGCTTTTACCATGGAATGTGTTTGGCTTTCAGAGTCAGGGCCCAGTGACCCAGGTCCCTGAGTAACCACCGCCACACACCAGCCAAAGGGCAGAGCAGTGTGGGCCGTCCACCTGCCAAGTCTCTGTGTTTATATTAAGGCTTTACTGGGGATCAGGCCAGCTGCTCTGAAACCAGAGAATGCACAGTTATGATTACGTTGAAGAAAAAAAAAAAAGATCCGTGCATGTGATACAATCATGGCAGCACACACTGCAGAAGTTTAAGGAAGAGAAATACTTGGTAACGAAGACAGCTTTGCAAAAATAGAGTTAGCACCCGATCAACTCATTGGTGAGCTTATTCAAGTACAACTTGGGCATTCACTGGGCAAGAATACTGGGTTCAGGGTCACCTCCAATGCTGGTGCACTGGCTATGCACTGGGAGAGGAAGGAGAGAAGGGTGTAGTCCAGGAGGGAAGAAGAAGCTATCAAGACAATGGGAAAAAACAGGCTGAGACAAGCTTGTTCTAGATCCTAGGATGGGAGAACTAGAGAGCCCCACCTGGCCTCCCCTCGCACACCTCATTCCTGCCTGGCCATCAGGCTAGCAGAGTCCTGGACTGGTGATTCCTCAGATTTCCCTTACACATCAAAATGTGCACACCATCTTCACCTAAGTCATCTCACTGAAGCCCAAAGAAAACCACAGCCCAAATTCTATACTTTCAAGAAAAAGGCCAAAAGGGAATGAGACCTCCTAGCTAGAAAAAGAAAACTTTCTTCCCTGATTCAACCCAGCACCAGCAGAGCAAAGATGCTGCTAAAGGCCGAGCTGATACAGCCACTGAGACTGGTTTTTAGGGTTTAAATCAAAAGGGGGAAGGAAAGTAGGTGAAAGGAGAATGCAAGACTCAGTCTACCCCGTCCAGTGAATGAGGCACACCCCCCCACCCCCAACCTCAAGGCCACACAAGAGCTCCATTCAGCACCCTTCCAGTCCTGTCAGCTAGAAGGTTCTTTATTCAGAAAACATAGCCTATGACATCTGTGAGAGCACAGCTCATGTGCGGTAAGGATTTCTCACAGGCCCCCATCCTATCCAAAGGTGATGTTGGTCCAACATGGGGCACCTCCCCGCAAATCCAGACATACCATTAGAAGAGTGAGCGTACATACAGTGGATCAACTCTGAAAGCTCAACTTGAAGTCAAAGAGTAAAAAGCAGTGTACACACAGGACTGTCCTGGTCAGCTGAGAATTAGAATCTCTAACACAACATTTCCATTGAACACCTTAATGACAGACCCAGTCTGTTTTGCAGTCCCACCCACCTGTGTGCCTGAAACCTCACAAGCCACTTTCATGGAGGATGCCGGGACATCCCTCTCACCCCTACAATCATGACTCTAAATGCCAATGATCACAGGAGATGTAAAATGTGATAGGAATTCAACTAAGTGAGCTTTGGCTTCAGCAACCTCCACAGTATCCATGACGCTGATGCATATTTGGGGAATGTGCCTCTCTAAGAAAAGTCAGGACAGTGTTGTGGGGAAATGCGCTGGCAAACAGCCCAGCATCTACACCTGGATTTGGACTCTCTTGCTTGCTTAGGGGACATGATATGTGACTGCTGATAGCTCTCCAAACCAGACTTCACATTCCTAGAGAGGAATACAAGGGTAGCAAACAGAAGCAGAACTAGGAGGGGAAGCCTTGAACCGAAGAAGTTGTTAATGAGAGTTTCTCGTGGGTGACAGTCCAGTAAATGAGCATGTAATTAGTTCTGGTACTAAGCAACACTGGCTACATCGTCTTCTCTGCAGGATGGAGGAGAGAAGTCTGTGTCTAGCTCCACTCCTAAAAGGATATGCGTCTTCTCTCTATCTGGAGAGGGCAGATGACCCTTTAAAGCTGTCAGTGACTTACTGGGAGAAGGAGACAAAGGACATATCATAGAAACATGATGTAATTCATTTGATCTGTGGCTTCTAGCACTTTCTCAAGGAAACAGGGACCCCAGCATGCTGTGAGAAGTTAGATGGATACAGTCAAGAGCCAACTTGTGAGCAGCTCAACCAATTCTGGCCTCGCCACTGACCAGCAGGGTGACATTGAACAAGTAATGAAAGCTTCAAGAATCTTAGCTTTCTCATCTGGAAAATGGGGTACTACCAACTCTAGGGGCCAACACCCTTCCTGAGACATCTACCGCCTTTAATGCGTGAAGACTGTCCCTTCCCCTTGCGCTTCCCCCAGTAAAAAAGCTATTCCTGCTTAAGCTGAAGCAGAAACCATCCAACACCATGACAATGAGACACTCTTCTCCAACAATGGCAAAAGAGGACAGCTGGCAGCACCTGCCAGGGTAACATGGCTTCACACAACCCATGAGCATGAGTCACTGCAGCTCAAACAAAGCCTACCTGTGTGGTGGACTAAACAAGCAATATTGGGTCCCCCACCTTCAGCCCAGCAGCCTGGAGATCAAAGCAGTCTCTCTCACACAGAGCACCCAGAAGATCTCTTTCCCAGCGGGCACACGGACATGTGAACACAAAAGAGCCATCTACATAAATCCACTTGCGCAGTTGGGCTCTGAAAGGTCTGGATTTGGCTTCCCTGGGTGCTCAGCACTTCCCGTGGCTGTCAAATACAGGAGCCCAGCGATAAGTCTGCAAACCCATTACCCCCAGTTTCTGTCACTGAGCTTTTCATACCAGATGAAGAACAAAATTGGAGCACGCATTTGCCTTTCTTTGAAGAAATCCCAGGTAAGATGTCACTCCAAGCATCAAGTTGCTATTCCAGTGACAACACTTTTGTGCAGGTGAACAAAAATCCTGTCATGGGTAATCAGCTGCAGAGCTGGATTTTGCAACTTAAGAGCCAAACTGCCAGCTCCCCAATGGGGCAAGCTGAGGTCTCCATGCAAAAAACATACTCTCAGGGTCAGAGTCAGAAAGGGAAGGTACTATCGAGGTTCATTCATTTGTGAGCTTTTATTGAGAATTACCATGTCCTTGGCACTCTCCCAAGTACCAAGTATGCAAAAACGAATACAACTCGTTCTCTGTCCCGAAAGCACACACTCTGGTGGATCATCCAGTAGACCAATTAATTCACAGAAATCATGGCGCCTTGGCACATGATGATGGTACCTTCCTGTGTCTATCTCCGCTTCCCCAGGGTCCTAAAATCTTAATGGTTCTGGGAAAGGAAACCACCTTCACCTGGAATGTCAGGTATGAAGCATGTGATCACAGAGGAGCCAGGTAATGCACCCCATCTCCTGGCCACAGATGAGGGTTCAGGAGTGGAGGCCAGCTGGCAGGTATACTAGCACGAAGCCTCTGAAGAGGCAGGAAGCCTGCAAACAAACACTGCCTCCTGTCTGCACCACCACCAACACACTTGCCCCCAGGGAAGCAAACTTAAAATGAAGCAGTATACAGAAGAGGAGACAATGCAAAGAACTGGAGAAAAGCACAACCACAAATCACATCCCCTCAAAAGCACAACCCCTAGACTTCTCAGTCAGATGAACAACCAAAACAGTCATTTGTTTAAGCTGGTGAGAGCTGGTGTCTCAGCAACCTGGCACTAAAAACCACCAGCCTAGATACTCTTCCTTTCACAGATGGGGATCTGAACCCACAGAGTCCAGTGGGACACCATGACGTGACGAGGGCAGGACAGGTCCCCATCTTGAACCGTGATTCCATCTGCAAAGCTGTGAGACATTTAGGATGCTCCTGCGGCCTCTAAGCCTCCCGTGAAGATGACAATGGCACCATCCCAAGTGTTGAAGGTTAAGGGAAAGGAAAATTCTGAAGCGCCAAAAGTTAGCACTCTCTTCTTCCCTGTAGAACTCTACTGAATGGAGAGGCTGGTCACTAGACCCTTATAAAGGGACAGAGAGAAGGACTTGGGCCAGGTCATGATTTTAGGGACCAGGGAAGTCTGCAGTGGCCAGTCTGACTGGTGAACCATGAATGCAGCCACATATACACATCTTCCCTAGATGACAAGGGTTTGTCAAAGGGAAAATAAGCTGGTCCTATCACATCAATGAAGGCAGGAGATAAAAAGAGGACACTAAAAGCGGTGAGGAAAGCTATCCCAAGAAAGGCTGGACAATCTGGTGGTCAGGGTAAAATGAGGGACCAGGACCATCTCAACTCTGGTTCACCATATTCCTGGTTTCCACTTAGAAATTGAATTAAACCCCAAACACCTGAATTGCCCAGCTGGCTTATGAACGTGTCTGTCTCCGCTAAGTCTGAAAAATCTGAGAGTCTGAAATTTCCTGAGAGTCTGAAAAATCTCCCTTGACAAAACCTGAGTCTGAAATTCCTGAAAGAGTCTGAAATTTCCTGAGAGTCTGAAAAATCTCCCTTGACAAAACCTGGGGACCCCTAAAGAAGTCTGAAGCCAAAGGAGGAGGGATCACAAACAGAGGTCAGCTGGGGAGGGGTCCCAGGAGGCATCCCTTTCCTCCAGAGAGAAGAAAACGTCATTGGGTGATCGCATTCTATAATGTCAACTGCTGGAACAATGGCTTTACTTCTTGCTGCTTAATTTTTTAGATAAAAAGAAATAAGGTGAATAAGAATGGAGAAGAGCCAGATTCATGGGACTCCCAGGGCGCAAGTCCACTTTCCTCTCACCACAGTGAGGAAGTGCAAAGAGGCCGTGAGAACCATGAAACACAAACACCATCTGTCCCCAGGCCATGACGACCTACTGCAAATGCCCAATCCGCCCAGAGGCACCCAACTGCACCCCAGAACAGACCGAACCCCAGCCAGGAAACCCGAGAAAGGAAGCAATCACCTTACCCCAGCCACAACCCTGACTCTCCACGGAGCCCAGAAGAACTCTGACAACCACCACTGGGCTCAAAAGGACATAACTTAAGCCACTGGACTGTGCAGAAAAGGGTTCTCTAATAAAAAACAAATTACTCACTCTCAGCAAAGTTCTTATATGAAAATTTGGCCCTGGCGGAAAAGTGGGCAGAAAGGATTCACCCTAGAGTTCTTTCAAATAAGAAATCCAGTCTCCATCCTTCCTATTTCTTTTTCCTACACCAATACTTATGGAATTAGAACTTCTTACAGTGTTTTCCAGGCTAGGAAATAGTTCTGTAGGGAAGCTCTGTAAGACCAGCATCCTCACACCTGGCTACACTCACGTGTGCTTTGATGGCCCCCTCCATAAAGTGGGGAAGACACCTGATTGTTTCACCAGGTTGAGGGCGAAATTAGAGGGGATAGGAGCACACACTCCAGTTTAAATAAGCAGGACCTCAGGGACATGTTAGCTCACCAGATTTCTTAATTTTAAAAGAATAACTGCACCCACATAAACTCTGCTGCTCCTTGGTTCCCTGGGCACTGACCTCTCAGTGGAAACTGGTTCCTCAAAGCTAAAAGCACCTCACATGCATTAGGGCAGAAGGAAGAAAAGGAGGGAAGTGGGAGGGGGAGAGGAGAGAGAGGAAAGGAAGGTAAAAGAAAAGGGAAAGGAAAGAACAGATACCGGCAAGAAATTAGAACCTTTGCACGCTACTGGTGGGAATGTAAAATGGTGTAGCTGCTGGGAAAGTCAGTCTGATGGTCCTTCAAAAAAATCAAACATATGATCCAGCAACTCCACCTCTTATTTTATATCCAGCAGCACTGAAACCAGGGACTTGAGCAGATATTTACACATTTACATTCATGACATTATTCACAATGGCCAAAAGGTGCAAACCACCCAAACGCCCAATAGTTGGATGAATAAACAACATGTGATATATATCCATGGTGGGATAATATTCAGCCTCAAAAAGGAAGGAAATTCTGACATATGGTACAATATGGATGAACGTCGAGGATGTTATGCTAGGTGAAATATGGCAAACACAGCAAGACAACTCCTGCATGACCCCACTTGCATGAGGTTCCCAGAATAGTCAAATCACAGAGACAGAAAATAGAAACGTGGGTGTCAGGGTTTGGGGAGGAGAGACTGGGAATTAGTGTTTAATAAAGGTAGTTTCAGTTAGGAAGATGCAAGAGTTCTGGAGACAGACAGTAGTGATGGTTATACAACAATGTGAAAGTACTTAATGCCGCTGGAACTGTACACTCACAAATGATTAACATGGCAAAGGTGGTGTATATATTTTATACAATAAGGAAGGTTGACATTTTTTAAATAGGTTAAGTGACGAAGACACAACTGCAGAGACAATAACTGTCGCCTAAAGCTCCTGTTTCACTCACATTGTGAAGAAGTTGTCCCCGAAGCCTTTCACACACCTTCATTTCTTCGCCCAAAGCAGAGCACAGCCCCTCACCCAAAGAGACTGCAGCATCTTCAAGATGGCTTCCAACTGGCCCCAAAGATCGAGGCAGAAGAATCAGAGGAATTTCATTGACGCCTACAAAAGCATCCAGCAAGCATTCAATATTTGTGGAATTACGACAGGCAAGGGATTGGAAAATTATCTATAATTAGGGAAAGGAAATACTCCATACTTGCTCAAAAAGCATACCCTAAAATCGCTAATCAATCATGGCAGAGAATTCCTGGGCAGACCCGGATGGCCTCTCCTCCCAGCCTATCCTACGTGTGTTTGTCAGTCTGGTGAAAGCAAAGGAAATTACTAAAAGGAAGTCAAGAGTGTACTTTTCAGGCAAAAGAAATAGATCTACAAGCTATTAAAATGAGACTCCTGTGATCAGCACCTTCGAAACGATGGGGCAGGGTGTGCCCACAGAGCTGAGGGTCTGACAGATGTCTTAAGCTGCAGACCTGCACACCAGCGGTGCGACATTACCGGCCCAGACACCGCCACTTCTGTTGAACCACACAGAAGCGCACCTGGCTTTTCAAGACTTCTGTGCAAAAACCTGTACCAACAAACCAAATATGGGAGGAGGTGATGATTCACACTACAGAAAGAATTCTTGGACAAAAACTTGCTACTTCAGCTTTCTTCCAGGTTGCACAGTTCCTCTAGGCCTTTTGGAGATCATGTAATCAACCAAGATTGGGGCTGTACAGACTCTTTTTCTTTTCCAGTGCAAAAGTAGTCTGTAAGGGAATCAGCAAGGGAACCGAAATGATGTCCAACGGGGCATCCTTAGCTAATGGCACAGCTGAAAGGAAGAAATGCGGCATTATTCCTGTCCTTCTACGCAGGGAGTGGCCTCCGTCTATCATCTGAGGAGGGGGTGCTCATTTGGTATGGAGGACCCACCCGATCCATGATGACAGTGACATCATCTAGAAAGATGGCAGCCAGAAACAAAAGCAGCACTGGTCTGCTTGAGCACGCCAGCCAATGTGCCACTAAGGGGTGTCTTTCAAGCACCCAGGGACCTCAAAATCTCAAGAGGAAAGGCAGCAGATCTGACTTATTTCTACGGCCTAAAATGCAGTCCCTGTATGACTCACCCCAGTGAACTACTGCTGCCTTCACCAAAGATAAGTGATACCTAATTTCAAGATGTCTGTGTAAAAACCAGTGCCAACAAACCACAGAAGTGCACGTGGAAGAACAGACCAGGCAAAGGTAAGTTAGGAAGGCTTCCTAGAGGAGGAGAGAGCTTTATGGCCGGGTAAGCACCACGGGCAAAACCTCAGTTCAGGCCTTTGCCGCCTGAGAATCATTCAGTGAGCGCCCTGGTTCTCATAGTCTCTGCCTCTATCAGAATGGTCCAGGAGGCATATCAAAAATGCAGGCTCCCAGCAGCCCCACCAGCAGCCCCACCAGCAGCACCTCTGAAGGTTGAGGAGAATGGCTAAGCTCATTCATTTGTTACCAGCTATCCAACCAATTCATTCTGACCATGCTCCAATCTGAAGGCACACTGGGGGGACAGGGAGGCTGCCTCGAAGCAATAGGTCCACTTGATCTGTGACACACTCCAGTACCTGGGAGGGGAAGGCCCATGAGGAGCTGCAGACAGAGACAAGGCAGGTGTAGACCGCAGCTGGGTCCAGAACTGTTTAGTCACAACATCTCCAGCTCCACTCTTGCTTCCTGTTATGATCCTCACCAAGCCTGCTGGCTACGGAAAACCCCTGTGCCATGAGAGAAAGGCATGTTTTTCCACTTAAAAATTGTAACGCTACAGCAGGCAGGTTGGAAGTGCTCAGAGAGGGAAAGAAAAACCCAAGTCTTAAGCAACCAGGTCCTGATAGTTACAGAAATCACCTGGACAACAGAAGCGTGTGTTGCTGAGATTTAAGAGACATCAAAACTTCACTTCAAACAGACAACGCCTGCCGTCTGGGCAGGCCACTCCTCTACACAGGAAAGCATGAAAATGCCCTAGACAGCCTGAATCTGTTCATGAGCCGAAGCTCTGAGTCTCCTGTGGTCTGTGTAGAGCAGCTGTGGATAAGCCAGGAAGGCTTCCTCAAGGAGGAATAGTCTGTGGTTAAGTTTCATGGGAAAAGGGATTGATTTAGACTTCAGCTGGCTGAGAATTAGTCTTTCTTGGGTTTCCACAACTGCTCACGAGCACTCTCTCATGCAAAGACCCTATACCAGCGTCTGTCCTTGTGGGTTGCTTCCCCAAACCCCTTTAGGCTGGCTCTCCCCCGCCTCCAAACAAACAAATCCCTTAAAGGAGAGGGGAATCCCTTCCCTGCCCAAGGTGACCTGACCACCCCTTTAACCCACATGGAGGCAAGAGCAGGAGCCTCATCCCTTTGGTCTCGCCCAGGTGACCAGGAAATGTGACCTCAGCTGGGCTTGCGTGCTGAGCACTTGACAGGCCTGCCACTCCTGGGGCGTGAGTCAGACGCTCAGGCGCGGCGCCCTGTACTTGTCAACCTTGAAATCAGCAGCTGCCCTCATGCCCACCGGATGTCATCCATCTACCGGCCCCCCAGGGGCATGTTGGGACAGATTGGTAACGACCCAATTTTAACTCAACCCTACATTCCTAGAGGAGCTTTGGAGGCGCAGAGAATCAGGCCTCCTACTCAACAGCCAGGGCCCCCAGACTCCCCAGCTCTGTCCAGCCTCCATGGCTATGATTCAGGAGGGGTCAAGATAGCCTGGGGAGGAAGTTGGACGTAAGTTCTCAATTTGGGCCTCAGGTCACAGGCTACCTACTGGGCCCCCCTTGGCTTCCACTTTTATAAGACAGCATGGTAGGACCCAGGTTTTGATCTTGGACCAGAAAGGGACATTAGTGGGACAACTGAAGGACTCTGAACCCGTTCATAGATGAGTCACATAAGTCCTGCATCCATGTTCAAGTCCTACGTCTTATACTTGCACCTCAGATGTGTCCCATGTTTCTGCAACGTTCCTGTAAATGAGGATTTATAGCAAAATCAAAGTTGATTTTTAAGAAAAGACAGCATTTTTAATCTAGTTGCCTAAAAAACCTCAATCTACCCTATTACTAAATCGGTTAGTGTCATAATCCTGAAGACAAATTGTAAGTAATTATACCAATGTCACTGGACTCTTTGGTGCACGAGGAACAGAGTAGAACCACACTCAACATTCCCTCAGTGACCATTTGTCCTATGCCTGCATCCCCTCGCCAACATGCAGGACTATCAGATGGAGGAATGGGGTCCTTTGCTACAAGCCCACCTCAGCAATGTCCATCAAGGCATCCCTTGGGCTTTTCTAGGCTGTCTCTGATTTGGAGCAAAGCTGCCAGTTTCTGGGTTTTTCAGCAGTCTCTCCTGGACAAATCCTTATGTACGGGAGGATGTTTACTCATGCCTTACCTACTTCTAAGGACAAAATTTTGAAAATACCTCGGCGTGCAGCAACAGGGGAATTACCAAGCAAATTACGGTTGAACGCCTGCAGTGGAACACTATTGTAGACACATTACACTGGGGAAACCTTCAAAGACAATTAAGGAAAAAAGTGAGCAGAAAACACAGTCAACATGTGTTGCAGGATTTCACTATGGGGGAATTGCCAGCATTGCCGTGGGAACTGGATGTTTTCCTGCCTTTGGTACCTTTTTACAGTTTTCTATAAAAGAGTGGAAGAGTGACTGGAGGGGGTGGGGAGATAGTACCCGGGGTCACTGGTTGGCAGGACAGTTTCCAAAGTCTTCCAGCACACCAGGCGGAGCAGAGACCTGGACAGGCGAGGCTGGGCTACAGGGACCCAGCCTCCCCAGTCTGAGCAGTTCTGTGGACTCAGAACTGGGGGTCAGAGGCAGCTTGAGGGCCCCATCCTCTGGGAGAAGGGCAGAACCAACCAAACCTTTTCTCCCTCCTGTTCCTCCTCGCACTTTCCTGATCTCTAAGCGGGTGCTCACTGGGGAAATGAGCACTGATTGAGACAACCCAGGGCCGATCCTAGTTCTCTACCTAGGAGCGACTTCTGGTGGGACACGAGTCATCAGGGACAGGTTCCAAACCTACAGGCTGCTGATGGGGATGAGGATGGGGTCGGAGGTGGGGAGGGGGGTTATGTAGGGGTGGGAGTGGGGTCTGGGAGGGGAATCCCACAACTGGGAAAGAATCCCTAGGAAACCATCTTCAGACCAAAAAGTACTGGAGCTGAAGTCAAGCGCCAAGGAGAGAGAAGGCAAGAGGACCCTGGTGTACATCTGTAGATCCAGGGTGAAGCTGATCCCTCGTTCATTCCACAAACATCTATTTCGGGTCTACGCGGTGACAGGGCAAACACAAAAGAACGGTAGAGTAGGAAGCTGTGGATACGCAAGTGGTTTGCTTTCCATTCAGGACTCAAGACTGAAGTCCCCTACCATCCTGGCCAAGCAACTGCTTCCATTAGCGAGGTGCCAGGCGGTAGGAAGAGGGTGATAGGTTGATACACCGGACCGACCTCCTGCCGTCCGGCTCCCACTTAAGAAACTTGCGCACAGTCCCGCCAAACGCATGCCTGTATCCCGACAGTGTCCCTTTACTGCTCTTAAAGCAGTAAAACCATTCAACAAACGCCTCCACCTCCTCCTGTCCCCAGTCACTGGCCACAAGCCTTCTCCAAGCGCTGTGCCCCAGCGGCACCCTGGGACGCAGGGGACAGGAGCTATGGGAGCAGCACCGCTCTGCTCGCAAAGTAACGGGTTGCGAAGGACGGCCCGGCGACAGGGCAAGCGCAGGACCCAGCGGCGCGCAAGGGCGCTGGGCGCTTTTCTGGGCTCAGCCTGGGTCCTGGGGGGCAGCGGGTGGGTGGGCTGCGCAGGGGGCGGCGCACGCAGGAGACTGGGGCGGTCGTGGACCGCTGCCACCTGGGCGTGTAAGCTCCACCTGGAGGCAGAAGGGCGCCTAAAATGACCCCCAGGAGGTGTCAACGCGGAGAACAAACATTCCAAGCCAGAACCCCAGACCTCCGAAAAGCGATACAGAAGAGAAAAAAATTTAAAAGGCAAATCAAATCGTCTCCCCTGAACCACACACAGGGAAACTTACCTCCAGGTCAGCGACCGGCTGTTAGGTGGAATGCATCAGCCCACGGATGGAGACGCGGCGGTGGTCTTCCAAGCCCAGCGGATACACCAAGTAATCCACGTTAGGGGGTCCGGCGCCCCCGGCCCTTTCCGGCGCCCCTTGGCCCTTTCCCCGCCGTGGGTCCAAAACCCAAGCGCCGCCAGCTCCCGCCTGCGCGCCGCGGACCCGCGTAGTGGGCAGGAGCGCGGTCGGGGTTCCCGGGCGGCGGCACCGCTGTCCCCAGGTTGGGCGCGCGCCGCGGGACCTCGCCGAGCGAGCGCACCCCGACTGGCCGCGGCTCTTCGCCTTTCTCCGCCGCACATCCCCGCCGCAAGCCCACAATCCGCTCAGGAAAAACCCTCTACCGCATCAGGAAAGCGCCCAAGGCAAATCCTGTTTCCTCCAGGGGTCTGTGCATGCGTGGGGCTGGAATGGCGTAGCGTGCACGCCGCGGGGCAGAAGAGTAACCAGGGAGAAGCGCGAAGCAGCAGACGCCGCTGCGGGCCGGGTCTTCGCTCCCGGCGCCACCACCGCCCCAAGCGCCTGTGCCGCCTCCGCGCTCTGCAGGCGCCAGGGCCATGCCGCCCCCTTTATAGCAGGCGGGGAGCGGGGCGGAGCGCGGGAGCCCGAACGGCTTCCTGGGAGTTGTAGTTCTGCCTTCCTAGACTGCAGCGCTAGGAGCAAGGGCTGGGATTTAGGAACAACAGCGTTGTCGCTGGTCGCGATGTGACTCCATTCCCGCCATCAGCTCTGTCGGGTCTCATGTGAGCTTTGTGCCTCGGGAAAGTCACACTACCTGCCGCCCAGGACGACACACCCGGGTATTACCTTGGAAGAGAAGCAGCTTGCCGCATGCGCCCGGCTTCTTCACACGGCTAGGGCTGGTTAGTGTCTGCTCGGCAGGACGGTGGAGGCGAAGTGCCACTTGGCCCACAGCGCCTGGCGGTCCAAGCGGCTTGGCCTGACCTCAACTTTTTTATGTGAGCAGCTGTCATTTCCTTATAGTTGAGAGCTAAGTACATTTGCCTTCAAGACACCTTTTCTCAAAACACGAGACCTTCCCAAATTAAAATCCTGGCGCTGCTACCGTCTTTATTCCATCTTTGGTTTCTGCAGCCACCTTGTCCTTCATTCCGCACCTGCCACCAAATGCCTGCAGACACTGGAGCTCTGCGTGTGTCCTCCCTCCAGCAGCATATGGTCTAGAGAGAGGAGGAGGTAGCCCTGTGGTACCGCGTGGATATGCAGGGACCTCCTGGGCCAGGGGCCCTAACCTTTCCTGGAAGAAGGAGGGCGAGTTAATGCTGTCCAGGGGTGCTAACCCTCCCCTGGGGGTGCCAACTCTTCCCTCAGGGCGGACGCTAATCTTGCCCCAGGGGAGCTAACCTTATTCCAGGGATAAGCCTATCCAGGTGTGCTAACCCTGCCCCGGGGGGCACTAACTCTGCCCCAGGGGCACTAACCCTGCTCTAGGGGAACTAACCCTATCGCAGGGCGCTAACCCTGCCCTAGGGACACTAAGCCTGCCCGGTGTCAGCAGGGTTGGTTCTAGCTTTGGAGGGCTATGCAATATGCCCTTCCATACGGGGGTGGCTGCTGGCTGTCTGCAGCATCCCTTAGCTTGGAGATAGATAGATGTATCACCCAATCGTCCCCCTTCACACAGCCTTCCCTCTGCCCTTTCTGTCTCTTTGAGTGGTATTCTTCTCACGAGGATACCTGTCATACTGGATTAGGAGGCTTCCGCCACCATGACTGCATTTAACTGTGGCAACCCGATTTCCAAATAAGGTTGTGTCCCATGATTAGGACTTCCACTCATTGGAGGACATTTATCAGGGACTTCTGTACCCTGTTTGCCCAGTAACACCCACCCCCAGTGACTAACCAGCCCTTGTGATAAGAGAAAGCCCTGATGGGTGAGATGAGCCCACAGAATCACTGGGCTGTGATAGTAGAGGAGGACCCCCAAAGGGGAGGCCTGAGACATTGTTTCCCTGTGGCCACATGGAGCTTCTGGACAGAAAATGACCTCGAGGACGAGACATCCATATTTAATGTGACAAGTGGCACCTGTCACAGAAGAAAGAAGGTATTGGTGATGGGCCGCCTCGGTATTGTCTATTATGATCAACTCTTCCCTTCATTGAACTCACAGGTTGGGCCGTTGGAAGCCCAATTCCCACCTAATAGCGCTATGTAAGATCCCATAGAGCCAGTGTCAGTGCGGGGAGTGTTTTCTACGTTATAGTCACAATTCTATGACTGTAAAAGAGTTGGCTCTCTTACTTTCAAGAGAAAACCTGAGACCCAAGTGAATACCAAGGGCACAGACTCCAGGCCTCCGTAAGTCACACATGCACACACACACACACACACACACACACACACACACAGTCCTGGAGGGAAGCCTTCTATATTGCTCCCAGAAGCCACTCAACTTTCTGACTTTCTGGGTCTTTCTCAGAGCACAGGATGGCCTGGCTGAGGCTGGTGGAACAGCATCCCCATTAGCTCAAAACAATATCAGTGTTTGTTGTCCATTATGCATGGCTTATTGAGATTTTCTGCATTAGACTCCTTCTATGCCTCAGTCTTTCAAAATGTCTCTTTGGCAAATATTAGGTACTTGAATGATTAGAAAAATAAAGAGTGAAATTAATTGTAATTCATCATTTATTTCTCTTCAATGCTGAGAGATTGGTTTTTTTCCCAAGCAAATTGGAATCATTACCTCTTCCTGGCTCAAAAACCTCTAGAGAACCAGTGTAAACATGTGTTTAGATAAATACAGATACCAGTAAATATAGAAATACTTAGAGATATGTATATGTTGTGGATTGGTATACACACAGGCACCTCTCTGCGGTCTGCACTAGAAGAAGTGATGTACAGCAGCAGTGAGACCTAGGTTCATGGTTTGTTGCTAATGTCATTGTCCAGGAATAGAAGCCAAGGATACCTGGAGAAATGGATGGTTTGGGGAGGGACAAGAAATATACAAGATGATCCTGGAACACCTAGTAAAAAAGTAAGAAAGTGCTAAAATACACACACACACACCCATACAATGCACACATGCACATGCACACAGAATGTGCACCACAATGATTAGTATGACAAAGTGACACAGAAACTAATGGAAAGCTCCTAATAGCCAAAGTCGAGGAATGATTAGAACAACAAAATAAGAATTACAGTATTGCATTATAACCCAGTATATAAAATAAATATTCATGAGTCCATACTGATATAATTAAGCAATTGAATAGAGATGCAGGGAAAAAATAAATTGCCTGTGAAGAATTCCAAAGACATTTGTAGGCACACTATCCTCAGAGAGGTGGGCATGGCTCTGCACATATGCAGTGTGGACTGCACATGGTGACTTCTTTCCGATGATTAAAGTAAGGAAAGAAGAAATAAGAATCTCACCATCTCATTGCAAGAAAAGAATCAGACAAATTCCAAATGTGCAACCATCTATAAAATACCTGGCCAGCACCCCTTAAAACTGACTAGATCATAAAAAACAAGGACAGTCTAAGAAACTGTCACAGCCCTCTTAAGAGAGCTTAAGAAGCCGTAATGACTGAAGATGCTCTTCTGGTTGGAATCTTGGACCAGAAAAAATATATTACATAGAAACTAAGAGAAAATCTGAATAAAGTAAGGATTGTAGTTAATAGTAATATACTGATACTGATTTATAATTGTTACAAGTGTCACATACTAATATGAGATGTCCGCAGTGGTGTGAGTGTGGGATATACGGTGTTATGGCTTGTGTATAGATGTCTCCCCAAAGCCTCATGTGGTCATAGGTGTGGCTTTTGGAGGTGACTGGATCTAGAGTGTGTGATGCTGGGATTAAGGATATGGTGCTGGGATTGATTTACAGTCCAATGCTAGGATTAAGGGTGCCCCACCTTGGGTGTGAGTGCTACCCACCCTAAGGGGATAATAGCCTAGATAGACTGTAAGGGACAGAAAGAGGGCTGCTGTTGTTGCTCGCTGCTTGCTGCTTTTGCTGCCTTCTGCCTGTCATGAACTGTTTCTCCTCTGCAATGCCCCTCTGCCATGCCACCCTGCCATGCCACCCTGCCTTGGAGCCAGCCAGTTATGGACTGAAACCTCTGCAAACTGCGAGCTAAAATAAGCCTTTCCTCCTTTAACTTTGGGTGTCAGGTATTTTGTCTCAGAAACAAGAAAAGTAGCTAAGATATATGGGAACTCTTTACAATCTTTGCAATACTCTATAAATCTATTCAAAAATGAAATGTTTTAAAGGTTCAAAATTTATATGCAGTGATAAAACAATTATAATATTAACTTTCTTGTCATTAAGTTTTCAGATTTTAGGAGTAGGTTCACTGTTGTCTATTTTGTTTCATTGGCCGGTTTTTTTCTAACTTTCTACTTGATTATGCTGTTTTAATTCTAACACTTTTTTTGAGACAAGGTCTTGCTCCGTAGTACAAGCTGGCCTGAAACTAGCTCGGGCAGGTCTCAAACTCATGATCCTCCTGCTTCAGCTTCCAGAGTGCTGGCATTAGAAAGAGGCACCACCACACCTGGTTTCTAATACCTTAGGATTTAGAAAAACAATTCATTCACTTTGTATTCTTCAAGAGTTTTTAGATGTTCTTGGGTCTGTCCATCTCTATATTAAATTTAAAATTAGCATATTAAATTGGCTAAAAATAAAAATAGTGGAGGAAAAATACAACCAGAAGTCCCTCAGTGCAAGGAATTAATGACATATAAGCCTGACAACCTGGCATCCTACATTTTGACATTAATTGACTTTTTCCTTGTCACCTCCTGGGCTCCCCAATAATCCGCCCCCCTTGGGCACCAGGCAAACTGGAATACTTGCTGTTTTCGAGCTGACTTCAGATTTCTTTCAACCTCTTTGTGGCTCCCAGTGGGTGCCTCTACCCGTGGAGTTCTTCGAATCTTCTTACCTGATTTTCACATACCACCACATCCCTGAAGCCCTGCCAGATCCCCAGGACCTGAAAGAACACCACTGAATCTGAAAACACTCTGAGTTCTTTTCCAGACGTTTCTCAAGGACATGCATTGTAATCCTCTTTGTCATGACCCTCCCATCCCCACCATTAGAGGTATTGCACATAATTAGAGTTTATTGGGTATTTGAAAATTCACTATGTCACATGGGACAGTTCTTCGCACAAGCATACACCTGTCTTCACAGGTAATATCGACACCAGCAGGCACTACCCTGAACATTAAAATGTACCATGTCGTGTAATCTCTCAAGATGTCAATAGTAAGTCCTATTATTAACCCATACTAGAGACAGAGGACTCAAAGCTGAGAGCAATGAAGGACCTTTTCTGATGTTGTGAAGCAAATAACAGAGCCAGGGACCAAACCCAGAGCCTTCTCTTTCAATCGCACCTCCAGCCTACTGCACAGTTCTGGATAATGTGCTTTTCAATTTCCCAGCAGTTTTTAATACCACTGCACCTGCTATGTGGAGGTTCCTTCTGGTAAGAGGGTATGCTGGCACCAGAATGTGGTTGGACAGGTGTAAAGTGTGCAGCACAGTGTCCCGTCATTAACAGCACTCAATAAATGCTAGAAATCCAGTGAGCTCACCTGTTCTCTCCTTGCCTTTGCCCCCTTCCTACTCCACTGAGCCCTTCATCACCCATCCCACTCCAGCTTGTCAAAAAGGCACGGCTAATGAATTGAACACAGCAGATGTTGGTTCCTACCATCATAGAAAGTTCTGTAGCACCAGCACTACTTGAGATCTTAGTGAAAATGCAGAATCGGGACAAGAATTGTAGCTCAGTGACAGAGTGCTTGTTAGCACTAAGGTCCTAAGGTCCAGGATTTGATGATTTAATGCCCCAGTTCCCCTAGGAGAACCCCAGTTCCCCTAGGAGAACCCCAGTTCCCCTAGGAATGGTGTGGCTTCACAGAGCCGCAGACACCCCAGGAGTGCCAGACTGAGGTGATGGAGGGCAGAGGACCCAGCTAGAATACACTTTCCTTTCACAGACTTAGCAGAATCAAATATTGCATATGAGAACTTACAGAGAGAGAGAGAGGGAGAGAGAGCGGGGGGGGGGAGAAAGAGATCACACTATACACCATGCATCAGACCCTGCACTGTCCAATGCATAGGATTTTTAAAAATTTTGATAGTGGGTATAAATATATAAATAATAGTTAAAATAACATTTTCAAGTCAAAACCTCTTAGAGTGTTTGTTTTAAACAAGTAGAACATATCCTACCTCTCATTCGCTACATTCTCTCTTCTGTTAGCAATATGTTTTGGAAAGCTTTAAGAAATCTAAGAGTTCAAAGGAGACAGAGCATTTGGAAACAGTTTGACACAGAGGAAATCCAACCATGTCCAAGACTGGCCCAATGCCCCACATTGTGTTATTCTCTCAGATCACAGGATATGCATATTGGCTGGCTGAAATGTGTAGACGAACTTGGTACTGATGTCCAAAAATATCAAAGGGAGAATTGCACGGGGAAGAACCAAAGCCAAACGCTGTGGTATGTTCAGTGGAGGGTGTGCCTGTGGGATTTAATTGCTAGATTTCCTGTGCTAAGTGCAGAGATTCAAATAACTACAGAAAAGACAAATACAGACAGATTTCAGCAAAAAAAAAAAAAGAGGAAGAGAAAAGAAATGAAATAATGAATGCTCTGATTCAGCGGAATGAGTGTTCCAGAACTACCAAAAAGTTCCAGAAAGGGCCAGCCAGTCTAATGGAGCTTCAGAAGATTCAAAGCACAGCACATCGCACTATCCCATGTCATAGCCAGACCTTGCCTTTCATGTTATGAGAGTACAAGATGATCCAGGCTTCTTGATCATCTTCCCATCCCTCTCTGCTGTCAGGCAAGCTCAGCTCTCAACCATAAATAATAAAAAGCATTCATCAAGCACTTCCTCTATTTCCAGCTCTGTGCTGATTATTTATAATCATTTAATACAATGATAGCTATGATATAGGAAGTGGGATTACTGCTGAATTACTGGTGAGACATTGAGACAGAGGAAATTGCATGGGCTACAGAATCCCTCAGCCATCTTTCTGCTTCCCCTGTCCTGCTTTTATTATGTGGGCTCATTCATCTGCCTCCCAAGATGTATTTTACCTGTTGGGCATCCTTATTTTGACTCTTACATCTATTATGCTGCTGACAGTGTCCTGTCCAGGGTCCCTCGGGCATGCTCACTGCCCAGTCCTGGGAATCGGTTCTGGCCTTCTCAGCTATGCCCTCTCTGCAGTCAGGGTACCTGAAATTTCTTATTTTCTTGCTTTTGTAGCAATGTACCAGGCACGAGGTCTCTTCCCTATGTACCAAAAATGCTTCCTTCCTGCTCCTAGTGGTGACATATACCCCAACTCTGATTCTGAGCTGTGTCTCCTCATCTCCTCTCTTGGGTACCTGGTCCATTCTCACACCCACGTGTGGTGGGCTGGACTCCAGATCTGCCTCCCACCTGCCTGATGGGGCTGTTTCTCCATCCCCTGATTGTCAGGCTGTATAAGAACAGGCATCATGACCCACCCACTGGTGATTCCACACCCACTGTGTCCTTACTTCTGAGTTGCCTCACACCAGCAGCAGGCAGTTCCAGCAAGTTCCCCCTTCCTGCCTCAGCCATTTGTGGCTTTTCTTTCCTTTTCTCTTTTTCTTTTTTCTAGCTTCTCCAGAGTTGCACTCCTGGGGTTTTCTCAGCCCTTCCCAGCAGCATCGCAGAGGAGTCTGGTGTTCAACACCTGCCCAAGGACAGTCTTCACACATAAGGGAAGAGGAATATTCCATCTGTTGCACCCTTTGATTTAGTGATTCTGAAGTTCATCCAACTCTGTCATCCAGAGTCTGCAGCGAACCTGAGCCCTGCATATGGACAGCAGGACTTCTCACTCAACCACGACATATTAACTTTCCCCCTCCCAGTTCATTCTGTGCTTCCGAAGAAAAACTTCAGAATTACACACAAATGCTTCCCTAATTCAAGAAGAATCCAAAACAAGACACCACCCATAAATCATTATTTCTTTCAAGATGCTTTGTTCATTCCTACAATTCTCTAATACTCTCAGACATTAGAATTTTTGACCCCTTTTCTCTTTTTTGCCAACAAACTTCTTCTAAAGTGTTTTCAGGAATTCTTGAAATTCTGGTTTCCGTGACTCCATAATTCCAACACTAGTTCAAATTCTTACATCCTCTCAGCTTGTGCCTCCAGCTCCTGTTGCTCACACTGTTCTGTCTGCCAGGGATGCTCTTCTGACTTTGTGAGGCTCCTTTCCATCCTTTAATCTCCTCAAGAGGGGCTCAGTCAGCATCATCTGGTTAATTTGACTGACAAAGTTACATTGCTAACAAAGTAAGTGCAGATAAATGGTGCTTATGCAGGTAGACAGATTCACTCATTCCCCAAATTGTGCAGCGTCAATCTCCAGAGTCTCACCTGCAAAGCTCCACCCCAAAGCTTGATATTACAGCCAGCAGCCAAGCTGGTAGAATCAACTAGCCTGCCTCTATGTGCCAGCATCATTCTACCCGTTAATATTTTTGGTCGTTGGTAGCATCATGGAGGAGAGTTTTGGTGGTATCAATACATATAAAGAGGATATTGTGTGTCCCAGAGGTTCTGCAAAGATCGTGAGCAGGTAGCATTCTACCTGTAAACTAAAAAATGTTGACCATTCATTCACTCACCAAATATCTATTTGGCACCTGGTAAGTACCAAACACTATGTTAAGCACAATGAATCTATGATGATAAAGAGGAAAGATGAGGTCCCTTTCTTTAGGGGCACCAGAGAAAGTTAAGTGAACAACTAAAATAATTGCCTAGTGTGACAAGAACAAGGAAAGACGCAAACCCAAGCTAAAGTGGAGGACACAGAGGGTCTGATCTGGACAGGCTTTTCAAGGGAAGGAACACCATACAAACCAATGGAAATAAGATTATCCATTGCTGGTAACATGGGTCCTTGTACCTACTGTGGTCATCTGAGCAACTGATCTAGCCAAAAAAGCCTTGCTGAGTTATCTGGGCTTGACCTTGGCTTTAAAAACAGATAGAGAAATTTGGTATGAGGATAATATGGAGGTGATTGAGTTTTAGGTGAGGGTAGAAAAAAAATGTATGCGAAGGAGACTGATGAGAAGGCAAAGCTGCACTCTTCTGCTGGAGGAAGTTGGAAACAGCAGTCTGGCATCCAGGAAACATAGCAGCCATCTCTGCGAGTGCTTAACTGAGAACCCCAGTTCCCCTAGGAATGGTGTGGCTTCACAGAGCCGCAGACACCCCAGGAGTGCCAGACTGAGGTGATGGAGGGCAGAGGACCCAGCTAGAATACACTTTCCTTTCACAGACTTAGCAGAATCAAATATTGCGGCAGGTATGGAAGTCCTATCTGGATTTTGCAAGAAGCTTTGTAATGCAAATGTTCTCCAAGCCTTGAGTTTCATCATTCACCTCAAATGCCCTCTTTTCTCTCTTGGT
The DNA here is from genome assembly GCF_000276665.1 of Chinchilla lanigera. Taxonomy (NCBI): domain Eukaryota; kingdom Metazoa; phylum Chordata; class Mammalia; order Rodentia; family Chinchillidae; genus Chinchilla; species Chinchilla lanigera. Next base: position 519,050 of record NW_004955478.1, on the reverse strand, counting down.
TCATTTTTCCTTCTCAAGGGAGCAGGTCAGATGGGTGGGAGACATGATTGGGCAGTGCTAGGAAAATGCCTGGGCCCTACCCACCCCTGTCACCTCTCTGGAAGGACGAGGTGCACATGAGTTGCTTCCCTGGAAACACTAAAGTTTTGTTTGCTGGTGGTTCTGAAACCAACCACCTCACTTACCTCATCCAACACTGAAAGTTCTATCTCCTTCTCCTTCACTGTGGAATTTGGTGAGCCAGAGGAGGAAGGAGAACAGAGTGGTGGAAAGGAAGGATAGCTAACAATGGCCAACATGCACATCCAAGCCTGCACCCCAACCTCCAGTGTGTTCCACTGTCCTTACAGATGAGCAAATTGGCTTCATGGGATGGCAGAACTTGACCCAGGTAACATGGTGAGTAGATGCCTGAACTGGCCTTGAGCTCTGGTTATTTCAAGTGTGCACCCCCTAGATTTTCCTTTGATATCACCTACCTTCTTGCTAGCCAGACTGCAGCCTGGCTGGAGAGATACTGTCTGTGGAAGGAACCACAGGCAGGAGAAAAGAGGAGGTCCAGATGCAAGTTCTAGATCAGCCCTTAATTAGCAGTGTCAGGGTTTCCTGTGGGAAAATAAGGGGCTGTCTTCGTGGACACATTTTCAAAGGGGTCATGAGTCACAAGTCTTTTCCATGGACTCCATAGAAAAAGCTGATGAATAAAATAAAATCTATAGCATTTTAATTGCTTCACTGCCACATTTATTCATTCTCTCCCTCATTCAATTTAATATTTATTAAACTTCCAAGGCAGAAAAAACACAAATATTATCCTTTAACCTAGAAGCAAGAGGCACATTCTTTGGTAACTCATGCAGTCCCTCATTTTATAGAGGTAGAAATCGAGACACACAAGGCAAGTGTCTCACCCACATCACAATAGAGGCAGTGGTAACTGCTAAGCCCCAGGGTAGCTCACCTGACAGTGGGGTCTAGTAGCAACCCATGGCTTTACCACTGGAAACCACACTAGTAGTCCAACGCTGTCAACAGCTGCCACTTCCAATGGAAAGAACAACTCTTTAATCATTTTACCCCATTTTTAAACTGGTCTTAACCTGCCTGTTTAAAGAAGTATCTGAATCAAGAAGAAATCTCTACATCTCTAAATCTCTAAATATGGTAATAAGTAAAAAAGACTTTTAGTGTTCATTTTGCTTTGTTTTCTCTACTGGGGATTGAACTCAGGACCTTCACACTGAACTACATGCCCAACCCTTTGTAGTTTTTTAACTTTGACATAGTGTCTCAATAAGTCACTAAGTTTTCCAGGCTGGGATCTAACTTGCAGTCCTCCCATTTTAACCTCCCAGAGTGCTGGGATTGCAGGCATGTGCCACCATGCCTGGCAAGTGTTTCAAATAGAGAGGAAAAGAAAACAATAACAACAACAAACAACCCACAAAGGAAACCCATACCAGATGGTTTCAATGCAATTAAATATTTAAGGAATTAACGCTAATCCTTTACAAATGCTTTGAAAAAATCAGAAGAGGAAGGACTACTTCCCATCTCATTTTATAAGGCCAGTATTGCCCTACTGTAGCAAGACGTGACAAACACAACACAAGAGAAGGAAATTACAGACCAACACACCTTATAAATATGGATGCAAAATATCCTCCACAAAATAGTAGCAACTGAATTCATATATAAAGATTCCACACCAGAACCAAATGAAATTTATCCCTGGCATGCAAAATTGGCTGAATATATCAATCAATATTGTTTACCTGTTAGGGTTTGCAGCAAAAATATCCCCCAAATTCTCATGCCTTCATAGATAGGGCTTTTGAAGGGGGGTTAGATTATGAAGCAGCATAGTTGACTTGTTTTTAGAAGGTAGAATCCGACTGGAAGAGGTAGGTTACTGTGGTCATGGCCTGGAAGTGTCCGTCTCCCTTCCCACCTCCTCCCTTTTCTCTCTGCTTCCTGTCTACCATGCTGTGAGCAGCTCTTCTCCACCACACCCCTCTGCCTTGGAGCCAACCAACTATAGATTGAAACTTCTGCAAGTTGTGAGCCAAAATAAACCCTCCCTCCTTTCATTGGTGTCATGTTTTGTGTTCTAATGACAAGGAAATAACTAAGACAATATCATATTAATTGAATAAAGGACAAAAACAATAGGATCATCTTAACTGATACAAAAAAAAGAAATTAGCAAAGTCCACCACCTTTCATAATAACAGTACTCAGCAACCTAGGCATGGAAGGGGACTTCCTTGACTTGGCATTTGGCAGCTGTGAAATATCACAACTAACATCATACAAATTGTTAAAGGCTGGCTGGTTTCTTCTCAGGAATAAGACAAGCTACCCTCTCTCACCACTTCTGCTCAGCATTGGATTGGAGGTCTTAGTCAGAACCCTTTGGCAAGAGGACAAAATAAGTTATCCAGAGTGGAAAGAAGTAAAACTCTATTTGAAGATGACATGAAAATAACAAACACTGTTGAGAATGTGAAGGAATTGGAGCTCTCATGCACTGCTGGGTGGAATGCAAAATGGTGTGGCCATTTTGGAAAACACTGGTACTCTTCAGATGACCAAACGCAGAGCTACTGTATGACCCAGCAACTGCACTTTGGGATATATACCTCAAAGCATTGAAAACATATATCTATACAAAAACTTGCACACAAATCTTTATGGTAGCATTACATATGATAGCCCAAAGGCAAAGCAACTCAAATATCCATCAAGAGATGGATGGATGAATAAAATGTGTATATCTATGCAATGGGACACTGTTCAACCACAGAAACAATAAAGTCGCTAGTCCAATGCTTGTAATTGTAACTATTTTGGAGGCTAAGCCAAGAGGATCTCAAGTTTGAGACCAGCCTAGGCGGCATAGCCTATAAAAAGAAAAACTAAGTAAATAATTTAAAAATAAAAAGATGAAATATTGCCACATGCTGCAATGTATATAAACCTTAAAAACATTATGCTAAATAAGGAATCAGACACAAAGGTCACTGATTGGATGATTCCCCTTGTATGAAATATTCAGAATGGGCAAATCCATACAGACAGAAAGTAAATTATTGGTGCCATGGCTGGGGAGATAGGAGGCATGAGGAGTGGGTGTGGGGTGTTTTCTGGGCATGAAGGTAATATTCCAGAATGAGATCATGATGATCAAATGGCCAACTCTGTGAACTAAAAATCACCAAGTTATGTATTTTAAAAATTGGACTTTGTAAGATGTGAATACTATCTCAATAAAGCTCTTATTTAAGGTTAGTATATGAGGTGCTCTCAGCAAAATCAATTTATAAATTGTGACTAAGACCGAGAACACATGACACAAGTACTGAAAAGAGAAAGAAAGAAAGAACAAGCCACGGTTGCACAGTGAGAAAGACACTGTCCCTGAGCAGTGGCCTGGGCTGCATGCTGTGCTGTAGCTGAACTTTGAGAACAAAAGGCTTCCATTGGAAGCTAAAGCAGCATTATAATAATGCCAATATCATTAAAACATTTCACATGGTTGGAGTATAATGTTTAATGCAAAGTGTGAGATCTATTCATCTCTAGCACAAGCTAGGGCACCTAGAAGTGACTGACTGTCCTCCTGTCTTGGGCAGCTGAGTCACTGCTGAGTGTGTATTTCTGTACAGGCATTTGATTCCATATTAATCACTATTGCATTTCTAGCTCATCATGTGGCATTAAGCCAGGCATTCAAAACTCACCTATAAAATGAAAGGGTGCGGCAACTTTCTCTCCTGTTCTAAAATCTATGACTTGACTTGGTCCAACCCAGGCAATTCAGGCCATAAAAAGCATGAAAATGTCTCCCTCTCTGTGTCCTTGGATGGTATAATGGCCACAAATAAGAAGTCAGAAATAATGGGCCAACTCATTATTAACTAATATTATTGTATTTCACAACTGAATGCTAATTTAACAATGAACTGAATTGAGCTGTGGAAGTATGCAAAAAGGAAACAGGAAAATGTCACCCCCCTAAAGTCTTTCTCAAGTGTTCCTGCTACAAAGAGCTCTCACTTGTAGTTTAAAATTGTAACCGGGAAGTGCCGGGGATGTAACTCAGTGGTACAGTGCTTGCTTGGCAAGCTGGAGGTTGTGAGTTCAATTCCCAGTACCAGGAAAAAAAAAAAAAAAACTAAGGAAGTAAAATTGTAACTGGGGGATTCTCTCCACCCACATCTGATTTTCTTTTGCACTTATCAACTTCCAGTAGATGACACAATTTACTAATTTATTGTGGGAGCGGATTCCTCTGACCATCCTGTGTACCTAACACCATTTCTAGCCCAATGAGACACTAAGTATAGATGTGTTAAAATAATTGAGTGAATAAGGCAGGGGCCCACTTTGGTTGCTATTTTAATGTCCCGTGTTTTTTATTGAAATTCATGCCAACAGGCCTTGCATTAGTGTCCACACATGCTCAATTAAATAATGTAAAAAGACCACACTACAGCCCTCCTTATCCATGGCTTCTGTACCTACTGATTCAACCAGCCATGGATCAGAAATATTCAAAAGATATTGCATCTGTATGGAAAATATACAGGGCAATTTTTCTTGTCATTGTTCCTCAAATGATATAGTATAACAACTATTTACATACATTTATATTGTATTAGGTGCATAAGTGATCTAGTTATGATTTAAAATATACTGAAGGATGAATATAGGTTATGTGCAAATACTACATCTCATTATAAAAGGGATTTAAGCATATGCAGATTTTAGTACCTTCAGTGGCCCAGGGGCCCTAGGGCAGAAGAAATATGTAACAGAGCAGCCAACAGTGCAGGTTGTGGACTAGGAGTCTACGTTTCCTGATGTGGTTTCCAGCTTTGTTCCCTTGTAAGCCTCAGTTTTCCTGTTACAGTGGGTGTAGTGACAGAACCAACCTTATATTATTAATGTGTGTGTGTGTGCATGTGTAAGGATTAAGTAGATGATTGTCATTCGTATGCCATTTAGAATAAAATATGAGCTTCACAAAAGCTACTTGTACTAATAAAAAAACAGATAAGAAAGAAAAGAAGAGGGACGAAGAGAAGGAAAGGTCCAAAAGGATGTAGAAAGACCAGGGAAGGAGGAAAGAAAGAAAGTAGTGTAAGATAGTCACAGATGCGGACACCAGAAGGCGCTGGTCTAGTTGGGTGGATACATAAGGATGTGCGTAAACAAAGGTAGTGAGGCAGCTGCAGCTCAGTGTCCAGGAATCAACCCAAATTAGGTGCAAAAACGCCCATCAGCGACCACTTACTCACCTCCAGGGCAAATGCCAAGACAGAGGAAGCCAAGGATGGACACAGGACAGGACAGGCCAGAGGCGGTCCTCTTGGCTGGAAAAATGTCCCCAGTGTTTGCCCTACACTTTCCATGCTCAGAGTCCTTATGTCCCTGTGTCATCCGCAAGACTAGTAAGAGAGCCTCCCTTTAGCTTCAGAGACACAATGTTTGTCAATAGGACACATCCTCACTTCTCTTCATAAGCTTCTTATACATTTGAAAGTATGTATTCAGACGGGAACTTATTTCTCTTACCTCAGGTACCCCAATTCTTGTACCCCTTAGTTATGTCTCATAAGACAGTTGGATTGTTCCAGCCATGAGTGTGTGTAGGTAGAGTTTTTGGATATCAGAGTTCAGGCAGGATGGCAGAGATGGAGACAGTTTCTTCTCTATGGGAACCACTGCTTGTCTGCCCATCTTCCGCATTCCCTTCCTTCTTCCCACTAGAGCTTTGGTTTCGTCTGAGACTCACCTCATGCCCCACTCCAGAGCACCCTCCTCATTGGCCCCAGCCAATCGTTACCGCTCTGGGGAAAGGGATTAGTGAAAATTGACACACACTGGCCCAGTAAGACAGAAAGAGCACACATTCTGAGGCAGTTAAGACATGGTCACAAACCTTTTGTTCCTCCTCCCATTATGAAGTGAGGCATAGTTCCCTAAAACTAAGTTGACTGTAGTTACTTATTTGACCAGGAAAATATGCCAGAAATGACACTCCCAGGCTTCTAACATGCAGAGGTGCTTTGCTGAACTTTGCACAAATTCCTAACCTAAACATTAGAGATGCAGACACAGTGTTTGTGAATTTTTTGTTTGTCTGCTTAGATGGTACTGGGAGTTGAACGTAGGGCCTTTGCACTGAGCTACATCCCCAACCCTTTTTCTTAATTTTTTATTTTGAGACAGGGTTTCACTAAGTTATTAAGTTGCCAAAGCTGTGCTCACACTTGTGATCCCCCTGCCTTGACCTCTCAATGCGTTTGTGGTATTGAGCCACTCCAGGCTTGTGAGTCTTAGTACAACAGTGTACAATTACTATATATGGAATATGGGGAAACATGCTCCTTGCTTGGCTGACATGTTTTTCCCTCCATTTCTTTGTGAACAAGGAAGCAGGTGGCCTTAGCCATCATCTTACAGCCTTGAAAGCAACCTTGAGCATGGAGAGCTAAAGTGAAGGCACTTGAGTCCCCAGCTGATCATCAGTCCACTGAATCTTCTAAGTCTGGAGCTCCTTCTCCTGCTGGACTCACAGTGGGTGAAATAATACCTACCCTCTGTCTAGACCAGGTTCTACCGGAGTTTGTGTCACTTGTATAAAAGTCATCCTTGCTGAGTAACCAGTTGGGTTGACTGCACCAGACTGAAATCTGCAAGCCCCAAGCTCTGCTGGCAATGACACTGCTATATGACTTAGGGGAGTCACTCAACCCTGATGCACCTACCTGTTTGCTCTATCTGGAGCAGGGAAAGAAATTTTCCTATCTCTCCTTATTTGACAAGATGCTTCAAACACCAATGAAATGCAAGGGACCTATAAGAACCTGAGGCAGTGCTGGGATTCATACATCACAGGTTCTGCCCTCTTGGAACTTAAATTCTAAGAGGGTTTATAACATCCTTTTGCTGATATTGTGGCATTCAAACTTCACATCAATACTTGGAGGTGACAGGTACTGTTATTCTCATTTTTTTTAGAGAGCAAGGTCAGAGATGCTGAGTGTTTTCCCAAGGCCAAGCAGTGATTGAGTGGGAAAGCTGAGGCATGAACCTGCTTCATCTCATCCTGGGACCATCCCCACATAGCCTCCATCACCGCCACCCTATCATGTAACGAGGACGCAGCCACCAGCTCTTAGAAAACAAGAGTTATCCGTGTATTGACACTGCTTATTGGGCTGGGGACTTAGCTCAGTGGCAAAAGCGGCTGCCTGGCAAGCGCAAGGTCATGAGTTCGGTTCCCGGTACCGGAGAAAAACCAAAAAAAAAAAAAAAAAGACACTGCTTACTGCACTGATAGCTTCTGCCTCAACATCTAAAACCAGACCCCTCATCTTCCTACTTAGCTGCAATCTTTTTCCAGTCCTCTTTGTTGTTTCTATTTCTCTAGCTCTGTCCTGGTCGTCCCAGGCTTAAAGCCTCAGGGCCACTTTCACTATGTCCTCTGTGACGTGAAGTCAGTTACTACACCTTCCTTCCACGGGCCTGTGCATCACCACCTGGACTGACCTCTCTTTTCTCATTTTCTTCTGCTCAGACTGCTGGTCGTTGATTCTAACTGGTTTCCACTCTGCTAATCGCTTCCCCTTACACGCCATAACCTGATGAATCTGCTGAAACTTTATTGTGATTGCGAATCATCTGGCCGTGTCTCACCCAACCCAGCACCTCACTGTTCCCTAAATATGCCCCATACTTGCCAGCCTAAATCTCTTTCAAAGGCATTCTCTTCTCCTTCATCTTTGCTTATGAGAACCTTCTTCCATGCTCCCAAAACAGTTTTGATTTTTCTTCCTTCTGTCCCTAAACATCTAGCCTATACCTTTCTCATGGCACATAGGCCTTCTCTCTTACATACCTGAAATTCAGGGACCTGGGTTCTTTTTTATTTTCCTTACCACATTGAGGATTTGAGGGTGCTACAAGGCCCTGCTCGTATCTGTAGCTGCTCTTTGTATGTGGCTAAACAGCTGGCTTGTTGGAGAAATTTAAGCCCTGTACATCAAATGAGTGGATATGACTTCCCTCGGGAGGTTTTCCAAAGGCCATATGTACAATGTATTTCTTAGTGTGTCTCTCTTGTCAACATAATGAACCAGATCCAGTAAACCTCTAATGAGTCCCATGTTGATTGTGGGACACACAACTAATCCCATAATATACTAGAACTGCTTCATGAAAGTACTTTTCAAACAGCTTTATAGCATATAGAGGCACACACGGTTGGGGATAGATATCTAGAGATTTATTGGATCATTCAATAACCCAGCGGACAATAGGCATTGTGTTCATCCACACAGAGAGAGAGATCCAGGGCACCTAACCCACCTTCACATGAAAACTCAGCCCTCAGGCTCTATGTAATCTACAGCTCATCAAAAAGCACACCACAAGGTATGCACGCGGCTGGCTCAGTCCGGGACTCAGAGAGAAAAGACTTGAAGTCTCCAGTCCCTGATAATTGGTGTAGGTGGGGGACGATGGGGGTGGGAGAAAAGGGAGGATTGTCAAAATGCAGTGATTTAGTGTCTGTCTCTTTCTCCCTCCCTTCCTCCCTCCCTCCCTCCCATCACCCTGCCTCCTGCACAAGGAACTATTGAGAAGGGACAGAACAAACGCTCCCTTATGCAGCTCCCACGGCGTCTCTTGGTTTGTCCGAGACAGCTGCCTGTAGCACGCTATGGTTACTCATTACCCGGGTTCCCAGGCAGGAAAAGGAGCAAACTTAATAGACTGAATGAACCCTCAGCTCCAATACTCCAGCCATAAATAAATAAATAAGTCAGGTGTACCCGGGGAAGGGAGGGCTGTGAGGGGGTGGTCATGCAGGTGGACAAACCGGGGAAAAAACAAGCGTTTCTGAAAGGGGAAGGGGAGGATGGATGGAGGGAGGACCACTCGCTTTGGAGAAAGGACAGCGGCATGTTTGTGCTGCTTGCTTGTCACTGCCTGCAGAGTGGACTAGAGTCTCAGGCATTTGGGGACAGTGCAGAGGGCAGGGATTTGGGGAAAAAAGGAGAGAAAGCCCCAGCTCTCATCCTCCAGCTTTCTGGAGCAGCTGCTGTTAAAATTCCCCAGAGCTAATTGTGGAGGCTATCTGAGCCAGGGTTTTGCCTTCTTCCTGACTCACAAATAGTCTAGGCCACATTCATCACGGCTCCACTGAACAGATGGTAAGGTGGAGACAGGTAGAGAAGGCAAAGGAACTAGCAGGCGGGGGACTGTTGGTACAAAGCCAGTGGTACTCCAAATTTTTTCAATGATCTGCATGAGTAGTTCTCAACCTGAGCAGTTTCACACTACTCTCCCCACTCTGCCAGGCACTAGGCAATATTTGGAGACATTTTTCATTGTCACAGTTTGGTAGGGGCTGTCAGGGTGGTATTGGCATTCAGTGGATAGAGCCTAGGGTGCTGCTAGACATCCCACAATGCATAGGACAAGCACCCTGTAATTAAGGATGCACGGACCTCAAATGTCACAGGGCTGAGACTGAAGCCCTACTCTAGATCTTCCCTTGGAACTCAGGGTCCAGAGGAGGCCATCTTGAATTTGGCAGATAGAACCATCCTTACAGTTCTATAAATCTACTCACTCCTCCAAAGCAAGTGAGAGGAGAATCGTAGCAATGACGCCGTTCCAAGTACACTGTTCCTTAAAGGTCTATGTGTAGGGTGGTTGGGAAGGATGATGCATATATATGATGTGTGTGCATGTGCACACATGTGATGTGCAGCTGTGTGCATTCATATTGTGTACATGTATGTGGTGTATGCATGCACATTTGAGTACTGTGCACATGTATGTGTTGTGTGCACATGGGTAGTGGCTGTGTGTGGCTGTGGTGACTACACTAGCTGACCAATCACTGGGCAAGAGGACCAAGGAAAATTCCAGAGAAAAACCTACAACACATGGTGATCTACATGCATGTTGGTCTACGACATCTGAAGAATGGACAGCTGTAGGAGTCAGGACCCTAATTAGATGCTCTGGAAGGGTGCTAACTCATTCTGAGTTCAGTTCATCTTCCCCACTTAGGAGCTGTGTGACCTTGGGTAAGGCACTAAACTTCTGTGGGGCCCAGTTTCTTTGTAAAGGAATAATGAAAGTTCCTGGCTGTGGATTACAGGAATTAGCAGTGGGTACAGAGCAAGCACTCGGTCAGTGTTGACTCTTCTGAATAATTGTTTCAGGGCCCAGTTCTTCTTGGAGTCTGACCTCATGCCATTTGCTCTACTCCTTGCCTCCCAGGGAAGCCATCTCTGGGCAAAGATGTCCAGCTGACTTCAGCTGGCTCTCTGCAGTGATTTCAGACCTCAGCACTTCAGCTCTCTCTGGTCCCTCCAGCCCAGACAGAGAGGCAAAAGTGAGCAGCTCACTTCTTCCTTCAGGGCTTGGGGACACTATGCCCTCCCTGGTGACCTAGCAAAGTGAAAGCAGCCTGGCTGGGGTGCTTGCCTACACCTGTAGTTGGCGCCTTCCTTCCTGGATCCCCCAGATACCTGACAAAGTTATTGCCACAATAAAGCAAGGACAGGCGCTATCAACACTCAATCAGCTTGGTCTGCCCTTCACAACCGGTTTGTCAAAGCTGCCCCTCCCTTTCCCCTTGTTAGCTCTCTGCTTGCTTATCTGCTGCTGGAGACAGAAGTCTCGGCTTTAATTGTGGCAAATTAATTATTGAACTCTACAGCCAGCTCCTCCCAAGCACACAATGGTCCCTCCCATTCCTTGTGCTGGGATGGGACTTACTTCCAAGGAAGCACCCAGCTAGAATCACATTCAGGCCATACCCAGAAAGGCACCGGAAGCAGCCTACTGACACTCTTCCCCCTCCAGGAAGCCTCTCCCATCTCTGTCCATGACACCCGAGCAAAAGAGCATCTTTAGAACAACGTGGCCACATCACACTCTTTGGAAATTGACCAATGGCGCCACGCCAGTAACTCACTAGCTTATTTCTGCTGAGCCACATGAGCACCTGCAGATGCTTAATCAATGCTGGACTAATGAATGAGCACAGATGAGTATCCTCTCCCATCTCAATTTGTTTTATTGTATAATGGTTGATATTGCAAAATAACACGTGTAACTCATTTACTTAATTGCACTCAGCCACTCTTTTAAGTGTTCCCTCTCCGTGCTTAAACGAAGTAGACACTGTGCCTGTCTTACAGAGGAGAAAACCAAGGTACAGAGAGTTTACACCAGTAATGTCAACCTTTTCGGCACCATGAACCGATTTCACAGAAGACCATTTTTCCCCCACAGGTCAGTAAGGAGGGGTTTAGATTTTTTTTTTTTAATCCGTATATGTTTTTGACCCATAATAAGTAGATTGCCCAGAAATAGCATTACTGCTTCGGCTCCAGCCCAGATCATCAGGCATTAGACTCCCACAAGGAGGGCGCAACCTAGATCCCGCCCATGGACAGTTCACAGTAGGGTTCATACTCCTGAGAATCGAATGCCACCGCAGCTCTCCTCTGCTCTTCTCTGCTCTGCTGTCATTTGCTCTCATCTGACCTGATCTGATCGGAAGTGGAGCCCAGGGTGTAATAGGGAGTGGTCATAAAAACAGATGAAGCTTCTCGCTTCCTGCTGTGTAGCCTGGTTCCTAACAGGCCATGGACCTGCTAGGGGGTTGGGGACCTTTGGTTAATCACTTGATGAGGACCCCAGAATGTGTGTGCAAGCCTCAGTGTCACATTATGCTGCTCACACCTGTAAGTATTACCCTTATGTTCAATAATAAACTGAAACCCTGGAATCTTACACTTAATCTCAGACCCAGCACATGACCCATCCTCGGAGATTCTCTGTGTGGTCCTCCACAACACCACTTCTCTCCCTTCCCCACTTGAACAAGCATGCTGCATTTTGTTTATTACTCCTTTGCTTTTCTTTTTTGTTTGTTTGTTTGTTTTTCTTCTGGTACCAGGAATCGAACTCACGACCTTGCGCTTGCCAGGCAGGCGCTTTGCCGTTGAGCTAAATCCCCAGCCCCTCCTTTTCTTTTCATAGGATTTTGCTGCGCATGTTACTCAGTTGTGGTTTTGAGCTTCAGAGCCATAGCCTTATGTCATGTGTACTCCACAAGTTCCCTCCCTGAGGACCTGACTGTACCTTTCCAGTACATACTTTTCTGTCTATCTCAGCACTCCTTGGTATCCTCTAAGCTATTTTAATTTATATTTAAGGCTAAGTTATTTGTGAAGTGTTGCAGCTTACAAAATAGTCCCTCATCCACCATCTTCTTGTTTTTGGACACATACCCTCATTCCCTTTTTTTTCCCTAGTAATCTGGCAAGCCTTCTATAATGAGGGACACAAAATGAGAAGCATGTTCAACAGAGTGCTTCTGGGCATTTCTGGGTGGCCTAGAAATATGGCCGGGCTGAGATCAATATTTCTTGGATATTTTATGGGACAAAATAACAGTAATGTAATAAGGCTAAGAATAGGCTTTGGAGCCAGACTCTTATGGGTTTCACTTCCCCTGTATTGGCACAAACATGTTGAAAACAAGCCATTTGAGCACCTACTGCCTTAGAATAAGAGCATTTATTCCTAAGCTTTCAGGCCTGCAGGTGGACTGTGTGCTTCTGTGACCCAGGATGGATTCAGTTAGGCTCTATGGCTTGTGATCTCCCATTGGCTGAACTTTGAGAAGTTATCAGTTGCTGCATAATGAACTACCCCACAACTCAGTGACTTCAGTCAACTCTGACTTACTTTTCATTATTCTTTGGGCTGAGTAGCTGACCTGCTAGCTTTTCCTGTGGCTAGCCTTCACCTGTTCTGCAGTCGGTGCCAGATATTCACGGGGGCTCCTCAGCTCTCCCCTGCCTGGCTTCTCATTCTCCAGTGAGTTAGACCAATTGCCTCACAAGAAGCCGGATGAGCTCAGGGCTCCAAAACAGCCAGAATCCAATAGGTCAGATCAGTTAAGGTCTAAGACCAGGGACCCATACATTTTGCCGCTGCTACATTCTCGTGGTTAGAGCAAGTCAAAAGATGGCCAGCCCAGGCTCAGGATAAGCAGGGAGAAATAGGCTTCCACTTTTGATGACAAAAGTGGCAAGTTCACATTGCAAAGGGGTGTGGATTCAGGGTGGTGTGATTCATGGCAGGGAGGTAATTATTAACACAATCCGTCACAGTTGGGTCAGATCCACTTGTGTTGTTTTTTTTTTTTTTTTTCTGCAGCCAAGACTGAAGGGTCAGAAGTGACCGAGGATATGCTTTTCTTGGGGCAGACCACAAGAGCCCAAACAAGTGAAACCGCACACGTACCTCCAAGCCAGTGCTCCTGGCATGGTCACTAACATTCCACTGGCCAAAGCAAGTCATGCGGCCAAGACCAACATCATGATGCAGAGCTAGTGGGAAGAAATATATGTGTGATAAGAGTAATGATAATCCAAGTTATAATCACTCTTCTACACTTCTAATATTTAAAACATGGGCCAACATGAGCTATTCACCCCTTAGAGCAGTGGTGATGAACCTTCCCAACTTTAAACAGCTTGCCGCAGAATATATGCCATAGGTTCACCACCACAGCCTTAGAGGACTATTGCAAAGCAAAGTGATCAATGTGTCCTATTTGCCTGGGACGTTGCTGCATCTTAGTACTCTAAATCCTACATTCCATGAAACCGTTTGGTCCTGGAAAAATGAAGAGTTGGTCACCCTATTTTAAAGAGTAGATGAGATCCTCCTGGCAACCCCTAGCTAAGTATTACTGTAGGGACAAGCCCCGTTCTGTAGAAGAGAAAAGCAGCATTTTAGTGGCCACTCATACAGCCCATGAGATAATCAGTATTCAATATTGAAACCTGGTTCTCCCAAAACATCTGTCTCCCATGACACATGTCCCACAGTCACTGCACAGCAGGACCTTCTATGGGAGGTCTGCTCTCCACGGTCTTTATAACGACCCTGTGGAGAAGAATGAACACACTGTATAGAAAAAAATAGGCTCAACTAAGGTAAAGAGGCCACATGATGATGATAACATGGAATTGTAGACCCAGCCTGGAGTAGTAGGTACACATAGGAAACAAGGGACTAGCCTATGGAAACAGAGGGGCTAGCCCATAACCAGACAATGCCTTAAGAGGCAGAGAGGAGGGTGCCCTACAAAGCCTCCATATGGCGTGGTCACTGTTGGGCTTGGCTGACAATGGCTGACCCACAGTCCTGAGCCTCTTATGCCTCCATGGTTCTAGGCCTTAGGAAAATGGTCCACACTGACTCACTAGAGCTGGATTCCAATTCTGACCTGGCTTCAGATTCAATGGCTGTGTGGTTCATGGCAAGCAGTCTAACCTCCATAGGCCTCAGTTTCTTCATGTATGACTCACTTCTATGGTTTGAAGGTATCCCTCAAAAGTTCATGTGTTAGAAACTTAATCCCCCAATTCATGGGTGAGTGGTATTTGGAGAGTGACTAGGATTACATGAGGTCACAAAGGTGGGGCCCCAGTCCTGGTATTAGTGGTTTTATAAAAGGAAGAGAGACCTGAGCTAGTATACTTGTGCCATCTCATCATGTGATGTCCTCTGCCATCTTACAATGCATCAAGAAGGCCCTTACCTGTTGCTAGAACCTTGATATTGGGTCTGCTGACCTGCAGCACTGTGAGCTAAACAAACCCCTCTTCTTTATAAATTACCTGGTGTTGGGTATTTTGTTATAGTAACAGAAAATGAATTTAGGCAGTTCTTTACCTGACTTCTCAAGAACTTCTGGGAAAGTGAGCAAAAGATTTCTCTGAGCCAAGAAATGACACTGTAGGTGCCCAATAGATGTGACTTAATACCTTTCTTCCTCAAGGAGGTGTGTTTTCATGAAAGAGTATTGAATTTGGAGTCAGATCACAAGGTTTATGTCTCCATCTGCTATTTAAACATCATCCATCTCCTTGATGGTACAGTTTCACTTTAGTGTGAGTTGTAATTCTTACCTGTGGTTCTCACTGTCAGGAGGATCCAATCAGATGGGAATGCAATCAAGCTCAGTCAGCTCAAAGGCATATAAGTAGATGTGCAGGTGAAGGGCAGAGTGTGTGGCCTCTGCTGAACATCAGCGAAGTCGTGAGTGAGTTGATTGGGGCGAAACTGATGAGCATTGTGGTAAAGAGGCTATAAAGCACCCACAGTTTCCCTTAGTTCCTCCAGGGAATGGCCACTCTGAGATTGGGAACCAACACTGCTAGATCCCTGTCCCGGATTCTTTCCTCTTCTGAGGGCATCTAGAGGACAAGAACCTTTTGCTTGGAATGTTTTCAAAATACTCAACATCTGGAAGGAGCAGTTACAAAGGTTCCCTTTGTGTAGCTGGGAAATGGGCTACACCAGGCCCACAGAGCTGGGAATGGTAGAGAGAGTGAGAGGTGATGGAAGTATACAGACAAGAGGCCTGGGAGAGGACACAGAGAACACAGTTGTCAAGAGGTGTTCAGTGGTAATAAATCATGGTCACTTCGTATCTAGCACTTCCGATGTGCCAGGGGCTATTCTAAGTACTTCATTTATAGTGCCTTACTTATGTGAAAATTTTGAGAGGTAGCCAGAGTGAGGGAAGAAGATATATTCTAAGGCAAAGAGATGCAGAGACTGCATAGAGCAGGGGAAAGACAGAGAAGGAGACAGAAGTAGTAAAGTGATATCTAAATGCCCCTGTCCCTACCTGGCTGTGATAGTCACTTTCCCATCACTGGAACAAAATACCTGATACTCACCACTTAAAGAAGGAGAAGTTTGGGGCTGGGAATTTAGCTCAGCGGCAAAAGCGCCTGCCCGGCAAGC
>NW_004955478.1:430215-503080 GCF_000276665.1 Chinchilla lanigera | reverse complement strand
AAAAAAAAAAAAAAAAAAAAAAAAGAAGGAGAAGTTTATTTGGCTCACAGTCTTCAGTGGGTTCAGCCCAAAGTTGGCAGGCTGCAAGGCACAAATGGCACGGTAGAAGGCCCCCATCCCATTGTAGCCAGGAAGTACAGAGAAGGGAGGAGCCAGAGACTGGAACACACCTTTCCATGTCACACCCCCAGTCCCTCCTCCTCCAGCCAGGCCCCACTTCCTAACAGCTCTTTCAGCCATAAATTCATCAATGGGTTAATCTACTGATAAGCATGGTGCCCCATCATCAATCATTTTCCAAAAGCTCTACCTCTTAACACCTAAGACTTTTGGGGAGACACTCTAGATCTAAAATATAAGAGATGGTAACAACCAACATCAATCCCCCAAGAACCATCTGGATTCCTCTATGGTAAAACAGGACATCCCAAGAGAAGAACCCTCTAAAGGGTGATATTTGGAGATTCCCGGTGAAAAGTCATGTCTTTGTTGATTCATCCTACAGTGGGGTGTATCAGTTTTCAAATACCATTCACCCTAAATCCAGAGTATTCAATACATCCTGTGTCACCAAGTATTTGGAGAAAAGTCCCTCGTAGGAAAGATAAAGACCAAAATCATAAAATGGTGGGGCGGGAAAAGAGAAGAATGAAGCTCAAAGGAAAGAGAGATAATGCAGGAAGCAGAAGAAAGCAAAAACTATCCATTCCTTCTATCATTATTTTTGAAGAGATAGAAGAAGATACTGCATCCAGGAAATAAGCACAGTAGGCCACAAGAAGAGATGAATGGCAATTGGAGCTTTTGGGAAGTAAAAATTTGATGGCAGAAATTAAATAGAAAAAGTCAGTAGGAAAACTGGAGCATAATATTAAGCAAGCCATAAGACAGAAAAAGATGAGCTAAGCACAGGAGAAATGATAACAAAGAGGCTCAAACTAGCAGTTCCAAGATCCAACCAATAAGAATCATAAAGAAATATAGAAAAAAATCAAGGGGAAGAAGTTGTGAAATAAATAATACAAGAAAGTGGACCTCAGTTTCCAAGTTAAAGCAGGTTGCCAAGAATTCAGTTCAATGAACGAAAAAGCCTCTGCCATGAGATTTCAGTGTAGCCCTTACCACTGTCCTCAGCTTGTAATTGAATTTTTCATATCTCATGTCACGCTGATTCACTATCTTGTCTCCCTTACCCACTTAGA
Source organism: Chinchilla lanigera (assembly GCF_000276665.1). Classification (NCBI taxonomy): domain Eukaryota; kingdom Metazoa; phylum Chordata; class Mammalia; order Rodentia; family Chinchillidae; genus Chinchilla; species Chinchilla lanigera. The sequence goes on along the minus strand of NW_004955478.1, from coordinate 501,878 downwards.
AGGACACCTGTGATTACATTAACCCACTGGGGAAATCCAGGACAATTTTGTTTTAAGGTCAACTGGTTGACAACCTTAATTCCATTTGTAACCTTAATTCTCCTGTGCTATGAAACAAGGGATTCCCAGGTTCTGGACAGAATTACAGACATCTTCAAGAAGCCATTATTCTGCCTACCATACTGCATGCTGCAGCTCTGTGAAAAATCTGGGTCATTATATTTGGGATAAAGGGCAGCACGGATGCTAGGAAGATATATACACTAAGGATTACACCATAGAAAGACAGGAGGATAGGGAAGTAAAAATGTACCATGTAACAGTGGCTCCAATCCCTGATTGAGCCGCTATTGTCTTCAAATTCACTCTTACAAGCTCGAGACATTGTGGGGAGACTTTTGTTGCAAGAAGCTAAAGGCAAGCCTAAAGAAGTGCAAACTTTTCAAGGTAAAATGTTAATAAATAATATCTGTGATCAAAACAGGGAGAAATGACAAGCCAAGTGCCATATTGGGAAAGAGAGAAAAGGAGGATAGACCATGATTGTTTTTCAGAATGTTGTCATACAGTTTGCCTTATAAACCTTGAGGTTTCTTTTACTCAATAAGTTCTTGAGCGGGGGAGTGCCTGGGGATTAAACCCACCTTAAAGAAGTGCTGTACCACTGAGGAACATCCCCCACCCCTATTGAAGAATTCAGTTTTGAAGTTGCACAGAGTGGTGCATGCTTGTAATCCCAGAACTCTGGGAGGCTGAGGCAGATCACAAGTTTGAGCCCAGCTTGGGCAGCTTAGCAATTTAGTGATATCTTGTATCAAAAATTTTAAAAAGGAGGACTGAGGGTATATACTTCAGTATGAAGGCCCTGGGTTCAGGGATCAATCCGCCAGTATGAGACAGGCCCTGGCTAAATTGCCCAGGCTAGTCCTGAACTCTTGATTTTCCTACCTCAGCCTCTTGAGTAGCTGGGATTACAGGCATGCACCAATGCATTTCGCTAGAAATAAATTTTTAATTAAAAAAAATGGTGAACATGATTTGAAGCATCTGCAGGAAGCACCCAGACGGTCGAGGAAAAGGCCTACTCCTGTGATCCTGCTGATTGGCCAGGGCAGGGCAGACCAGGAATGTCGTCAGGGACGCTGCAGTGCCCATGTGGAGCACAGCCAGGCAGTGACCCCCAGCTTCAGCTCAGGAATGGTCCAAATGTGCCTTTCGCAGTGAGAGCTCCCAGTACCCACTGCACCTGCCCAACTATAAAGGGAAGGAAAGTGGAACAGAATCCCACTTCTCACCCCTAACAAGCCCCTGCTTTAGAGCAGATCTCAGAGAGTAAACTAAGAGAAGAAAGGCCAGGCCCTGCTTTTAAGCAAGAAGAAGGTGGTCCCAGACCATTCCTCCTACTGCATCTCTTCTCTGAGCTGGCACTGGGGAGCACAGCCCAGATCTTTATCACCCAGCAAGGCTCTGAAACACTCAGCGTGTGATACACCTGTCTCCACCGTGAGGCAAATGAGTGAGTTCACAGGCAGAGGCTTGCCCTGCCAAACAATGCTCCCCTTTGTCCTTACCCAGGGCTCGGGGAGCCTCGAGGAAGCCAAATCCATCAGCACTTGTCAGATCTCTTGGCGAACACAATGCAGGTTGTGATCCCCACTCCCCAGCCGAGCCCTAGGCTTCCAGCAGGGAGCTCTAGCTGACACGCAATGCGTCAGTCAGCCTTCTGAGAGCTGGGCGTGGGGACCGCAGAAGGGGGGCACCGGGCTTTCCTTCCCAGAAGCCAACCAGACCCAGAGAAGGTGCCACTGAAACTCTGACACATCCTTGTCTTACACCCAGCCCTGAGAGACCATGGCATGACGAAAAATCATTTCCCAAAGTTGGCAAAGGATCTCCTGGCTATTTAGGCAACATGAACCTGGGAGGTGCACACTCTTGGCTCCTGGTCTCCACAGGGAAAGGACAGGCTGGGGAGGAGGGAGGTTAGAAGTGTGAATTCCCAAATGAGATTCCCTGCTAAGGAAGCACCTGTTGCAAAGGACTAGTCTCCTCTTTTGTGCCCAGAGAGCTAGGAGGCCTGACAGAAGCTTGGGAGTTTTGTGGCCAGAGAGAACCTGGAAGTCTGCTTCCATGGAGGTGGTTCACGTTATTTAGTGGATCTCTCGACGTGTCCCATGAATCACGCTTGGTTGTACTATTCTGTCTGGCCACTCTCCAGCCATGTGACCATACCAACCAGGCCAGGAATATTATGAGCATTTTCCTTGGACAAACAACCCTTCCTTTGCAGACACTCAGATTGACCCTGGTCCTCAACAGAGAAGAGGGGAGAGAAGAGGAAGGTGTAGTCAAAATCCACAATCAAAATCCACAGTCCCTGGGATGGGGGTCCCTGGTACACTTTGTCTATACCACAAGAGCAGGCAAGTTTATAATCAGTGCTAATTCAGCCATGCTGCCTAGGTCCTCCTCCTGAGGCTAAACTCAGTCTTCTTTATGGGCGTGAAATGAGCTAACAAAGGAGTTTCAAAAGAAGCACAATTCCCAGAGAAATATAGACTTTTTCAGCCAAATAATATCAAGTAAGACTTTACTGTTCTTGGCGAAAGGCCACTGCTTCACTAAAAGGAAAGCAATAAAATATGTGCAATATACAACTTCTATAAATTATAGTTATGTAGTAAATTGATGTAGTAAATTATAGTTATATAGTGGATCATATAATGTCACTCCGTGTGTATAATAATGGTACCAGAGACATGGAAAAGAGAAATTCTTTCAGTTTTCATCCTTTTTCCATTGATATAATAAAATAGAGACTGGACAATTAATAAAGAGTAGAAGTTTGTGTAGTTCATATTCTAGAGGGTAGAAGTCTAAGAACAAGGAGCTGGTACCCGCTGTGCTTCTGGTGAGGGCTTCTTGCTGCCTCAGAGAACACAGCAGAGGATATCACACGGCAAGAAAGAACAAGCAAGCCAGAGAGAGCTTGCTTTATAATAAAGCCATTGGAGAGATAATCCATTCATTAATCCATTCATGAAGGCAGAGCGTTCATACCTGATCACTTCCCCAACACCCCACCTCTCAAATACCATTAACATATGACACTGGGGGTTAAGTTCCCAATGCATGAAATTTGGGGGCAAACATTGAAGCTATACCACTTTCCTTTTCGAGAGACATACTGGCTGGTTTATGAATAAAAAGCCAAGATGTCTTTAAAAAATTACAAGCTCGTCAGGGCCCTTGTAATTTAAAAAATTACAAGCTGGATAGTTGTTGGAACTGGCCAGTGGGTTCATGAAGGTTCATGACACCATTCTGCTTACTTCAGCATAGGTTTGAAATTCTCCATAACAAAAATAATTGAACAAAATATAATTTAAAGATCAAAATGGAATAAAGAACAATCTGCAAGAGTACATACCTATGTACCCCTTACCAAGCACATGGTCAGATAACACCTTGCTTTTAAATTGTAGTGGCTAAAATAGATTCGGTTTCACTTTTTGTAGCCAGACAATAAGAAGGTGAGTAAGTTTTAGCCGGTTTCAGACAATAAACCACTCATAATTTTTGGTAGGATTCCAGAGCAGAATCTAGAGACGTTAGCTCACAGAACATTTCTGCAATAGTACACAGATTTGTGCCAAAAAATGAGAGATTAAGTGGAAGGTCCTCAGAATTCCAGAAAGCTCCTAAAATTACAAGGTGTTTTGATCAAGGCTGGAGGGTTTAAAAGTCTACCACCTCAGAGACTTATGTGAATGGAAGGAAGAGAAGAGTATTTGGGGGACTGGCTAGCAATAAACACTACTAGGCATTCAGATTGCTATTCTTTTTGCTTGAAAGTGATGCAATTCCATTTGTAACAAGTATGCTGGTCAAGCTAATATTCCCACTTGATCTCTTCCCCTTGGTCTTTTATGCTGAGTGGATTGTGCTGGCTGAAGATGAGGGAGGTAATATGGAAAGCAACTAGTTTCACACCTGAGTCATAACCCTCATATTCACATGCATGGGCACAAGACCCCAACCTCCTTCTTAACTTCATTCAAGTTTCAAACACTCTGGGATGGCTCAATTCCTCTTTGCACCTGCCAAGAAAGTCTAAACGGATAACTATGCCAACAAATTCATAGGCCACGGGTAACACAGGGAGTGGATGATACTGTAAGAAGCAAGGTACCAAGGGCTTGTAGGTAATGCCTCAGAGGCCGAATGGGTGGCATCAGCTACCCTGGTCAGCAAAAGGAGGTAGGAAACAGAAGCTGAGCCAATGGTGGCAAGAACCGGGCATGGGCAGTGGTGGCAGCCCTGGGTAGAGACTGGTATGTTTCCAAGGCAGCCTGTGCCCTACCTGTCATCTGTACCTTTCCAAACCACAAAGCTTTGCTGGGGGCTCCCTGCCAAAGCTGATCGCAATCGGCCGCGCTATCAGCATTGTCATCTCCTACACACACGTGCATGTAATGCTTTGAGTTCTGAGGATACTCCCTTGAGGAATCGTGCCTTTTCCCAAAGCCATGATCCCGGCCCATCCAGGCCTGAGGCAATACATTTCCACAAGGCTACCCACAGTGCTAACTAAGCATCGCTATTCACCCCATGCCCCTTCTGGCTTAGCCTGCATTTCCACCCCAGCCCTACACCTTAAGATGAGTTCGTACCATGTACCTACTTTCATCTTTGTCTTTCACAGCTGGAAAGTGGACATTCTGAACGAGAGATCCCAGGGAGGAAAACATGGAAACCTGAACTTCCCTTTGACCTTGATGGCTGTACCAGCCAGCCGGAGGCTGGAGCTTTGAAGATAAGGACAGGACACTGGCAGCAGAGTTTTTCTAGTTTGGAAAAGAGCATTTTCCTTTTCAGCACCTGCCAAACAAATGGATTTGCCAAGAACTCTACGTTAAACAAACACACACCTACATCACCCTTCTTCCCAAAGAGGCATAACCCATGGGGTAAGGAAACATCTCCTAGGAAGGAGGACGCTATGGGTTCATGAAACTTGCTGGTTGCCAGAACATGTTCCATCTTAATCTCCACCAGAGGACTTGAAAGCCAATTTTGCCCTATCTCCCTTACTGCTAAAGACTGGGCTCCAAAGTAAGAAAGTTAAGGCTTAATTTTGATCTATAAGATTTTTGTTGTTTCTACTATGGAAGTCTGTTTTATAATTTTGAACACATTTATATGTTTTTTAAACATGTCTTGGAAGGCTTTCAGGTCTATGTCCTCTTGTAGGTCTAGTAGTGGCATCGCTTTGGTTACCATCTTCCCCATGTCCCTTGATCCTTTTCCTCCTCCCTGTAAAAACAACCAATAGCTGAGGTTCAAATAGGCATTGTCACAGAATGTGTGCTATTGGGAGTTGATTTGAAAAGTCTCTGGATCAAAATAAAGGTAGCGATTAAAATCAAGGAATTGCTGCCACACACCGAGGGTGTCTCTGTGGAACTGATAGCTTGAATCCAAAGCATTTTCACAGTCAGCACCACTGTGGTTCTCCAGTTTTTGTCACTGGTCATGCAAAGAAGCAAGCCAAGAATTGGCCACTGATCCATAGTCCCATGGAATCAGACTGTGGAAACCCCTCAGAGAGCAAAGTGGAGAGACCAGGACTCCCAAGAGCTCACTGAGCACAGCCATACTTCCTTCCAGGTAGCTGTCTTTCACTACTGGCTGCTCACGCATCCCTTCCATCCATTCAGGGTACCACTTTAAAGCGCCCAGGACAGAGAGATGATTAAACCTATTGTGACCACATAGCATGTAGTTTGCTTCATCTGGATGGGTACAAAAGAACCTTTGAATCTTTGAAATCAATTCGTATGACTTGGGTTTATGGGCCAGTAGACAATAGCAAAAGCGATGGGACATCACTCTCACATTATGTGACATTATCTAAGGTCTCTTTTTCTAGCTGACTTACTAGATGCACCCCTTCCTGGTTTAATACCATAAGCGGTCATGTTGGGAGGTCCCTGTGGTAAGGAACTCACAAAGCCTGTAGGAACAGTGAGTTCCTGAGAAATGGGGGAAACCCTGTTCTATCCCTGCTGGGAGAGGGGTGATGCCACAATGGAGCTGAGCTTGGAGGCAGATTCCTCCAGTCAAGCTTCAGAGGAGAACATGGTCCTGGCAATACCAGGGCTGTAGCCTGTGAGAGCCCAGGCTGAGCGCGCAGAGGAACTGTGTCCACGCTCCTGGTTCTCAGATGCTGAAACAATCCCATGCGTCATTTTACTCTGCTAAATATGTGGTAGCTCAACGCAAAGCAATAGGAAACAAATACAGTGATCATCTACCACAAGTTACCAAATGTGACTAATGTCCACATGGAAGGCACCTGCAGATTATACATCGTTTAAGAGCAGTGCTGTTGTTCTTGTTTAAAACGTATGTCAAAGGATGGTTGGAAAATGAGAACAATTGACATTTCACATAACTTTACGTATTTAAGTCAGTGAGTATTTTCACTGAAAAAGCACAGAAGAGGAAGGTTCTTATCACAGAAAAATGTTGAAAAAGCTTAAACTTACATAATAATCTTAAATCACCTTCTCGGGCATACATGATGACCAATGTAGGCTAGAAACCCAAAGGCACACTGAACTCTCACCCTAAAAATCCAAGTTCAGAGAAAGTCCAAATCTAACATCCTTGGACCAATATCAACCTTTCTGCTCATTCACCTGTGTCTTTTTATGCATTGGAGCAGAGGGGAGTAGTTATGTCCTGAAGATGTATGGGGTCTCCAGGCCTGGTAGAGTCCTGGCAGAGCCCAGGCACTGTCACAGGAATGAGATCAGAGGGGCAGAGGGTTAAAGAGTCTTGAGGCAGATCCAGCATTGCCCTCGACGGCCATTTACTATCCTGCTGCAAGGAGGATCACATTCAATTCTCCCTGATGCAGGAGAAAGAAGCAGGGTTTTGAGCTGTGCTCACCTGCCTATGAACACACCACAACCCCCTTCCCTCAGCTACTGGTTTGGGCTGTGCAGGAAGGTGGCAGACAATAAATTCCTTGGGTGAGACTCCCTGCCCTGTCCCTGAGGTTAGGCTACAGGATGGTTGCTCCTAGTTCCCTTTGCAAAGCCCTGTCCCTCATTTTGTATGTGTACTGATGATTATTTTCTTCCAAAGATCACTCCCAAACCAGGACCTTTAGCAGGGACAAGCAAGAGGCAACCGACCCACAGACAGTCAGGAGCCCCTTTAAGGTGTCTGACCAATCTTGCTGTAGCCCAGCATGTGGACGGGTTGCCCTAAGCATTCCTCTGCAAACTGGCAGGCTAACCGCGGGAGGCGGGCCCCAGGGCTTCCCAGCGCACCGCCTTTGCGTGCGAAGTCTGGTCTCTGTTCCGCCCACGCAGGTCAACAGCTGCCTGAGGATCCGCTCTGGCGCCTGGCCCGGCGCCGCGGGGACTCTGGGCACCGCCCCGGGAACGTGCACCCAGGCAAGCAGCCAGCCTCACCTGCTGCTGAGGCGCTGGGCTCATCTGGGGTGCTCAGCAGAGGAGAAGGCCCGTGATCGCGGCGGCTTAGGGGAATCCTCAGGCCCAGCAAGGGCCAAGGGTGGGTAAGTAAAATCCATCCGTGTAGCTGTGTGATACACAGTAGAAATTGGTGAGGTTGGCATATGCAAATCGTACTCCAGAGGTAAGCAGGACAGCCGCTGGGCTCCCTTTTCCTGCTAACTTTCATGTTTAAGCAACCTAAGCTCCCATGTATGCAGGACCGGGCCCCACCAAAGGAACTTCTGCAGGTGAGGGGGTTGGGAAGTTGCTTCCTGCATTCTGCTGCCTTTGTGCAAGGCGAAGACCCAGTGTGTGTCCACCCAGCTCCACACAGGCCATAAGCCCTCCTGGGCCTCCTCTTCCTCAAGGAGCAATGGGGATAAGGACGATGGACTCCAACCGCTAAAGGGAACTGCGGGAGCAGGGTCTAAGCTACACAGTGGCCCTGCAGTCCACCCTCAGCACCACAGCATAAGACCATCTCTCCTGAGGATGCCAGGGAAGACCCTGGCAAGGTCAAATCCTGAATCAAGGAAGAGACTAAAACCTGAGATTTTCTATGAAATATCTTACCTGTTTCAGCCATAAGGCTGAGAAAACAGAATCAAAAGTAAAATTGGATCCTGAGGATTGGCTGAATTTCTACAGCTTTGCTAAAGAAAATTGGAGCACTGGTCCAGGAGGAATAGGACCCAGAGACAGAATGGAGACATACGGGAGGATTTGAAAAACTCAGGGTCTTCTGAATCATCAACCCTCAAAGAGCCTCCTCTGTACCTGGAAACCCCTCTTCTTCTATCTCCTGAAGCACTTTGTGAAGACACAATATGCCTTTGCCTTGTCTGCAGGAGCCAACCTGCAGCAGAACTTCAGTTCCCCATGTGTACTGCCCTCTATGGTACTCAGGTCTGATGCAGTTATATCCCAGCCTACTTCAGAAGGAAGCATTCCATCGGTTTACCATCACTATACAAGATTCCTAGGGCTGGGTACTATATAAAAAAGAGGTTTACTTACTCCATAGTTTTGGAGGCTGATAGTCTAAGATCAGGTACCCCCATTGGTTCTGCCTCTGGGGAAAGGTGTCAGATGATGTCATGGTGACAGCATGTGTGAAAAGCAGAGGTAACAAGGTGATACAGGAAAGCAGAGTACAGGGGGAGCCAGGTTCACTCTTTGATGACAGCTTTCTCTCCAGAACTAACCAAAGTCCCCAAGAACTCCCACATCCCTTCTGAGGGTGATGCTCCCTATGACCTAATGACCCCCCATGAAGTCCCACCTCTTAAAGGTCCCACTACCCTATACTGTTGTCCTACTGAACACCAAACTTCCAACACATGAACCTCTGGGAGACACACTAACACCGTACACAAGCCATAGCAGAGGGGCAGTGGCAAACCCAAGCTTGGGAGGAGAAAGGTTAGAAACCAATATAACTTCCGGAGTTTTGTTTTGCAGCCCTGGGGAATAAATCCAGGGCCTTGGCACTGAGCTATAGCTTCATACCTTTGGTAAAATGTATTTTTGGGGGGTCGGATATGTAGCTCAGTGGTACAAGTGCCTGCCTGGCAAGAGCAAGGTCCTGAGCTCAATTCCTGGTACCAAAAAAATGTATTTTTTAAATTTTGAAACAAGTTCTCAGCAAATTGCTTAGGCTGGACTCGAACTTGTAATCCTCTTGCTTCAGCCTCCCAGAGTGCTGGGATTACAGATGCACATCACCATACCTGGATTCATTTCAGGATTTTCTTAATTTTTATTCATGAGCTTGGCGGAATGTGTGTTGGAATGGAATGTTAGGATGTTTTAACAGTGAATGGAAGAACATCCTCGTGGTCTGAAGTTACTGATACAGATACTTGTTATAAGAAGCGGAGTATATATGCTAGTGTAGGGAGAAGCTGGGAGTGGCTTCTGCACCCCAGTACTCAATGCAGGGCCCCAGCTGATTGATCCCAACATACTGAGCCTTAGTTGTCCATCATGTACTGGGTTATCCAACTCCCTTATGAAAATTCCATTACCAATTAGAATGGTTTATATGGGCCGAAGTCTGATGGGGTCCTGAAAGCACCAGTAAGTGTTATTCACAGATGGCTTGGTCCTCATGCATTGTCCCTAGCTGCTTCATAAATGTAATGGTGCCCCGAGGACAGTCTCCCAAGAATCCTTGGCCAGGAGAAGAAAACCCACAAAGCCTCACTCACAGCGGCCCATGTGATAAGCTGGTCCACCTCTAAGTAAACTCTGAGATGGAGGGTTCTGGTACAGAGGGTAGGAAAGGGACAGCTCTTACATGTTTTTGTGTTCACTTTGCTTGGAAGGAAAGAAAGAGGGGCAAGAAGCTCTTCCCATTCTTGAGCAGTGACAAATGATCTGAGTAAATAGTTAAGCATTTGAAAGGAGAAAGACTGGACATTTGGTGACAGAGAGGTTAGGGGAGACATACAGGATTCAACTCCCTGAACAGACCCAACTTGAAAATTATTGTTCCTCCAGTAAAAGGAACTCCTCTCAATTCCCCACTATGAAAAGGACCTTATTAATTAAGTGGACATGATAAAAAATAAAAACAACCAAACAAAACTTGTCAGGGCTGGGGCTACAACTCAGTGGTAGAATACTTGTCTAGCAGGTGAGGCCCTAGGTTCAATCCCTAGCATCGCAAAAAATTAAACCAGCCAAGTAATGCGGTGGACAAGACTGTCTACTCTGGTTTTTTTTTTGTGTGTGTGTGTGTGTTTTTTTTTTTTTTTTTTTTTTTGTTTTTTTCTCCGGTACCGGGAACCGAACTCACGACCTTGCGCTTGCCAGGCAGGCGCTTTTGCCACTGAGCTAAATCCCCAGCCCCAAGACTGTCTACTCTGTATGTGACAGTTTCTTTTGACTTTAAATTTTTAGTGCCCACAAAAGGAATGTGCCACCCATCATGGAGGCTTCTGGCTGCTGGGCAGGTCCCTCTGGAAAGGGGATATGTAGAATACATATGAGGGCTAATTCTATTGAAGAGGAAACTTTCTAAAGGAGTGAAAATAGAGGAATTAGAGTACATGTAGGTGCTGAACAGGAAGAGATGATGCAGTAACAATCTGGACATATCAGCTGGCCATCCAAAGTTTCACACGTTTAGGTGAACAGGCCTAAAGAAGGATAAGTCCTGGAAGTGGCCTCTATGTCCATCAACAAATAAAACGGATAAAAAAGTGATAGTTTACACACAATGGAGTACTACTCTGCCTGAAAGAAGGGTAAACTTGAGTCATCTTTGAGACCATAATGTTAAGTGAAATAAATCAGATACAAGCTTAAGCAACACATGGTTTCTCTTATATGAGAACCCCAAAATATAAATAAAGAGCAAAATAGAAGATAGATAATAGGAAGCAGGACAATAGATCTTTCTCCAGTAGAAAGCAGGTGAAGCAATAGAAGAGGGAGGGAAAGAGATGAAGAAAGAATTAAGGTGTATCACGTATATGTACCAACTCCACACAAGGAATGTGAACACTGCGTCCTGCAAATATGCAATAATAGAAAACAAAAGCAAAAACAAAAAAAGTGTAGGTTACAATGTTGGCTGCAGAGACAATTCCCGGCAAAATATTAATACTGTGGTGTGGGACACAGGTCAGGGTGGGGTCTAGAAGTGAACCTCAGCAGTCCTCTTTGGAGCCTTCTCCTTCCCCTCCCTTGATCACTCCCAGCAGGGAAGCCGGAAGTGAGGAACCGGAAATCATCCAGGGTTTTTTCCTCCAGGGAAAGAGAGAAGAGGTGCAGCCTCTACGTTCTCTTTTGTGCCATGTGTATCAGTCAGTATTTTAATTTGTTCTTTCCTTCTTCTTTACTTCTTCTGTGATACAAAGAATACATGATTATGGTTCACTTTACAGTGTCGCCCAAATGGTAGAAAAAATGACATGGGGTTGTGACTCAGCTGGGGGAGGAGTGACCATTACTCAGCGATCCTTAGTACAGGACTTGACAAAGCACATTGAACCAAGGTAGCTCCCTTTGGCAAAGGGTTGAGTGAAGCTTTGAGTGTCTAAGGAATAGCTACATCTTCTTGGCCAAACACTAATTGCAAACAGGGGAATTCACAGATAAACTTGGTTTCTTCTTTTGGCTCTCTACCATCTAAGCTCATTCCAAATTTTGGAAAATCTATTCTGTGAGTCTTGGTAAGGGGCAAGACCAGGTAGTTCATAAGCACAGGATCTCAGCTCTGCCAGCTAGGTATTTCCATCCATCACCTTGATGGTGCCCTGTGTCTTGGGGCCAGCACTAGAAGTCAAGGCACCTAAACTGAGTTGTTAGCCAGGTGAGACTAGGCCATGATCCCAGACCTCTAGCTTTCTTAGATCCAACCCATCTTCAACCCTGAGATGATAATCTGATTCATTCAGAGGGCAAAACAAAACCCTGGAGTTCCCTGACACCGTGAGATTCTATAGATACTGTGATTTCCTCAATAGCCTTCCATTAATTTCCTCTTGAATATTGTTAACTGCAACCAAGGATCTGACCAGCTCTTCTCATCTGAGTTTTTCCTTTTGGTGTTGCTTAGGGGAGAGGTTAGTTCCAACTATGTATTACCATCCCTGGAGAGCAGCAGCTTTGAGAAGGACTGAACATTGCACAGGTCTTCCACAACAATATTCCTTTTATTAATATTAATCACAGTTACGAGGTCTTATCCAGCAGAAAGAACAATTTGCATTATGTAGAACTACATACAGACATTAAAACAATGAAATGTACACATACATCAACCACCAACCCAGCTAATCTCAACCAATCCAACCTCTGAATGTGTCTTCAGTTTTGATCAACAGTGCTTTGGAAGAATATGCACAGACCCAGCACAAAGTTGGCTTTCGTGGTCTTAGAGCATTCACAGAGCAGGAGATTCACCCTTGGAAGCAACTGACCATGTAAACTCAGAGAGCAGGAATTGATAACACCATGCCTGAATGCCTGGCTCTGTGGGTTGGCTGCTTTCTTGGTAGAGTTGCTCAAAATCCTATAGGCTCCTCTAACCAAGGAGAACATAGGCTTTCACTGTGTTGAAGCAGACAGCTCCTATCCCCCTGGCTGGAGAAGCTATGGGTGTAAGGTGTAGGTTGGCTTCTAGTCTAGCTCCAGTCGTTCTTTATGGTCCTTTCAGAATAACTTGGCTAAAATTTACTTTAAGAGGGAAGTGTCAAGATATCTCTCTTCTTTGTACCTTTCTTCCTGTTCCTTCTCAAGCCTTCTGGCCAGACTCCAGCAAAACCCACTGGAGCTCAAGGGTCATTGGCTGGGTGATAAGTTACCAAATGGTCAGCAGGCAAGGAGCCGCTCTAGGCTCCAACGCCCTTCCTTCACTTCGCTTAAGTAATTCCCTTCGTGAGCTAGCGAAGAGTTTGAGTTCTAGCAGTTTGCTGGTATTCTCAAGTCTCTTAGAAAGATGGAACCTATAAGCTTGAAAAAAATTAATGCTTAGGAATTGGGGAACCATGACGAACACTCTGTTCCCGGAACCCATCAAGAACAGAGGCCTCTGCTCAAAGCCACACTCCTGTTTTCCTGTGTTCCTACCTGTGCTAATTTTGGAATCCCTTTACCATCAATAATACAGATTTTTGTCTTAAAAAAAAAAGGATGAACACTGGCTGACTTCCCTTTGTCTGCGGCCTCTCCTGTGCCCATCTCTCTGGGGGAGGGAGAGGAAGGTGCGTTCCTCTTCAGGCTGGCTCGGCTTCTGAAAAAGGGTGCTGTATTCACCCTCCTCTGGTTCCTGCATCCTAGGCAGGCAGAAGATCTGCACTGATGGAGCAGAAGGGGCGCCTCCAATCTGCTCTGAGCCCTAGGCCTAAGTGCTAAGGAGACTTCTCCAGGGAACTTACTTCTGTGGGTGACCTTGAGGAGTTGTCACTGAGTCTAGAGAGGGAGACTGAGGGAGGAGAGGAGAGATTTCCCTGATCTGTACGTCCTTGACAATCCCACCGAAGGAAGATTCATTCAGCGGGCAAAACAAAACCCTGTAGGTCCGCGACACCGTGAGATTCTAAAGAAAGCCAGTATCTCCCTCAAAAGCGAAGTAAAAATGGTCAGATTATCATCAGAATGGATCCAGATAACGAGATGAAGAGGAAAGAAAGGAACAGCGTTTTAATTTGCAGAAAGAGGCTCGTGGTCCCGCAGAAGTCTTGTGCTGCCTTTCCTGGAGTCTGAAGGGTCTCGGTGCTAGCCCAGCCCCACGTCCAGTGACATCATCACCACGAATCCCAGGATGGACGCCCAGGACGCCAGCTTCCCGTTACCACTAGGAGAGAAGGGGAAGGAGAACAGCAAGGCCTCAGTGGAGCTCCTGAGGCCCTGTCTAGGCCAGAAGTTGCCTCTGCAATGGCCAATTCCAAAGAGAAATGGCCTAGAGTTGCCTGCTCATCAAGGGAGCAGAAGCCCTGCTCACACCACTGCTTAATATCAGCTATGTCTTGACACCCTGCCCTTTCCTCTCGGTCAGTCCCAGAGAGCACAGGTGTAGCAGAACAACCCTGGGAGGGGTGAGGAGGGGCAGATGCAAAGAAGGCAGATGCGGCTGCAGTTCCCGAGTCAGGGCTGGGCCAGGGGCAGACAGGAGGGCAAGCTCCCTACCTGATCTGGGCTTCCGGGATGATGTCATCCATGACCACGTAAACCATGGCGCCAGCAGCAAAGGCGAGAGCGTACGGCAGGATAGGCTCAGCCAGCACCACAGCAAAGGCACCAAAGACCCCAGCCAGGGGCTCCACCATGCCGCTCAGCTGCCCGTACCTAGGGAGGGAAGGAACAGAAACACGGGCTGCTGGAGGGAGGGCCAGGCAGACACTCCACAGACCCAGACTGTGGGTTCATCCCCAGAAAATGGAGGTGTGTCATTCTGTGTCACATCTGAGCATGACAGTGCAAAAGCAAGTCACGGCATTGCAACCAGTTTCCTCCGCTCCCTACGAAATGACGGTTGTAGACCCCAACCTCAGTGTCCTTTAGAGCTTTACATTTCAGAGCATGTCTTTTAAAACTGACAGCATTATTGAGACATCATTCATATGCCATATGGCACACCGATTTAATGTGTACACTCCGTGGCTTTTAGTATATTTACAAGGTTGTGGAAACATCACTGCTAATTCCAGAACACTTTCATCACCTCTGAAAGAACCCCCGCTTACTGACAGCTACTCCTGGCTCCTTCCTCCTCTTGGCCCCTGGCAACCAAGAACCTTTTTTTTCCTTCTGTTGTTTACTGCCTCTGCATTGCATATGAACGGAGTATTGCATATGAACGGAGTAATATAATAATGGCCCTTTTTACTGGCTTATTTCACTTAGCAAAATGTTTTTAAGGTGCATTCCTGTAATGTGTGTGTTTTTTATAGATAAAGAGCAGTCTGTGGTGGTGCTGTACCCCGTTACATCTCTGCTCCTCACAGGATGCCTACATGGAGGGACAGGACAGTGGAGTGGGTGTTTCTCAAGCTGTACCTGGTGTGTGCGGGAGGTCAGGCCCCAACAGCCAGCCTTTTCACTGGGTGGCAATGACCCACTTCTGCTGCAGAGGTAGTCCCACCTGGTTCCATGTGTATTGACAGCCCACCCCTTGATCTCACCTGGATTAAGGTGGGATTTCTCCCTTGAGGAATCCCCTGGTTTGTGCCAGCAAGAATGAATGTCCACAGCTTGAAATCAAACATGCTCCATAGAAATGGCAGCACTCATGAGCATGAAAATGTGAAGAGCAGACGGTAAGTCGGCAAATGAGCGCCACAGGCAAATGCCACTTGCTACAGGGAACCAGCAGGCAAGAAGTCAGGACAGCTACAGTCAGGATGGTGGTGCATGCCTGTAATCCCGGCACTCATGAGGCTGAGGCAGGAGGATCACTGTGAATTCAGCTACATGTTGAGTTCAAGAACAGCCAGAACTACATAGTAAGACTTTCAGAAAGAAGGAGGAGGAGGAGGAGAAGAGGAAGCAGCAGCAGCAGCAACTGGACAACCTTGCCGTGGCAGGATACGCTGCCTCTGAGCCTCAGTCCCTCCACTTGTGAAGTGGGAATGAGAGATGTCTCCCTGCCCAGCTTCCCAGATGAGAGGACTGTTGTGAGGTCTGTGAACTCCTCCACCCTCTGCTTCCCCCTGACTCCCTGTCCCCTAGGCATGGGGAGACCCTGCTTTTATTGGGAAATCCTCTAAGGGGGCTGTTGTTGCTGGCTCCCCCAGCTTTTGTTCACAGACCAGCAGACCTGGCAACTCTTTGGTTTGTACAATTCCTGCCTTGGGTTTGTCACCCCAGGAAAATGGGGAATGAGACCAGGGAGAGAAAGATTTTATCTCAGGGTCTGGATGCCACCAGAAGAGCTCAACATTTTTTCTCTCTTCTTCCTGGTGTTTCAACTGTATGAAATGACAGTCATAGTCATTATATTTATTTTTAGAAAAAAAAAAAAAAAAACCCAAACTCTGTGGCCACTCTCCCTGTCCTTACCCAAATCCTCTTCAGAGATCATGGTAGGCAGAAACAAAATAAATGTGTACACAAACTTGTAAGTCCTAAGGCCCTAAGAAATGGAGGGTACTTTATGCTTGTTATCAGAAGACATTTTAAGCACTCTTATCATACATTGTAGAGTAGTGATTGTTTTAACCAAGAAGAGTCTGAGGTCTGGAGCCCTGATCACAGGGCAGAAAACCTTCTGCCTATTGGGTGTCTGGTCTCAGTGTCATCACTGATGAGCCAGGTAACTTGGGCTGGCCATCTGACTCCCTGGCCCACAGCTCCTTCCTTTGAAAAAGGGCATGGATGCTGAACGGGAACAGACCAGAAGACCCTCAGAGAAAGGGGAAATTAGTGAGTATAATGGCCATCATTGCTTTATGCTCGTCTTCACACTGATGAGCATATGACAGGAGCTATCAGAGCGACTTTTGGGCCGGGCGGTGGCAGTGTGTCGGCTGATGCGTGTGATATTTAAAGTAGACAAACCCAAGGGGGAGATAACCTAACACCAATGGGCATGGTGTGCAGTCCACGGAGGGGTGCCAAAACAGGACACCAGCACGCCAGCAGGGGTGTGTAGAGGGGAAGATCAGGAGGTGGGATTTTTCCTTAAGGTTCCCCAGCCTTAGGGGACAATATTCACCTGCGTTATGGGTGCTTTACTAGAAGCCCTACACTGGCTTCCAAGAAGCGAATGATCTCACAGAAAGCAGCTCACACAGAACACAGGACACGAACCCAGCACTTGATGTGAGACACAGCCCTGCCTCTGATGCTGGGGCACTCACCAGAAAGCTCGCCAGGTGGAGAAGCCCGCCCCTCGCAAAGGGAGGCTGACAGCCAGGCCCTCTGGGAAATTCTGGATTCCAATTCCAAGGGCCAAATTCCTGAAAAACCAAGAAAGCATGTGAAGCTCTCATCTGCAACTGTGAACTCACACAGATGGGGGTCTCCTGGCTGGAACAAAAGCACTTCTTTGGTGTGACAGGTGGAGGAGAAAGGTAGGGACCTACATAGAAGTGGAGACACAAGTTACCGGAGGGAGTGACACAGATCCTTCTGCCCAACATGCTGTCCTGGGCTGACAGGACAGCATCTCAGGGTGTTACAGTCCAGTAGAGAACACACTGGTCAGGCATCGGGCTGGCTGTACTGCTCTGCACAAACCATTTCACTTTCTACCCCTCCACACTGTGTATAAACGGGATAATAACATCCACCTTGATTGGCTGCTGTATGACCCAGTAACCTAGTGTTGCCTATGAGGTTCTAGCACATATCAAGTGCTCAAAATTCTTCAGTTTCTAATCTCTACAGCACACAGATGGGTATATCACATTTTATCCAGAAGCAAGTTCAGAAGGAGGACAAACATTTGTAGAATCTGATGGTGATGCAGATCTGGCCAGGGTCTGGCACAATCACTGCATTTTTAGGTGGTGCTCACTGTGATCCTCCGGCTTCCTGCCTCTGTTACAGGGGGGTGAGGGTGTTGTGTGATTGGGCCAACTGGCCAGTCCCTGTTTTGGAAAGCCTGCCTTCAGGAATTGGCATGCAAAGGGAGGGCAAAGCAGAATGAGACAGATATATATCCAATATATGATTTAACCAGGAACACAAGACATGCATATAATTATTAACTCATAATACTCATAATTATGTAAAGAGCCCAACTGTATATGCTGTATACAACCATGCATCAACCAAATGTCAAACTCACAGAGGAAGCCGAGGCATGAGGAGAGAGAGACTGGCAAGGCTGAGTGCAACAGAAAGGACATTTGAGGCCATCTCCTCCAGCAAGATGCCACCTTGGCTGAACAGGCATTAGGGGCAGCCCCACCATGGAGGGCCCCTCTGATCAACAAAGGTCTTGCGGGCATGAAGAAGGTCATCACTTGGCTCTAGCCATGGCCTCTGTTCCAGTCTCTGGCACAGAACACCAGGAATAATCCCCAGCGGGTCGCTGTTTTTCCATACTGGGAATTGAGCCCAGGGCCTTCTCACTGAGTTCCATCCCCAGCCATTTCTATTTTGAGACAGGGTCTCACTAAGTTTCTAAGTTGCCCAGCTGGGCTCTTAGCCAAGCTGTCAGCATTGAATATTTAATCCTCATTAGGTTTGAGGGCTACAGCTCACCTGTGTTTGCCTTTATCCCACCCCCAAGCACACATGCTTCATGGGCAGGGGGCTCACTGCCCAGAACACCCATCCCAGGGTCAGTTCAAGGAGACTCTTAGAAAAAGACTAACCCCACCTGAACCCTAAACTTGGAAACATTTAGCTGCACGTGGTTCATGTCATTAGCTCTCATCCTGTCCTCTCTTCTTGACAGCTTTACAATGTCTCCCCTCAATGTCCACCCAGTTGCTTCTCAAAATGATGGCATCTGAGAATTTATTATTAGCTCCTCAATAGGGGAGCTGTTACATGATCTTAGAGTTAGCAGAGCCACTGAGCTCGTCTTTCAAGACTATAGGCAAGGGCTGTCCTTAAAAATGGAGTGGATAGACAAGAAGACACCCCCACCCCTCTGCCCCAGGCATGTCCTGCAAGGCCTGTGCCCAGCACTCAGCCTCTGCTGCTCTCTCCCACGAGTTTGCCAAACCTCCACGCATGTTACCTAAGGCTGCTCTCCCTTTTCTTCTTTAGGAGGGACTTAGGCACACACTAGCCTCGTCCCATGGTCTAAGGGGCAGGTAATGTTTCCTACAAAGGCCCAAATAGCAAATATTCTAGGTTTTGTGGGCCACTGTTGTGTTGCACATGTCTGACTCTGCCATTGTAGTGGAAAAGCAGCCACAGACACTACACAAACATAAATCAAAAGTGTGGCTGGGTTCCAATAAGACTTTACTCACATGAACAGAAGGTTGGACAAGATGGCATGCAGACCCTGGGCATGCCCTCTCTATCTTTAGGTTATCACAGCTATCTATGTAGTAAAGTGTGGGGCAGATGGACTTCTCATGTCCAAATCCTGGGTCCATGGTGGGTTCCACTGAGATGTCAAAGGACAGCTTGGGAGGCCAGAAGAAAGTCTGCAGCAGGGCCAGTGTCCCTGCAAGATTCTCCACCAGGAGAACGCCTAGCGGGGCTGAAGGAATGGAGTCCAAGTAGGGACCCCAGACGGGTGGAGATGCTGACAGGATGCCACGCTGGCCTTTCACAGTCACCAGCCAGAAGCCACCACATGGCCTGCAACCAGTAAAGAGGTAAGGGTGGGACATCATGTGTAAGAGTTTGGTGCAGATGGCTGGGCAATGTGAAGGTCTTCTGGTACTGGGGCCCTGTGTGCCGGCGGGTCTGTCTGGGTGCACAGAATCTCCCAGGAGGTGTGGTCTCTTGCTTCTTCTAAGTTTGGCATCCGTTCTCTGGTTGATCCAGGCTCCAGGCCCCAGTGGACACTGGAGACTTGATAACACCCCAGGCACAAGGAGACGGTACTGCTGGAAGGAGTAGGGTACTTTCCTGTTGCACTGTGTTTCCAGTATGGAAATCCTCATTGAATAAAGAGCTCTGGGGGGTGCTCTGGAGTTTTGTCCTAGGTAGCTAGGGACAGTCTTACTCTCCTATCAGAGGTGGTTCTGTCAGATGAGGTCCAGGGCAGAGAGTGCATTGTGCCTTTATATGCCCTCCCAGTACCCCCAATCTGTCCCAGTTTAATAGAAGAGAGGGGGATTAGGAGAAATTAGGTAGAATAAGAAAAGAAAATCTAGCTAGGGGTTTTTAGGCAGAAGCTTTGTTCTGTCCCTTGCTGTTTAAAGTATGCACTTATATAAAGCAGTAGGCCCTGTTGGGCCATCTGCCTTTTCCCCTTTTTCTGGGTTCCTATCCCTGAGTACCCAGCCAGTCCACAGGGCAGGATAAAAGGATCGAGCTCCTTTCTCCCTCAGAAGGTCTTGGGCTCCCCTCCGGTGTGGCTCTGCCAGGGAGGGTGATGAGCACCCACTTCTGAGAGGGAACAGGGCTTAGGATCTGAATCAACAGTCTCATTTTTTTTTGTCCTCTTGGGCCTCAGGTCTAGGACTTCAAGTCCAGCTGCAGGACACCCTGCCAATCCCTGTTCAAGATGTAGGACCCCAATAAGCCTGTTATAACCAGCCCTGGGCAGAACTACAGTGTATTCTACAGATTTCTATGACCAATTTTGTGCCTTAGCAGGCCCGGGCTCCTAGCCCAGGAGTAAGGGACGTTTGAAGTATATTGCTGTGGAAGAAACAAGTCACAAAGGCAAATTCCTGCCAACATTTCATTAATCCCTGCCCTATCTTCTCAGAGAGTCCCTATAATGGGCCCTTTACTCCGTTCTCACTCAGTATCCCCTTGTAACCCCCAAATGGCTGGGTAAATACAACCAGCTTTCGTGACCTGATGCAAAGCCCCACGTCCAAGAGCCCCTTCCAATGAGGAAGGACAAAGGCTCCAACCAGGCCTCATGGCTCATGTCTGACATGAAGATTTGGTAGTTGGTGGCTGGCTCGCCGTAGATGGCCGAAGACTAGAGACTGTTCCCCATGTGTAGGGACAGGAGTGTGACTTATGCTGGGCATGACCAAGCAGTTCCCAGCTCAACGTCACCGGCAAGGCAGCAGCGGCGCTCCCTGTCCAAAGTCCTCCCCATGGCGCAGTGTTGGCTGCAGCTATCCACCAGGCGGAGGCTTCCACAGCCTCCTCCACATCCTGTCCAGGAGCCACCATCCTGATAAGCAGCACAGAAACCCCATTCTTCTGTCCCTGGCAAGCCTCGTTACCTCTGCCCTGCCCTGGCCCTGGCACGGGGTTTCCAGCCCAACTGGTGCCACACCCTCT
The DNA here is from genome assembly GCF_000276665.1 of Chinchilla lanigera. Classification (NCBI taxonomy): domain Eukaryota; kingdom Metazoa; phylum Chordata; class Mammalia; order Rodentia; family Chinchillidae; genus Chinchilla; species Chinchilla lanigera. Next base: position 481,014 of record NW_004955478.1, on the reverse strand, counting down.
GGATTCTGCCAGGCCTTTCTCCAAAGGGTGCTGCCTGGCTGGACAACCAGGAAGCCTCCCCGCTATGCTCTTGGGCTTCTGTACTCCAAGCAAGGACTGGGACCACTGCCTCCCTGCCATCTTACACATTCCTTCTTAATTGGGGTCTTCTCTATGCATGCACACACAGTAAGTATGAGCCAGGCATGGGCCCAGCAGTGTCCACTTGCCCTGCTATATGCCATGCATCTGTTCAATTTCAAGTAGGCGGCAGTGACCCAGTGGAAGAGCCCAGACACCTCCGTGCCCTCTACTCCTCCTCAGCACCTCCATCAGCTCTGTAACTTGATTGACATGACATCAATAGTTCTCAGACCTGGCTGCCCACTTTGTTCACCATGGAGCCTGCTGAAATGCACCACTGGGCCCCGAGTCAGATTTAAAAGTATGTGGCAGTGTTAAGAATCCCCTGCCTAAGACATCATCCAAGGGAATGAGGATGGCAACTGAGGCCACCACCACTATCTCAGAAGCCCCTTCCCTGCTATATTGATTCCCAACACAAGTGGGAGCCACGCATACCAGCGGGCCACTAGCAAATGCGTCTGTAGCCTTGCAGACTGCTGCTTACCGTACATTAAATCTAATTTGGGAAGCTGCGGGGAGGGGCCCTGGGAAGAAAGGGCAGGAGTATGAAAGTAGATGGGCAGGATGACAGAGGCATGGGCAGAAGTGACGGTGAACGGGCACCGTGCAGTCAGGTGCAAAGCGGCAGGAGGGAAATGTTCAGAGGTGACCGGGAAGGTCCCGGGCAGGAGCTCAGCGCTGACTCAGGAGCAGTGGGGGACTAGGTAGGCTGGCAGGGGAAGTCTGTGCAGAGGGAGAAGTGAGATTCTGAAAGAGCCAGTGATGTGGAGGAAGCCCCAGTCTCACTCATTTCCCCTGTAGCCCTACTGTGCTCCCCTCCTTGGCTTCCAGCCTAACCAAAGCACCATGCCAGCCCTCCCAGTCAACTCCCTGAAGCTCTGGGAAGGGAAGGCTCAAATGAGAGGTTTCCTTTCCAGGATGGGCTACAAAAATTCCCAACAGTATTCAAAAGCCAGAGGGAGCAAAACAAGTGGGCCGCCTCACCCTGCGGAGGACAGTGAAGTCCCTGTCTTGCTCCTCCCCAGCAGCAGGACAGAGACGCCATTGCTACTCCCTGCCACAAGTAAACGGGAGGGAGGGGAGTGGGGTGAAGGGCTCTTTATGAAAACCACAGGCTGCCCCTTCCGTGACCAGCCGAGCCCCTGGTGTCCCGTCACCAGGCCTGGTCCAGAGCCGCAAGGGAGGAGATCTTTTGCGAAGGGCCAGGAAGGGGCCTTCAGGGAAAGAGAGGGAGGAGGCCAGGAGGTGGGGCTTGCGGGGCAGGGTGTCGCTGGTGCAGCCCCAGGAGGCCTCTGCTGGGAAGGTGAGCCAAGGGTCTGCCAGGATGGCTGCTCTGCGGAGGCGTTGAACTTGGCTTGGACATCCAAACTTCTCTTTTCCTTTCCCTCGGGAATAGGAATTTGCCAGGGAGGAGCAGACCCAGAGAACGAGGGATTTAAAGTTCAGTGTTGGGGTTTAAAATGGGGATTGTTTTTAAAGATGATTTCCTTTCATACTTTGGTTTCTTAAATTTTTTATTTTTTAGACATTCAGGGGAAGCCAAGGCAGAAGAAGGAACGGAAAGCAGGTAGACGACAAAACACACTCGACCCCTTTGACTGGGGGAGGAGGTACGGGGCAGTAGCTGCGGTAACCCTCGGGCTCTGTTAGCTGTGTGTGGATCAGTATGCCAAGGATCTGGGATTCCCAGAGCACAGTGTGACTTTGTAACAACACACGGGGTGCCCAAACATCCTTTTGTCCAGGACTGTGGGGTTTCCTGGGGTGGTAGCCCCCAAGGACAGGTGACAGAGGTAGAGACAAAGCAGCACAAACTTTTGAATTGTCATGGAGAAGGTATACAGAATCTTGGAAGGTGAGCAGAAGTTTAAGAAGGAAAAGACCTACCCCACAGTGGGGACAGTCTCATACAAGTCCTGACCCTTCTGGACGCTGTGGACACTCAAGAGAGCCAGTTCCCCTGTCACCCTTGCTGCCCCATGGGTGGATGGTGAGGCAGTCCTGGGGAGCTGTTGTCTCCCGCCCACCCCTGAGGAACATCTGTAGGTTGGCAGTGCCCTCCCTAAAGGCTCAGGAGAGGTAGCCTCCCTGCAGGGACAGCAGCAGACACTTTGCTCCAGGTCTGGCCGGGAGAGACACAAAGGAACGATTCAGGCTACTGGAGGCCAGGAGGCAGCTGGAAACCCCCGGGGGCGGGGAGACCTGTGAGGGGGTGGGAAGGGGCTGGGCTCACTCACAAATATTGACTCCCAGCAGATGGACAAGGCCTGGCCCCTGGCGGGTGCCAAGGAGGTACAAACAGGGTGAAGGTGCCCATTCATCAATTGGCCTCTCCAGTCTGAATGCAAGGGCAGAAACAGATAGCCCGAAGGGGCTTTTCCAGTTGTCTCTGTCATTCCTTAGTCTCCCAACCTGGCAGAGGGAGAAGCTCAAGGCCAAGGTTGCTCCAGCCTGCAAGGTAGGGAGGCCCCTCCCTGCCCTTATCTGCACAGACTGCAATCCCCAAAGGTAAGCAACAGGAAGAAAGCTCAGACTCAGGGTACATAGCTTCTGCTTTTTCCTAGATGCCTAGAGGCAACAGGAGGCCTGAGAGCATTTCCCCACTGTGGGATTCCCATGTGACCTCCTGCATCCTCCCCTGCCAGGCCCTACCCTACCCTGAGTTCAAAGTCAGCGAACTCAGGGCAGCAAGGGGGGGGGCTTTACTCTACACCTTCGCTGTTAAGAGGAAACTGAGACTACAAGTCAAACGTCTTTGGAGGCCCTCTGGCCTGCTGTAGGTGAGTCAGACACACCTTAATGGTGATGGTGTGGTGACCCCACACCCGCCTCTGTCTCATCTGTAAAATAGGCACAACACTCCAAACCTGTAGGGTTCTTGTGCACATGGGAAAAAAAAAAGTCACTGTAAAGTGTGGGTTCCGCTCCAAGTCCAGGGCGGGGCTCCTTGCATGGCAGCCACTGTAGAAATCATCCCAGTAGCCTGAATGTGATAGAGTGGCACTAGGCACTCAGGCCTGGTGGCCGCCTGACCTCACACTGATTTCTTTTCTGGAGCTCTACAGTCTTATTGGCTCTGGGGCCCCCTGGTCAGACACACGCCCTGAAATAGCAAGCGGCCAGCTGGGGCTTTACCAGTGCAAAAGCCCAAGGCACATTTGAGGAAGGGTGTTAGGAAGGGCCTCATCTTCAAGGAGCTTTCAGTTAAATAGAGGGCAAAAGACCGTTCTGCAAACACCTGTGGTACAGCCTGGACCGTGGGGGAGGCACTGAACAAGAGGGAAGGATTTGCAGAGAGAGTGACGTTTAAGGTAGACTTCCAAGCAGGTGGACAGTTTTAACAGATAATGGATGGGAAGCACACCTCAGGCAGGAAGGGTTGCAGGAAGGTGTGCAACGACAGGGTGGCCCACCCAGGTCTTCCTTACTGTCCCATCCCCAGATCAAAGTCAATATACAAATAAACACACAAAATGCACTGAGCCAAAGCCCACTCCACCTTGACATCATCCTTCCCAGTAGAGTCTACTAGATTTTAAGGGAAAACCTGAGCGCTAAATGCCTCCGCCCATCCCTGGGCTCTGCCCAAGGGCAAAAGCACTGATTTCTACCCTAGTGACCCCCACCCGCCTTTAGGAGTCATTTGGGTGTGCCGAAATTCGTTCATTGTCCTTTGCAACTCAACTTTCATTTAAGGACCTCTCGGGCCTCAGCCTGAGGACGGAATGCTGCTCCCCTCCCCAGGAGTCAACAGAGCATGCGCAGCAGTGGCCCAGAGCCTGCGGGGGCAGCAATTTGCAGCTGAAACCAGCTGAGTCTTTCCTTACACACCCACCCCATGAGAGGGAGCCTGAGGTCTTCCAGCTAGAATAAAAATGATGCTAATCTTCACTTAGTGCCATTTATTGAATGTTACTAAGTATAGGGCGTGTTTGTAAGCTGCTTACCTGTGGCAACATGCTCCCCCCTCCCCCGGAACCACCTCTGGAGATTTTGCTCTTATTATTGCATCCATTTCACAGGGTGCAATCACTGAAGGCCTTGGGTTACCAGTCCCCAGGGCTCTACAGCTGGGAGGTGAGAGAGAAGGATCTCTAAACCACTGCTTTGGGCCCCCCAAGTTCCACACAGGACCCCCATCATAGACATGATTACCCAGCTCAAGCCTCCTCCAACAGGCAAGCAAGTTTTGTCTTACCCCTGCCCAGCTAGTGGGCTGAGGTTCTGTCCCATTCTGCACAGCAGGGAGAGCACCCGAGGTGGGGGAAGATGTCAGCCAGAGACCTTGCGGGTTGAACAGAGTGGGAACCGTTTGTCCTCAGCAGAATATTTCAGTGTCACTATATGGACGTTCAGAGTCACTAATTCATTGTAGTCGTCCCCACTGTTCTGTACCCTGTAGGGGGCTTAGTGGCATCCTTAGCCTTTGCTCACTGGATGCGAGAAGCAGCCTCCCAGTTACAAAAATCAGAATGTCTCCAGATGTGGCGACAGTTCCCCTGCGGGGCAACACCGCCCCTGGTTGAGATCTGTGGACCCAGAGGAAGCAAGACTTTAGGTGAGCTGGCACACTTGCAGAAAGGCCTCCAGGCAAGAAAAGGCTCAGGCTGTGTACAGAGACCCCTAACCTCAGGCTCTCCCTTGAGAACAGTGAGGCTCAGGGAAGGTGGGTCTATGGGAGCTTTGTCGCAGGGGTAGCGTATTCCTAGGGTGGCACGTAGGTGTAATGCTGGACAACCACAAGGCCTGGCTCCCTTAGTCTAAGACAGGGGTCCTCTCCCACCTCACTGTGCCTTCATTCCAGGGACCCTTTTGCTTTACACACAGTGCCCTCTGGAGTTGTGCAGTGGGATGGTCCTGCTCGAACCCCAGCCATGGATTGTCGCTCAGCCTGGGGTTGGAGGTGAGGTGTCCTCAGGAGAGGTGGTGGGGAGAGTCACAGATTTCTCTGAGAACTGGCAAGTGAGGTCCTGGCAACCCTCAGCCTTGCTCTCCAGGCTATATTCTCTGGCTGGCTGATCAGGAAAGGAGAATGGCGTATTCCTGACAAGCCCTACTTCACCCCAGCCTTCAGATCCTCCCGGGGCGACGAGCGAGCGTGTGTGTTCTTGCGTGGCAGGCCCTTACATACTGTTTTGATTGTTATCGTCCTGCCCTGAAAGGCCTGATTGTTTAGGCCCGGTGGTGACATCACCGGCTTCCCACTCGGCAGACTGTCGAGGTGTTTGATGAGCCTGCAGGTGGGAAGGGGCTGGGTGCTCCCCAAAGGCTGCCTGGCCCTACCTGCTCAGCGGAGCCGGCTTAGCACGCAAGGGATCTTCCCCCACCTCCTACCTGCAGTTCCGGGAGCTTCACAGGCTAGAATGACGAGATGACCCATCCAATCCCTTAAACCTGATGCTTTCCCCAAAGTGGGCAGGGAAGAGCCCCAGGGATTCAAGCTACAAGGCAGGGTGTTGGCTGAGGGTGATTCAGGCCGCCACTGCAGACCGCTTCATGCAGAAGCTCTCATATAACCATGGGTTCTGTGACTCCCAGGGCCATGTCCTCGGGGCCCTTACCTGCTAAGTCTCCCAGCAAATAAAACCAATCTGATGCAAAGGCTGTTTATGAGGCTGCCTCATCCAGCATGTGGGGACATCCACCTGGGAGCAGTGCACTGTGTACTAGGGAGGCTGTTGATCCTAGCTGTGCTGGAGACCGTGCCTCAACAGAATGGTCAAAGAAGCCGTGTCCCATCACACAGTAGAACACTGCACAGCTAGGAGAGCGGGAGATCTGTACCTACACGCATAAGGTAGAGGCGTCTCAAGACAACCTCTTTGAGTGAAAGAAATGAGACACTAAATAGTAAATGCCATGTGGTCCTCTTCACAAAAATCCCTAAACAGGCAAAGCTAAGCGAGGACCTCACATGTCCTCATTGATGTGTGGCCAATCCCCGCTAGCAGTTTTGTTTGTTAATTCTCCTCGGGTGTTTGGAATTTGAGCAGAAACTAATGACCCATTAAAGGCCACATTTCAGTTCCTAAGTGAGAGTCATACTTCTGGAAAAAGAATAAATTCCCACTGCTCTTTAAAAAGATGTTTTCTGCAGTTATAGGTCGGCAAAAGAGTGCAGAGTATAAGAGCTCTGCTAGATGAATTTTCAGAAACTGGCAAACTGGCAAAACCCACATCCAGATCAAGAAACAACACAGCCAGCACCCCGTGACTCCCAGCCCTGGGCCCCCTGCTCACTGCTGCATTTTCCAGAGTTTATTACTCCATTTAATGTCACAAAAGGCAGAAAGAACAGGAGGCCAAGGCAGCTTCAAGGAGGAGCTAGCCTCGGCGTCTTCTGTGGCTGTTCTGTTGCACTTCACATGATCTGATGGGGAAGCCTGTGGGATGATTAACCCTCCAGATCTATCCAGAATCCAGCCATTCCTTGCTTCTCCATTTCTACCCCAGCTAGAGTCTTCAAGATGTCCATCCTCCCGAGAGCATCCCAGTGGCCTCCTAACCAGCCTCTTGCAGCTACTCCTGCCCACCAAAGTCTGTTCTCCGCACTCTTATGATGCCTGGTTATGCTGCTGCTCTGTTCAAAATACTGCTGCTGCTGCTCCTGCTGCTGCCGCCGCCGCTACTGCTGCTGCCGCTGCTGCTGCTGCCGCTGCTGCCGCTACTGCTACTGCTGCCGCTGCTGCTGCTGCTGCTCTCAGAGGCAAAGCCTAGTCCTCTCCTGGCCTGCCATGACCTACAAGCGCCCTGTTCTCCTTGCTCATTCCCTCTCAGCTACCTGTGGCTCACTTCTTTGCCTCTTTCAAGGCTAGGCAATCTGGCCTTTCCAAAATGAGATCATGACCCTCCCCTCCCCCCATCTCCCCAGCAGTGGTTCTGGGGGAAGCCAGCTGCCCTGATGTGAGGACATGCAAGTAGCCATATGTGGCAAGAAAATGAGTCCTTCTGCCAACAGCCATGTGAGTGTGCCATCTTGGAGGAGAAGTCTGCAGCCCCAGCCCAGCCCTCAGATAACAACCCTGGATAATATCTTGACTGTGACCTCATAAGAGAGCCTGAGCTGGGATCACTCAGCAAAACTACTCTCAAATTCTTAGCTCGCAAAAAAGTGCTTAAGTGCTTACCGGTGTAGGCCACCATGTTTTGTGGTATCCTGTCAAAGGCAATGGAAAACCAATATAGTCACCCCCATCTAAAAACTAGACTACTTTTTCTATTCACTCCTTTCCTCTTCTGTCCTTTTTCCTTCCTCACAGTATTTCTTACCTTCTCACCTACTATAATCTAGTCTTCTAAAATGTTTAGTGTTTGTTCTTTCTCCCTCACCTGACCTTGTACCAGGACAAGATAGGTATCCTCATCTGTCAGTTTATAATGTGTCCCAGTATCTGAAAGACAGCCAGATATCTGTAGTCATGAAACATGAGGATACAGATACAGGCCCCAGAATTCCAGGGGACACTGATGTCTGCTTCCAGCTTTGGGGGATCAATCATCCATGAGCATGTCACAATCCCTTGAGTTTCAGTGCCTTTAGCTGAAATAAGGAGGGTAAATTGGGTGACTCATGAGCTCTTTTCCAGATCCTAAGTCTTCTGATTCCTACACAAGGACAGCATTGTGGGTTCTCTGGATTCCAGGGGCGGCAGAGACTGCCCTCCACCTTCACCAAAGCTCATTTTCCTGTCTGTGCACATCTGGAAAGCCAAAAAACAAAACTATCTCACTGTGCACATCTGGACAGCATAAACCAATCACTCTAAGAGGAAACTCCAAAATGCTGCTCAGCAAAACTGCAGCGCGGGCCAAATGGGAGAGGTTGAAAGACTTCTTTCTTTTCCACCTGCAAAACAGTCTTCTGGGCACGATCTTACGAGCTGAATGCTTTGCCACTGAATAACATACGCTCTCAATAGCCTTCCACAGCAGTCTCTGTCACAGTGCTCTCTCTACCTGGCGCCTGGCCAATGTAAGACTTACAGAAAAGGACTTTTTCCCTGCCCCTTTGTTTAGACCAAACTATACCTTCACTTGCCCTTCAGGCATGTGGCCCGAGTTCAAAGCTGAACACCACCTGCTCCTCCTCCACTCCCTTCAGGGAGAGTGATTGAACTGCACGCCTAATGCAAACTGAACTGAACAGGGAGCTTTCAGGCTGCTGGTGAGAAACCCTCAGCTATTTGCATGCAGTTAGGACGGCCCCTCCCCTCCGTGGCTGGGAAAGGAAAGCTGCCTGGCAGGATGTAGTCTCCTTGTTTGACAACCAGCCTGCTCTCCCCAAGCAAACAGGAGTTATTATTCCTTTGCAAATGAAATGAGTTTCAGGAGCACTGAACTGAAGGTAAACAGGACAGGGAGGGCAAGAAGCATGGCAAGGTAGGGTGCTTCCCAGTGGCACTTCACACCCAAGGGTGTCAAGGGCTTGATGGTGAGGACACCCCGGGGCATGGAAGGCTCCCGTGGCAACAGAGAGGGAGCCTTTGAGTTAATGTCCTATGAATGCAGAGGATGCTATCAAAGGAGAATGAAGGTGAATGAAGACCTTGGGTGAAGGTGTTTGGTCAGCTTTCCCATCCTTCTTAGGACCTCCCTGCCTTCAGGTAATAGGGTGGGGAAGAAGAACAGCACTTCTCTCAGGTTCAGAGTTCCCTCTGAGGTGAGACCACTGCCGTCTCCAGAAGCCTAACAGCACACAGAGCATACAACTCTGGCCCACAGCTGCGTGCAGGCAGGATCTGGAGAAAATGAGAGAAATCTTTGCCTTCCTCCTGCTGCAGGCTCTGGGACTTGCTTTCTAGCTAACCAGGAACTCAGGGCCTTCCTGTTGAGAAATGGTAATGTTTTCTTGGCTTCCGAATATGGATAGCCAAGGGCAAATGCAGAGTACAAGGCCATGAAGTTAATGCCAGTGGGTAGGTGGGAAAGGTCATGAGTCAGGAGGCTGGGCACCTCCTGCTCTGCTACCAACACTACTAAGAATGCATAGAGTAGCCATCTCATCAGAGCCCCTTCCATCAGAAATAGCCTGTGCTGACTGCGGAGAGCAGAAAAGAAATAAACATGGGTAGAAAGGCAAGGAAAATCATTATTTTAAGACTGTACTTTTAAGGAAACTGCAGGTTCAGGATGCAATTAAAGTTACCCAAGGTTACAGTCCCTTTCGCTTTTCTAGGAGACTCATTCCAAAACACCTCTGTGCTTTTCTCCTGTGAAGGTAGCCTGTACTTTTCCTTTAATGCGACGGATTTACAAATTCCCCAGACTCCCCATCCTCAAAGAAGCAGGAGACAGCACATCTTCAAACTTCAAACACATATAAAGGGTCTGCATTCTAACCCAGCTCACTCAACTGTAACCTCACAGGCAGGAGGAACACACATCCTAGACCACCCATCTGAAGGACATCCCCAAGACCTCATAAAAACCCTAAACTCAGCCCATAATGCATCGCTTTCTGCGAGCTCCCAGACTCCCCTCTAAGTGTGGAATTCTAATAATCCTTCCCATGCTGCTCCTCCATGTATCCTGCAGGTCTTTTCTGCAACATAAATTGGTGAACCTACAAACTGCCATATGGGTAGTGCAAAAAGAAGTCTCCATTTCTTCTTTGGGGGACTTCCTCGGGCCTCATCCTATGACAATGTGACCACAAACACTGTCTCCTGAGCCCCTGTCCTGTGCCACACCTAATGCTGAGCTCTGTTCTAGTAATTGCCCTACATAAAAGTATCATAAACTCATGTTGGAGCTAAAAAAAACCAAGTCTTACAGAGGGTAAGATTCCTCCTGTCCTAAATCCCTGAGTAGCTCAGCCTGCGGTGTGGCATGAGGGGAAACTTTCTGTAATCTCAGCTTCTCAGGAGGTATCTGTGGTTATTAGCAATAGTTCATATCCTGACGCCATCAATTACCAGTTGTCCCCTGTGGGGTGGGGCCTAGCACAGGTGTTGTAAAAGATCTGTTTGCTGTAAAATAGTAATTCTATGGGAACATTTTTAAACAAAAATGAGGTCCCCGGTATTTTCAAATGGCTTGTTGGCTTCTGACATGTGTCTAGTGGCCTTTTCACTCGGCTAAGTTAGTAGCTGGTGAAAGAATTCCTTGGTTCCTATATGCTAGGCTTACTTGCTCAAAAGGAATACCTGCTTCCCCAGGGTGCTTCTCAAGAGGCCAAACCCCAAATTGGAGGCTGGGGGGGGGCAGTTAAACCTTGTTATCTCCTGAGCTTTTACCCAGCATTACCCTTTGAGTTTGCAAACTGTGGGTGCTGTGCAAGAGGAGCAAGGAAGGTGCTTCGGGCTTCTTCATGAGCGACCTGGGAGGAGGAACCAAGTGTTGGGTTGGGATGGGGAGGAATGGAAAGTTCAAATTCAGTAGAGTACAACCACCCTAGGAAGGGCCACGGAAGGAGGACAAAAAAGCTGATTATGGTTGTGCATCTCTATACTCCCAGGTCTCAGGAGGCTGAGACAGGAAACTAGCGAGTTTCAAGGAAGCCTGCACTATTTTGTGAGACCCTGTCTCCAAAGACCCAAAAAGTTATTTTAAAAAGGAGAGACCAATGTTTACCACATACCAAAAAAAGAACAAAGATGCCAACAGCTGCCTGCGCCCCACCTGAAAATCTAATGGAGACGTGTAGCAGCTGGAGTCATTAGCCCAGAGCTGAGGCTTAGAGGGACTGTCCACTATCCTGTATGCAGGAGTGTTTACAGTGATGGTCTCCCACCATCCTACTGAACCCAGCATCCTAAGGAAAACAGCCAGTTCTGAGGGCTCTTCAAAAGTGTCAGTTTCAGAAAAAGCAGAACTGCTTCCCATGGAGGCAGTGGGATAAAGGAAACAGGACCACCCAGTGCAATGCCAAGCCGACAAACAATACACCAACCCAACAAATATCTACAGAGGATGTTGGGGAGCCGTCAGGAAAACTGAACAGGATCAGTATGTTCGACAGTTTTATCACATCTAAGTTAAATGCCTAGGGTTGGACAACTGTATCATGATTACATGGGGAACATGTCTTTATTCTCCCTCCCAACCCCATGAAAGCTATATTGACTGCATTACTTCCAGACTTCTTCAATAATTTAAGGTACAAATTCAGTCATTCATCAGATATTTAGAAAGTACCTACTATGAAAGGAAATCCTGGGTACTCTTCATTTTTCAAACTCTTTATTCTGAAATAATTTTAGACTTGTAGAAAAATTATAAAAATAGTACAAGGAGTTCCTGCATCCCTCTCGCCCACATTCTGCTGATATCAGTGATGCAGAGATGCACGGCGCAGTGACACACTCCAGAAGGCGACACTGTACAGCAGCATTGCGAGTTAAAGCAGATTCTGTCCCAGTCTCCCCCCTTCCTTCCCTGACGTCCTTCTCTCTGCTCTTTCAGGCTCCACTCGGGGTGCACATCATGACACCCAGGCATCAGGTCTCCTGCGTCTGCTATATTCTGTAACAAATTTCCATCTTTTTCTTGTTTTTCATGACACTGAGAACATTGGCCAGTTACTTTGTAGAATGTCCCCCATTCTGGGCTTGTGTGATGATTTGTCATGGTTAGGTTAAGGTTGTGTAGTTTGGGCAAGAATATACAGAGGTGATACACCTTCCTCAGTGCATCTCACCAGAGGGCACAGTATACCTCTGCATCTCATTTCTACTGATGTCAGCCTTGATCAACTGGTTAAAGCAGTGCTGCTGCTGTTGCTATTATTATTACTATCATTATATTATTATTATTACTATTATTATAATATTAGGAATACTGGAGGTTGAACCAAGGGCCTTCACACTGAACTATATCCCTAGCCCCTTTTAATTTTTAATTTGGGGCTCGCTATGTCACTAAGTTGCCCAAACTGAGCCTGAACTTGAAATCCTCCTGCCTTACCTCTTATAGTGCTGGGATTACACGCGTGTGCCCCACATCCAACTATTTCCCTTAGTAAAAATGCTTGCAGGGATACTTTGAGACTATGGAAATATCCTGTTTTTTCTTAGTCTTTCTCAAATTAATTTCATCTGCCATTGGTAGACTTGCCTACAGCAACTGTCATGTGTTGTATATACACATAGTTCCGAAAGCTTTTCATTTCCTCATTCCTTCTTACATTTGTGACTTGGAATTGTTCTATAAGAAAGAGCTCTTCCATTTGCTCCAGTATGAATGCATGGATGTTTATTTTATTCTATGAACTATAATCCCATAGTATCCTTATTTCTTTGCTCAAACTGTTCCCCCTTTGACCAGAGGGGGCTCCCTTAGGTTGGCCCTTGTATCTTTGTCCTATATCCCCATTCTTTTGCAAAAACATCTTTACTTTCTGGTATGCCCACTGGTCCTGGCTCATATTGTATTGTCAGCTCCCAGTCCTGGAATCAACCAGTTCTCCAAGAGTTCCTGGTGCCTTTGACTGGAAAACGGCACTTAGGAACCACGTTTGGAGCACCAGGTGTGCTCACTGCTGCTGAGATATTATTGTTGTCGGAAATTTTTGTATGATGCTAAACTATATCCTCAAGTACACACATACAGTGAATTGTATTTGTTTCTGAATTTATTTTATTGTCTATATATTAAAAACCATAAGACAAATATTCTATGGTCTCACTTATATTGTAGAATCACAATAAGAACCAAATTCATACAAACAATACAGAAAAGTAGCAGTCAGAAACTGGTGGGTTAGAGAAATGGGGACATTGCTGGTGAAAGAGTTGGTTAGTTGTAAGGTGAATAAGTTGAGAGGATCTAATGTACAGGGAGTAGACTATGGTGCACAATGTTGTATTGTATATTTGAAATCTGCTACAAAAGTAGATTTTAAATGTTCTTACCCCCCATGTGCACGCAGATGGTAACAATATGAGTGAGAGATGCACTAATTAACTTGATAACTTGATAACCTCTTCACAGTATATACCTGTGTCAGCCTGAAATAGACAAACTCATACTTTCATGTTACTGCCTCAGATCCAACCCAATACCATGAGATTTACCCAAGGCTAGAAATGAGCAAGCAGCATGGTGAATGCTACAAAAAACAAAAAAGAGGATAGAGGTGACCAGATGTCAGTCTCAAGAGGGGAAAGGGAAATTTGTAGCATCTAGTTCTCCTAAAGGGGGGAAAACAAGGAGAGAAGATTACAAAGGGATTCTATTTTTAATTTAAGCTGAAAACTCAAAACCAGGAATGAAAAGGCTGTCTCCAAAAGGAGTGTTCTTTGTCTAGGGGTGCAGCTCAGGGGTAGAGCGCTTACCTAGCATGCTCAAGGCCCTAAGTTCAATCCTTAGCACCTCAGTCCACCCATCCATCTGTCCATCCATCCATCCACACATCCATGGCATGTCCTTACCATCCAGGTGGATGAGGGCTCTGAGGTAACCTCACAAGAAGCAGAGACTCTCAGACTGGCATGTGTATTAGCAGCAATTTGGGCAATTTCTAAAGTCATTAGTCACTCCCTGGTGAATCACTAGAGCACGGCCCAGCACAGGACAGGAAGTACCATGTATGAGGACAGGTGGAAGCCAAAGTAGGCCAGAGAAGACCTTGCTTTGCCCATGAAGTGTTAGAAACATTGTCACCAACATGCCTGTCAGTTCCACTGTGTTCTCCTCTGGGCCTGAATCCCAAGCTTGCCCTGGCTGAAAATCCTTCTCCCTCTATGGATCTCAGAGGAGGATCAAACTATTCACCCACCAACATCCCACAAACAGAAGTAGAGAGTCTACAGTTCAACAGCATTTTGGGGAATACAAAACATTTATAACTGTTTTGAGCTTTCAGCAAATTCCCCCATAAATCTCTGTTGTAAATGGCAGGCTGGGCGCCCATTCAGCTCACAAAAGCCCATTTCACTCATGCGTGCAGAGTTTATAAGTACTTAAGTACCTTATGAGTTACGTAAAGCTTGTGGGGGAGTTCAGGAACTGAATCACCATTTATAATATTTTTTTTCCTATGAGAAAATGCCTTCTCTGTGAACAGTGAAAAGGGAACAAAAGGCCACTCAAGCAATGTGTGTGACAGCAACATGGAGACAGGAGGTAGCGTCCCCTTGCTTTGAAACTCCACGGAGAGCGTTGCTTGTGCTCTTGGTGCAGTGGCCGTGAAGCAGTTTAGGGATTCCTCTAGTCCCAAGGAATCATCCAGTTTCTAGTCTCTCTCAGACACAACACCAAGGATGTGACAAAGACAGTGCAGGAATCCCTGCCCTCTGGTTGCTCAGGGTCTGAGTGGTACAGGTGAAGAGAAGCACCATGAACTCTTAGGGAGTCTGCTGTGTAAGGAAAAGGCAGGAGCTGTTGGAACTCAGGGAGGGGAAACCAGGCCCCATTTGGGGTTCTTGAAGGTTTCCAGAAGAAAGCTGCCCAGGCAAGGAGGTGAGGACCATAGAGGTCAACATGTGCAGACCCTTGTTACAGAAACGGGGAGGAAGTGTTGATCATGATTGGTGATGGGACGGCTGGTAGAAGGTGGCTGACAGGACACACAAGATTTTTTAAAAATTGTGGTATAACTCACATAATACGAAGTTCACAAGTTAAACCACCTCAAGGTGCACATTTCCATGGCGTTTAGTATACAATCACCATGTGTTTCAGAGCCAAATGGTTGTGGAACACCCTAAAAGGGTTCTCAGTACCCTCAAAGGAAACCCAGTATCCACCAGCATTTCCTGTTCCCCTCAGCTCCCGGCCACCACTAATCTGTTTCTGTCTCTGCAAATTTGCCCATCTTGAAGAGCATATAAGTAAAACCATACAATACGTGGTCTTTTGTGTCTGGTTTCCATTCAGCATGTTTTCAAGGTTCATCCATATTGTATTGCGTATTAGTACCTCATTGTCTTTTATGGCTAAGTAATAGTCCATTGCATGAGTGTATCACATTTTATTAACCCATTCATCCATTGGTGGACATTGAAGTCATTTCTACCTTCTAGCTATTGGCAGTAATGCTGATGCTAAGCATTTGTGTATGAATTTTTGTTAGGAAGCTTGTTTTCAAATACTCTAAGTCTATACTAAGGAGTGGGATGGCTGTGTCACATATTAAGGATTGGCATTGGTCTCAGTTGCAGCTGGAAGCCATTTAAGTGAGGACCCACACGGCTAGACTGCATTTTAAAACATTTGCAATGGATGACATGGATAGAGGGTTAGAGGTGCCAGGAGTAGATGTCAGGCTGGGTGAAAGAAACCAGATTGGAAGGGGGCACAATGTCATTTCTCTTCATCTCTTTCACCCTACCACTCTCCCTGTGACACCACGAGACATCCAGTCACGAGAGAGGAAGAAAACTATTTTCTCTTGATATCTTTACAGATTAAAAGAAACTATCGAGTCAATGGCAAAGC
Organism: Chinchilla lanigera; assembly: GCF_000276665.1. NCBI lineage: Eukaryota > Metazoa > Chordata > Mammalia > Rodentia > Chinchillidae > Chinchilla > Chinchilla lanigera. Next base: position 465,510 of record NW_004955478.1, on the reverse strand, counting down.
GCACAGAAGGCAAGACAGGCGATTCTGAATTTCCTCCCATCTGGACTATGAGGAAAACTCTGATCCCTAAGCAGACCCTCAATCTCTTTAAGCCCCTCATCCTGTCTGAGTGAACCAAAATTCCCAAATGGCTAAGTGGTGGTGGCCTGCTCAGCTCTCCCTTGAATCACAAGCCAATTTCCACCATAAAGGAAGTTGTTTATTCCCACAAAGTCTCCACTATCTTCTTATCAGCTCTGTTATTTATATAACTGCTCCTCTTATGAGTCAAGCCCAGGTTCAGGGCAAAAGTTCAAATCTTCTCCAGTCTGAATAACCTCAGACTTACAGCATTCTCTTCTTTAAAAAGCAAAGACAGAACTACCCACAGATCTTTCTACCCTCCCCATAGGGAACCAGCATCTCCAAGGGGAACTGTTGCCCATGGTCTTTATGAGTGAATTTCATTATTATTCTACATAAAGGGGAGCCTAGTAAGACCCTACACATTCCAGTGGAAAATCTGCCATGTGGCCAAGTTGTCAGTGGCTTCTAAAGAGGTGTTTGCTACATAAGGAGCCTCCTGGGCCACTACATTCTATTTTTTATTTGTTTGTTTATTTTTGAGATAAGGTCTTGCTATGCAGTTCAGACTGACCCTTGAACTCACTATGTAGCCCAGGCTGGCCTCGAGCTTATAGTGATCCTCCTACCTCAGCATCCTGAGTCCTGGAATTACAGACATGGATCACCATGCCTGGTTTGCACTACATCCTAATCTGCTACACAAAACAGTTTGCCAAAGATCCACTCCAAAGTCCCCCACATAGCTAGTTCTCAAGAGATCCTTGATGTAATGAAGGAAGGAATAATGAATGGATAAAGTCAGACTCCCATGGAAGCAAGAAGGAACATATTCAATGTCATGATCTGCTTTGGGTTTGCTGCTCTATTTCCTTGGGACTGACCTTGACAGTAATGGGAACAGAATCAGGTGTGGGAGGGCGTTCCACACCCAGCACTTGGCCCATAAAGACTCCTAAAGGGTTGATTTGGTGGAAGTCTCTATTTAGGCAAAAGCAGAGCAGAGAAGCCAAGTGCAATTGAAAGTCTGTTGTACGGAATAGGTCCTCTGAGAATGCTGGTGACCTGGGAGCCCATCACTTGCATTTTCCTAGAGAAGCTTGACTCCAGGACTCTGTATGCTGTTAGAAAATGGTCATGGTGGTGCGGATCATCTTGCCAGACTCTTCAATAAGACCCATCTGTCCACAGCTAGCCAAGGGGCCCTTGCGGTCGTCTGAGTAGTGCTATCTAGGTGCCTGGAAGATGTAATGTGACAAAGAGCACTCCCTCGGAGCCACAAGGTCATTCCTCCAGGGCCTGTGCTAACAGTCTTCCATGATCCACAAATTATCGCCAAAGCAGAGTTTCCAGGCTTGTTGGGCAGTTTATGAGTCAGGGCCAGGGTCCTGCTGCCCACTTCCGGCCTGGGAAGCATCTGGACTTTCTGTGCTACAGGTCAGCAGGATATACTACAGGCACCATTATCTGATAGAATCAGAGGCACAAGTGCCCAGATATGGCCTGGAGGTTTCACCCAGACCAGTGGGACAGGCAGACAGTTTACAAGCTAAGTAACACATCATAAAAGTGAGCAGCAAATGCTAATGAGCCAACAAGCTAGGACAAAAGGGCCTCCTCTCTGACCAAGCCACCTTCCTGGGTGCTGGCAGCCCTGCCCAGCCAGGACTGACGGTGGCTCAGGGTAACTCACAGCGCTGCCCTCTGGACTGCAGAAAGCTACTGTCAGCCTTGGGGGGATTTCTAGAGATTTCCCAGATCAAAGAACTAAAAGTCTAACGCTGTCCTCGAACTCTGCCTAGACACAGAGGGGGTGAGCCTGACAGACGTCCTTTCATGGCAAGCACCATCATCCACCTCCCTGTGACTTTTGTGAGTCTCCCTCCAGCGTCAGATGACAGATGTGGTCCTTGACTGTGAGGTTCACTGTGCACTGTTTAAAGTCGAGGAGGGGAAGCTTCCTTGGAAAGTAGCCACCAGAGAAAGCATTTGTCCCTGCAGTTTGCTCGGACTGAGTCCCCACAGCTTGAATTTGTCAGCCTATGTGGGTATAGGAGGTTGTCTCGGGCTACTGGGTATTCTAATGAGATAGGAAACCCATGGACTACATGGCTACCATCCTGTGACATTTAGCATCCTTGAGTCTACCTGGACCAATTCAGTATGGGCCTACCATGGCATGGAAATGATGCCGAGAAGGAAAACGATCATCTTAGGGACTGCTGAGTGGTATTCCTTCACTTACGTGACAAAAGTTACCAGGTACTTCTATGTGCTACAGTCCTAGGTGGGTGCCAGGGACACAAGAGTGAACAAAACAGAAGGGCCCACGCTCTTATGAAGTTAGGCAGAGATAGACAATACACAAGCAAAAAAATTGAGTGGGTAGCTACCTCCGCACATTGAATTATAAAGGGCATGACCTCAGAGGTCTGATGGAGAAGATCAGAGAGGATCCAGTCTGAGAAAGGCAGTTAGAGATGGGCTTTTCGAAGAGGTGAAACTGAAGCTGAGATGTGAAGAATGAAAGGAGAGGAAATAGCACTTTCCATGCAGAGGAATGAGAAAGAAAAGCTGACAAGTAGGCAAAGTCTTTGTGTGTTCAAGAAACCTTGAAGTCCTGCGTGGCTAAAGTCTGATGAAGTGGAAAGTGAACCTGAACTTTACCTCAAATGCAATAAGACCTGAGAGAATTCATCTCAGAATTCGGCAAAGGTCAGTGTTCAGCATGGGTGAGAGCTAGGCTCCCTGAAATTTTTTGCTTGGCTACCCATTCAACTCACCTAAGGATCAGGGCTGGTCAGCCAGGCTTAGCAGATGATTTAGGAACACAGGGAAATTGCCTGGCTTTAAAATAGCCAGATTTCCAACCCCTGCATCAGATCTATCCAGAGCTGGACCCCTCGGCCCTGACTTGGAGGCTCAGTCTTGCCCTTACGACCAATCTTAGATAGACTCGGGAGTTTCTTGTGCAGTTATGTGACATGCAACATCTCTTACTTTTTTCCTAAACCGGAGTGAGTCCCTGTACTCCAGCTCTGTGGCTGGCGTCCTTCTGACCTCATGCTGAGCTTTCCTGAGATCAGAACCTTCATCTAGCTTGCTCTTATCTCATGCCTGGGCTCCTGAACCATCTTCCTGCGACTGCAGTCCTACTGTGTAGTGAGAGACCTTTTGGAAGCTGACTGCACTCTGCCTGCACTTTCAAATAGTGGCTGATCCTGGATCCTGCCATATCGTGCTCCTGCCTCTCAGACCCCTGTGGCCCTTGGCTGGCTTTTCATGGTAAATGCACCACACCCTTCTGAGCCCTTCGCTCCTGACCCTTAGTCTGCCTGGCAGGCAGAGCACCCTCTCAGCATCTGCACCTGGGTACTTCCGTGCACTGAGGAGGCTGAGTCCCAGGGCCAGGTTTCTGTCTATCTCTTCCTGACCTGCTGCTGTGACTGCCGAGCTAAGGCTCAAAAGATGTTGGCCTCAGCCTGTGTGCTCCAGACAGGAATCAGGACAAGCACTCAAGTTTATAACTTGCGATTTAAAAGAGACTAGCAGCCCGAAGATTCATCTATTGAAGGGATTTTACTTGGAGTTAAAGAGATTTAATTTTGGCTTCCTTTGACTCAGGGGCATAGCAGTCTCCCCTCCACACACACAGGTCACTTGGCTCCCTCCCTGTGCCACTGGCCCTTAACAGGGAGTGTGCGCATGTTGGCTGGACAAGCATCCATCCCCTCGCCGACAGCCAGACAAGCCATCCTTGCTGGAGAATGAAATGGACTCTCAAGAGGTTTCTAGAATAGCTCCATTCCCAATGAATGAGGCTGAGGAATCCTCCGCTTCAAACGAAGCCTTGGGTAGACGCACAACATGGAAAACAGATGTGTGTAAAACTCTGATTCTCACCCTCACCATGGAAACTTGATAGCTCCATAGGAGACAGTCTGCAGACCACGGCTGGAAATTCATGCTCCAAAGCCATGGAGTAGTCACGCCCTGCGAATGAGGACTGGAGTGGGAAGGTCCAAAAGGATAAGGATGATGAGGCCGATACAGCCACAGCAGCAGCTGCCTCTACTAAGTGAATGAATGCTAAGTTTAAGTATTCTAACTGTACACCAGCAAAAGCTGGAGCTCCATGAACCTAAAACATCTCCAAGGCCATATTCCTCCTGGAGAGCCACGCTGTGAAGCCAGGGGTGTCACAGATCCCTTTACACGTAAGGATGACATTACTCGAGTTGAAGGGTGACCTCTAGTACCCAAATTACATCCTGCAGAGCGTAGGGAGTTTCAGAGCGACCAAAGGCGGAAGTAGGACCCGAGAAGAAGGAACTGGTGTCAACTAGTGAGTGTGGATCTGAAGACCCAAACTGCTGTACCTGCTTCTTTCCACTGTGACAGGACTGCCCCATGTCCTAGGTATCTGCCAAACACCTGTAGCCCTGGGTCAAGCTCATCAGATTTACTTTTGAAAGAAATGATTAGTGCAGTGCGCCCCTCCAGCAAACTCAGATTCATCAATCCACCCAGGGGTTTCTTAGCCAACACCTACATTTTGTGCCCAAAATGCAAGAGTTGAAATTTCTGCCTTCATTCTAGTGCTTCAACAAAACTTCTGGTGGCTGGATCAAAAGGTGTTTGCAATGACACAATGCATTAAATAATTTCAGGTGTTCAAGCTTAGCTCCACTAACATCAGACTCATGAATCTGTAGCATTATTCACAAATGGAAACGAAATATGAGTAAAACTCCTGCATGTGATTGATTCATATCCATGTGTGAACTCCCTTCTGTCACGAATGTTCTCTCCAAAACATTCAGGGACTTTGCACACGTGTGGGTTTTTAAGTGGGGCTGGGGCCATAGTTCAGTGGTAAAGTGCTTGGCCAGTATGCATCAGGCTCTGGGCTTGATCCCCAGCATGACCACCAAAACAAAACAAAAAAAAAAACTTGTTTTCCACATAGAGATTTCTAACCATGACAAACAATGTCAAAGTTAGGTGAACTGTACTACACAGAAAGTGTGGCCTCTGTCCTCCAGAATTCTGAAGGCAGGAACCAGGCCTCTCCTGCTGAACCCAACAGCCTGTACCTGGTGGTGGTGCTGGAGGGGTGGGCATTACAACCCACCCACTGCCTGCTTCAGTGTCCATCCATTTGTGCTGAGTGCATTTTTGCTAAACTGCTCAAATCCTAAGGCGATGACATGGGATGGAGTTGAGAACGGAGAGAAAAATGAAAGACTGACCCCCCCCCATTCATTGTGATGTCTGTGAGATTCTTGTACATGTGGACCACAAGAGAGAGGAAGAGATGGAGGCAGTGATGAACAGCCCAAAGCCATGTCTCTGCAGCAGCCTGTCCATTCACTTGGGCTCATTTGAACTGGGCTCCAGCCTACCCAAGGTCCCTTTCCTAGATCAGACCCATTTGTCAGAAACCGTTAATATTACACACAGTTTCAGTCCACCCAACACTGAAAGAATATTAAATTCTATCAGCATCCTGCAGGCTTTATCCCATACTAAGTATCTTCATTATAGACCACACACCTGGACCAATTTGAAATCGGAGTTCCAAGATGAAAATAGAAAGTGAAGCGGGAAACACCAATGTTGGGGATCAGAGGTACCCTCCCATCTATGTTGAAAGGCTGAGCCCCTCTTAGGCATGCATCTAAGCCTCCCCTCCCTTGGGCCCACCCCCTCCAGTCGCACTCTCACCAGCCCAGGAAGGTGCATGAGTGCCTCATTTCAAGAACAAGCTCCTCATGGGTCTTGTTTCTCCAAAGTTATGCATGCCACTAACATCCAGAGAGCCCATGGCCCAGGGAACTGCCTGTCTCTCTCTTCTTTAATCAAAACAGATGCCAAGATTGGCAGAGCTGCCTCTTCTCTACCCAGCCAGTTGCCTCGATGCTAGGTGGGTCCAAGCCCAGAGCCTTTCAAAACCTTTAAATGCTATTTTATTTAAAAATTGGATCAATACATGCACCTTTTCTTGGGTGGTCCTAGAGTAGTAAGCATCCTGCTTTGTAGACATGTGGGAGATACTGCAGTACCTTGGAAAAGCCACTGTGCTTTTAGTGCTACAGAAGGTATCACAGTAGTACATTGTGCTCTCAGCAGTACTCAGCAGTATGGTCCAAGAGCCATCTGAGAGCCAATGTCTTGTGCACAACTCTGCAATCTGCAGCTGCCACAATCATCTTCCCTTCCTCAGAAATAGCCACACTATTCTACCCAAGAACAATCCATAGCTCCCTGCTGCCTATACCAAGAGTTGGCAGACTGTGGCCTGAGGGTAAATCTGTCCTGTTTTTGTTAACAAAAGCCCAGCCACAATCATCCATTTCTGTAGTGTTTACAGCTGCTTCTCAGAGGTGAGGGTAGAGCCGAAAGGCTGCCACCAAGTCTGCAACGTTGGCTTTTGGCTGTTTGAGCCTAGACGGAAAAATACAGTAACCTTGTCACGCCCTCCTCCCCACCTGCCCAGCCCAGAGACCAGAGCCCCATCCTCACTCATTCTGTGGGCTGGATTGATGTGTGGCCACAATCCGAGAGCTCTAGGGGAGGTGAAACGAGACACAAGAAGTGAAGCTGGGATTTCCAGCTGCAGCCATGACCTGAGACACAGTCACAGCCTTGGAGAAGTGGACCCTGAGAGGGGTTGAGGCAGTGCCCGTGTCCTCCCACTGGCTCTGCTGAGCATGGATATGGTCTGGGTCTTAGACGATGGGGTCTTATTTAGCGTGCAGAGCAGACCTCACCAAATCTACCGCGAGGTCCCCAGTGGGGGGCGGGTGGTGGGGAGCACATAAATGGAGATGCTGCTTCCTGTGGAGCTTGTTTAGTCTCCTTATTGATGCAGGCCACAGCAAGGAGAGCTGGATTAGCTCCTTCACGATGCTTCCCCGAGCCGGGCGCTCTTGGCCTTCCTGCTCCAGCGCTAGCTCTGGTTTCTCCCATGCTTTTGGAAACACTGGTTTCCAATGTCATGGTAACTTTGGTCTAGGTGAGTGGCCACCTCCTTGACCTCTGAAAGTGTCTCCATGGTGTTCCCCTCCACAGGTTTGATTTCTCTGTATGTGTGTGTGTGTGTGTGTGTGTGTGTGTGTGTTTCTGGTGTTGGGGTTTAAACCCAGGGCCTCTGCACTGAGTTGCATCCTCAGACCTTTTGAATTTTTCACTGTGAGACTGTATCTCACCAAGGTGCCCTAGGCTCCAACTTGCAATCACCTGCCTCAGCGTCCCAGAGATGGGGCTGGTTTTGACATTCCTGCTTGGTTACCTCCAGTGGTTTCATGCTAGCTAAGGACTGGTGGTAGAAACACCCATGGAGGACTTTAGGGATCTCCTCAATCTGAAATAGTGTTTTCCCTTTAACAGACCCTGGGGTGCCTGTGAGCAGAGCTCACAGGAGATGTAGACACTTCTGATCACCTCTGTGGCCCAGAGACTGAGAGGTCCCCCTGGACATCCATCCTGACATTGATCCTCGAGTGGTCTCTCTTGCTTACTTTGTGGGGGTGCTGGGAATGTGTAGCCCATCTTCTTCTTGAATGCAAAATCCTCTGTCCCTTGCTGCATTTTCTCCCCCTTCTATGAAGCAGCTGGGTTCTTTCTTGGTCTGGTAGGAAGCCCTCTCAGCCCTAGTCAAAGTCACACCATTTTGTAGTAGGGCATTGTTTAGCTGCCCTTTGGGGTGCTCTTTGGGGTGCTGAGGATGTGTGCCAGGCTGCAGCAAGAGGAGCCATCCCTCTCTGTGGCTGGACCATGCTTGCTGAGACCAGCAGAATTCCTGATGGGGAATGCAGTATGCATAAACATAATTATTCCCTGGGATTCTGGTTCTTGCTTCGGCTTTTTGCTGTGGAAATTGTATGAGATTGATAAATTGGTGGCTTTGCATGCAGCTGCCCATAACACCATGCACTGCTGTGAAAATGACCCCTGGTAAACTCATTCACTTGCCAAGCTGGACTTGCCCAAGTCATTCTTTGGTCTCTATTTAGAGGCAAATGTTTCTTTTATGTCTCCCCAAGAAATGCACAGAACACCCACCCTGGTGTAAGAGCTCAGGGGTGCCAAAGAGGGCCAAATGAGAAACCTGTTCCTGGTTACCCTGGCCCTTGTCTGACAGACACCTGGTCCCTTAACCTCCAGGCCTTCCCTCAGTGTCCTCCTTGAGTGCCCACCTAAAATAAATCCCCCCACACACTTATCCTGTCACACTATGTTCCCTTCAGACTTGATTCTTCTGAACAGGTCCTCTCCCCACTTGTATCCTCCTCAGCCTTTCCCCACAGCTGTGTTCTGTCCCTGAAATGGTGTCCTGCTCCACCTGGGCACTTGATGACTTGCTAATGAAAACATTTCCGCCAGTAGAGTCTTCATGCAAAGGAGAGTATAGGGGGTTGAGTGGTGCTGGACCCTAAAAGACACATCTGAGCCCCAAAGGCTGTGAAGATGACCTTATTCGGAAAAGGGGTCTTTGCACATGTAATGAAGTTTAGAATCTGGAGATGAGATCACCCCGGATCACTGGGTGTCCCTATAACAGTGTCCTCGTAAGAAGCTAGCAGAAGAGGGACAAAGAGAAGACAAGAAAGATTGAGTATTGCAGCCACAAGGCAAGGGACACCTGCCGCCACCAGGAGCTGCAGAGAGCAAGGGTTCTCCCGGACCTTCAGAGGGAGCGCGGCTCTGCCTACAGCTTGATCTCAGGCTCTGGTCTCCAGAGCTGTGAGGGAATCCATTTCTGTTATTCCGAGCCACAGTTTTTGGTAATTTGTTACGGCCTCCATGGGAGACGGGTACCAAGCAGACAGGCAGCTGCAACACCTGGACCCTGGGGCGTGGCGAGACAGACCCTGAGACGGGGCCGGGTCTGCGAGGAGAGACAGACAGTAATTAAATAAAGAGAACAGTGTGTATAATTACAGCTTGTGAAGAGCTTGGAAGGAAACAGGTTGGCCGGTGGATGGAGTCACGGCAGGCGGAAGGGGAGGCCGAGGCTTTTGCAGGACTTGGCATTGGGCTAGGATCCCAGGGACCGGAAAGGACAGTAGAGTTTAAATCCACACCTGGATCCCCACGCAAGCTCTGCGTCTAGTGGCTCCTGCCTGATCTTCCACCCACTGGCCGAAGGGTCTTCCTAAAGTGCTAGTGAGAACAGTTACCATTGCCAGGACAGATACCAGGTGTCCGGTGCCTATGAGGACAGCTGCAGGATGGACTGTAGGTGGCTGTATTAATCTCCTCCTACAGATCAAAGCACAGAGGCTCAGGGAGGTTGAGCGGCTGCTCCACTTTTAAATGTTTAAAGATCTGATTGCGGAGTCAATCATTTTTCCCTGGGTGGCATGGCCTCTCCTCACTGGAAGTCTTGCTCAGAAGTCCCCAACAACCATCAGCTGTCTCAAAGCTCACATTCTTGCAGGGGCATCAGTGCCCCTCATTTTCAGATTGCCATATCAATTTCCTCCTAATCTACAGCCACGTTGCACCATCAGAAATCTTCCAGCTCACCCTCATCTGCCTACTCACTTCTCACCACCTCTGTGGACCTGCTTTTAGTAGCTGTATTGTAAGTAAGCGATATTATTAGTAATATTATTGTTATTTTTCTGTTGCTGACCCTGGTGAGCCGTGCTATGAGTTCTTCACTGGGTTGGGTGCCTTACCAAAAGGAGCCCTCATGAGATACACTTTGGTATCTGTATTTTATACAATGGCTGATCAAAAACTATGGTGTGTATTTAAACCAAAATAAATTAATAGAGTAAAAGGAACATTGTCATTAAGCCCCCCAAAATACCCCCTCTATTTTGAACATACTTACCCCATCATTCTTGCCATTTTCTTTTTTTTCTATTTCTTATTTTTATTTTATTTGTTTGTTTGTTTGTTTGTTTTCTGGTACCGGGAATTGAACTCACAACCTCACACTTGCCAGGCAAGCACTGTGCCACTGAGCTAAATCCCCAGCCCCTTCTTTTTATTTTAAAGAGAAGAGTAAAAAAAGAACAATAGCAAAATGCCAACAGCACAGACATAAACAAAACAAAGCAAGAATGATACAGGGTTTCAAAACAAAATGACAGGAATTAACGTGGATGTTATATTACATATTATTATCTTCAACAAAGTTGCTGAGATTACCAGATGTAAGAATGGAAGACTGTTCAAACCATTAAAGAGAATTTTAAAAAGTCCTCTTTTATGAGTGTCTTTAAGAGGAGGATCAAAAATATGGCAAATGCTGCTACTAAGTACCATCCCATGGGAGGAAGGCTTGTGAGAACATTTACATGTACGGTGTGTCCTCGCCATCTTATTCATAAGAGCTAGGACCGTGAAAATTCTGCCTCTTCCCCAAAGTCAGAATGGCCAGGGAAAGGTAAATGTTTTGCTTTAACTATAAGGTTTAAAAGCTTAAACACCCACTGTAGTTTTTGATCCTACCTTACACATGGAACTTGGACCCGGCCCAAGGCTGGAGGTATCTGGCTGAGTCCAGTGCCTTTTACAAAATTTTGCCTGCAGAATTCTTTTTCTTCCTTGCCGTTCACTCTCATGCCCAACTTTTACATGGAATTTTATGATTTTGCAAAATGCTCATGTACCTTGCATTTTACTGCCAGGCTGGCTGGGCTGAAGGAGGAAGGCCGAGGTAACTGTTCACCAAACCTCCGAGCCACTGCCACCAAACCATCTCAACGGAGGCAAACATGGAAGGGTCCAGAACAATGACCTCTCTACACCTCCGTCGCCCTTGGTTCAGGTCACTTGTAGCAGCTGAGCCCTCCCTTTGAGAAATGCTGAGTCCCACATCTTGTGGGCCTCAGGATCCCTCTCAGAACAGAAGTCATCACCCCCATAATCCTCAGGGCTCCCCAAATGTTCTTTTGTCTGATGTGATGTCTCTGCTGGGCCGAGGAAGGCTCAGAAGCTGCTCTGCAGAGGCCCCTGACTATAACTCCGAGCTGGGGATTTATTGGCGGTCGGGAGCCATACAAGGTCTTTATCACAGTCCCAGCCTTGTCTAGAAACAATGTTGCCTTTCAAATTGTTTTCCGCCTTGGACGGTGGATTTATAAACTGAACTGGTGGTTAGGATCAGAAGCCTGGCTGCAAAGACTAAGAGCCTTGTTCTAAATGCGGCTGGTTTAGTATTATCATGATAACATAAACACAGATAATAGCTTGCTGGACGTTGGGCACTTTTCTATACATGGCTGCATGTCTGTGTTTATGGATACACAAGCTGAAATTTGGGGGCGGCTTTTCATATCAAAAGAAGAAGTAGCCATTTTCTGGATTACTGTCCAGAAAGGAAGTTGAATATAATTATAAGGCATTAGATGTGTCTCTTTCTAAAGAGGTTAGAAATGTTCCAATCGGGTTATTTCCAACGTGGTGACCCTAAGATTGTTTGCAGTATTTTCTCTTTGGTGCAGCTGGCTGCTTTGTAGACAACGCTGAAGGTGGGTGATGTGTGTGGGGGGGTTCATTATAGCAGTCTCCACTTGCGTGGGGGTTTACAACCTCTGTTAAAAGAAAAGCAGTTTGGCTGAATAGCTATGGATGGACATATGTGGCTGGATTATTACAGTATTTTCCTTTTTGTCCATTTGTTTGAAATGTTCCCTAGAAGAAGGGAGAGGAACAGGATGACTGTGATAATGACAACTTTGGCTGAAAGACAATGGCTTAAAACCCCTTTTCCTCTCACTATTTCATTTAACAAATGTTCATATGTGTCATATATTCCTCTGGGTTCTGGGTGCTGTTCTTGAGCAGGACAGATGTCCTTGACCAGGGCCAGGTATGAAGGTGCACACTTGTAATTCCAAGTTCTACCCCAGCCCAGACAACTTAGTGAAATCCTCTCTCAAACTGAACAAATTAACAAGGGGCTGGGGATATAGTTCAGTGTGAGGCCTAGGGTTCAATCCCCAGTATCAGAAAAACAAACAAACGAACAAACAGGAGGAAGAGAAGGGAAAGGAGGAGGAAGAGGAGGAGAAGAAAAGGAAGTAGTCCCTGCCCAGTGGAGTTGATATTGTCCCCATAGTCCAAATATTCTTGCAGCAGGAACAGTTGGCCAGACCTATGTCAACCAGGAAAGAGGACTTCTGGGGTGTGCGGGGGTTGCTCTTTGGGATAGGCTTGAAATTTGTCTCGACTATTGCGGGAGTAGAAGAGGCAGCCTGGACTGGTCCTCAGAATCTATCCAAGTCTATGTTTCTGTAAATAGCTCAGAAATAAAGCAAACTGGTTATTTCCAAAATGCGGATCCCAAAGCTCTTGACAGCATCTGGAGCAGCTCTGATGGAGAGGAGAAGCTCTGCACCCCGGCACTGGATCCTGACCACCCTTTCACTCATGCGTAACAGCTAGCTTCCAAAAGGCATTTCCCAGAGGGCCCCACTGCTGGGGCCATGCTGCAAACATTCAGGACAGATGGCTGTCTGTCTTGTTCTTAAAGACATCTGGGGTGGAGGCTGGTGGGGTGGCCAGTGTTGTGGATGTCATCAGAGGGGGACCAGGGGACAGAGCCTTTGGTGTCTACCTCACCCATGTGACTCACTTTAGCTTCTGGAGACAAGCAGTTGAACTCCAAGGTCACTAGCTTTTGGGTTTGCTACCAAGATGCATCCTTCAGCAGGTCATTTTCAGAATCTGGGTTTCAGTAGAGTCCCACACCTAAAGCTCAGTCCCCCGGAATGCCATGGCAGGGTCACCTGCCCAGAGTGGCTCCTCTACAGCTTTATCATGAGTATCTGCACACACAGAAGCTCTGAGGAAAGGGAGACCAACATCATGGAAACTTGTCTTCATGCCAGCCTGCCATGGGCCCTTCTGTGCCATCACATGGCTGACCTCTGTGGCAGCAGATGGGCAAGTTTGGGTCAGCATCATTTTGAGTTTAAAATTCGCACTTTGCAAACTGTGCTTTACGCTGGTGCATTGTATTGAAACACAACGGCCCTGGTGTTCTCTATAGTTTTCCACCCACAACTAGAGTAGAGAAATGATTTTAAATCTTAGGCTCATGAAGTTGTGTCTGTCTCAGGTAGGCAGTGAGCACAAGCAGCTAGGGAATCAGTTTAAGCAAAATTTCAAATACCAGGGGAACATCTGACTGCTTCTATTAATATCAAACATCTAGAAGTATTCAGTGGTTTCTGTACATCTCCTCTCTACCCCAAAAGATGGGGCTGCAGGCTGATAGAGAAGAGACACAGGAATCAGGACGTCACATCCCTGCCCTCAGGGGCCTCAGTCCTTGGTGGAGGGACAGATGCAAACAACCCAAAGTGAGCAAATGACAAGCTGGACAGAGACGTGGGGAATGGAGCTTACCCACATGGCCCAAGGTGGAATTTGAAGTTCCCAGTCAAGTTCGATGGTATGACACCACGGTGAGACACTTTAACATTGCAGCATGGGGACAGAGTTTGGAGACTTCAGAAGAACTGGCCTCCTTAAGCAGTTCCTATCCAGATATTTGCAACAGGTCAGCATTATTCACAATGCATTCCAGGAGCGTAAGACTTGGGACTCTGCCGAAGGGAGTGACATAGGGAGGAAGCCAGCCAAGTCTTGGAAGTGTGGGTCTGGGGGAGATTAAGAGCAGCTGCTCTTCCCAGAGAGGAGGGTACCCAAGGGATGGCTGTGAGGGACAGCTGGACAGAAAGAAATGGCCATGCGAGGCAGGAAGGCCTGGAGTCAGTGAGAGCTCTTTTGGAAAACACAAGTAACGCCATTTAAGGAACATAGGCGTTTCTCGATAGGAATAGATAGATGACGGACTTACTCCTGCTGTACCAATTTACAGCAGGAAATCTATGCATTTACAAATGGATTTGCATGCTATTTTAACCTTGCCCTCACATCTTCTACTGAGCTGGTGGGTAGGAACTTGCTGTGTCATCTTTAAACTATACTTGGTTCAGTGCCTAACATGTCTTTGTATTTGTAGGAGACTGGTTGTCAACCAGGGTGCTGTCCCCCTAGAGGGCACTATCTGCAGAGGTTTTGGTTGTCACAGCCCTGGGGAAGGGGTGCTTCTGATACACGGTGGAGGATAGGGATGCTGCTGAGCATCCTATTATGTGCAGAACCTCCCCGTGATGAAGAATCATCCTCCCAAAAGGTCTGGCAATCTTTTTTGCACAAAAGCAGAAAGGGTGCCTGGGAAGGGGATATGAATGATTCCTTTCCAAGGAATTTTCCAAATGGATTTCATCTGTCCTTGTGGGTTTGTGAAGCCAGGATTAACAAAGAAGATCTCGGGGAACCATTGAATCTCTTGGGCTCCATTATCACCAGATGCCAGGGCAGTGACTTGTCCTTTCTTCTTTCCACCGGAGTTTATTTAATAATAGGCTTTTCCTAAAATACTAGGGGGTTTCCATCAGGAGTGGATTCTTTCCAAACCAGAATGCAGGGAAAAGTCCTGCTTGCAGGCAGCTGTCCCTATTGAGTAGATGCTGCAAGAGGAAGACCAGACAGAGGCCTAAACTCCCTGTATCAAGGTCAAATCCCTCCAGACTCAAGTTCTAAGCTGCAGAGGCTGTCACGGCCAAGTCCTGATATGGCCTTCTAATTTCTACGGTTCTGTTGGCGGGGGGAGGGGGAAGGAAGAACTCTTGTAACAAGGAGATGAAGCCAACAGCGACTTTGAAAGTGCCCTTTGCAGCTGGGACAGATGTCACAGCAGCAGGGAATAAGGCCATGGCATTCCAAGTATGTCCTTTCTGCCGTGTGTCTTCACAGCAGGTCTGTAAAGCACACAGAGTAAGGCTTTCTCTCCTCACTTTTCTGATGAGCTTAGGTAGTTTTTCTAAATCCAAAGTGAAAACAAAACAGACCCAGCCTTTAAATCCTTTGCAGAAAACTGAATTCGTTGCCAACCGAGATAGACTCAGGGGTTTGTTTCAAAGCCCAAGACCCTGAATCTCTGTGGGAAAGATTTAGCTGCTTCCTACCCCAGTGTCCCTTTGGGAGAAGTTTGTGGATCAATTTCTCTGTCTTCTGATACCTAAACAGAGGAACCTACCTCATCATAGTAAAAAACACTATTTTTGTAAAGGACCTGTTCTTTGCCAGGCATGGTACTAAACATTTCATACACGTTAACTCATATCATCTCCCCAGGGGAGATATATCATTGTCATCCTCCAACAGATGAGGAACCAAGGCACAGAGGTCTTGAGTAATTTATTCAAGATCACAAAGAGATCAACAGTAGAGCCTAGGCTTGGAAATAGGAAGTCTGGCTTCAGGTCCCTATTCATAATACTGGTCTAGAGAATACACTCCTCAATTTTTCAGTCATTTAGACCTAAGGACTAAAGGAAGCAGCTGAACCCCTAGGTCCTAAAAAGGACAGTGAAAATGAGGACTTCCATTTTCCCTGTGCTGGGCAGCTGACAAATACTTCTCTCCGGCACTTTCCAGTGGGCCCGGCACTTTCCAGTGGGCCCTGCAAAGTCCTGGATTTAATAGTAGAATCTTTGCCTGCAGTGGCAAAGTCGGAAAAAAGAGCCACGTACTATCTCTGCTGCTCTGAAGAATCATTGAGCTCAATTGTGAGGGTCCCTTCTTCTACCTCAGAGTAGCGTGGCAGTTCCAGGTGAGGGGACCTTCTCCCCTCTCAGCCCATGTGTTGCAGCAGGGTTCTAATCTGAGCTCCAGAGAGCACAGAGTGGGTGCAAGTCCGTCTCTGCTCACAATGATTAGCCAAGGGAGAGGAGGCACCCCAACATGCTCTAGTCATACCTGAGAGGAGCTATTGAGAAGAGATGGCTCATTTCTGTTGGATTTGAACCTGGGAGAATAGAGGGCTCGAGCTGCTGGCAGGAAGCCCTTGTGCTACCATGGAGAACCTGGGAATGTCCCCTCTGCTGAAGAAAGCAGAGCTTAAACAGAGAACAAGAAGAAAAAGTCTGATGATATAATTTCAGCCTGTGGACCAAACTGCCTGAAGCCAGCATCCCTACATTTTTCAGCTCTCTTTCTAGCTTAGGGTAAGATGACTTGTGTTGGGCTATATCCACCTCTCAAATACATCCACTACAGCAAAATCTTTTCCATGGGCAAGCTACTTATGTTATGAATTCTGGATTGAAACCATCCAGAGAGTAAAATTTGAGCAAGAGTTTCCTTCCTCACAATGATTCTACTCTCTCTGTATGTTTTCCTCTGATTTCATGGCCCCGAGACAACCTTTATTATCGGTTTTCCAGGCCCCAGTGCAGGGCCGCTCACCCTCTGCCATGCCCGGAATGCCTCTGTTAAGTGCAAGGGAACAATTGGCCAGCTGTACCCTCAGGTGTCCATAAGCTGCCAGAACTGGCAAACAGCTGCCGTCGGCGCCCTGGGAGTCAGATGTGGGGCATCGCTGTGTTTGTTTTCCTACTGATTGAATTACTCATGCCTCATTTGTCCACTTCCCTGGAATAATCTCTCTTGGATCCATTTAGAAACCCGAGTTTCTGTGGTTTGTCTGGACCAGCTTCTATTTATGGAGAAGCAGAGTTCACTTGTCTAGGGCAAAGAAAAATGGACTCTGCAGGAGTCACACTGTCCTGGATCTTCCATCACCTCTATTTCTTTGGTTCGCTCCAGGAATTGGGATTCCCCAGAGAATGTCTTTATTTTCTTTGGAAGCTCCTAGTGGAGCACAGGGGCAAATCTTTCCCAATCTGGAATGTTTCTAAGTGATTCTCAACTCCCAGAGAACCCTCTGGCGCGGAGTGGCTGAGAATCACATTGCAGGCTTCAAGGGCGGTGGCAAAACAAATAATTACTGAGCCTGTTGGTAAACAGACCCAGAGAAGACAAGTGAATTTGGCTTGTTCCCTCTTGCCTATCACGCAGAATCGAATACTATCCTATTTCTGTTTTTCTTCCTCCATGACCCAAGTTTGAGCTTGCTTAATTTCTGTTTACAAGGTGAGTCTCGCAGGGAAGGAGGGAGGCAAGGCCTGGTCAGAGTGACGGAAAGGACCCGCCTTCCCAGGGAGCACTTCTTATACAACCATGGTTCCTAGCTGCTTCCCAATGGTCCCACGAGGGCCTTGGCCCTAGCCCAGCCCAATGTGATCTGGATTGGCATGGGTGAGGGCCTAGGCATCAGCATTTGCAAGCTCCCCAGCTGACTGCAATGCACGGTTAAACTTTAAAATCACTCTTCTGGAGCCATGCTCTTTCTAACACGGCAGCCACAGGCCCTGTGTGGATATCAACACCCAAAATATGGTGAGTCCAAACTGAGATGCATCGTAAGTAGAAAATATGAATCACATTTCCAAGAGTTAGTATGAAAAGGAGAATGTAAATGATCTCACCAACAATCCTCTTATACTGATGACCCTTGAAACAATGCAGATGTGATTACTAAACCTACCTCCCCTTGAACAAAAGTTGAGAAACGCCTAGCGAATTAGGAAAGCACAGTTCTCGGTGTGTCTATGGATGACGGCCATGCAGGCCAAGAAGCTGAGAAGAAAAGACCCACTTTGGATGTGGGTGGAACCAACCAACAGGCTTTGAGCTTGAATGGAATAAAAAAGGGGAAGAAGTTTGCCCACTCTAGAAGAGACTAGTCTCTACCATAAGCTTTGGCTAGAGGTCTTTAATCTTGTCTGCCTTCTGATGCAGACTAGGACCAGCAACTCTCCAGGGAGATTCCAGGCCTTCAGCCTGGACCTGGTGCCGCATCCTCAACCCCTCTTGTTTTGCAGCTTCCATCCTCTCAGGCTGAGCAGCTTCTGGATCCTCCAGCTCACAGCATGCAGACAGCCACTGCAGTCTCCTGTCCCTGCTCCTGCAACCCTGCCTCATGATCCCCTTAAATAATTCTAAAGAAATTCTCTATTGATTCCATTCCTCTAGAGAACACCCATTAATACAGTGGGCCTGCTCTGAGTGAGAAGACGTGTGAGGGTATGGGCAGGGATGTGTGGCTGGTACTGTGAGGTCAGTAAGAAATGAAAAAGAACCATTCAAGGAAGAGAAAGACTGCAAAAAACCTCATGTGTCTTCAAGCAACTCTTAAGACATCATCTTTTCCATTTATAAAGAGAACAAAGTCCCAATCATTCTCCTTGGCACACCCATACCCACACCCACACCCACACGGACACAAATGCTTGTTCTGTTATATTGTTATATACATCTTCTTTCCACCAGAGAGAAAATGGTTAGGAAGGCAAGTCGACTACAGCAGGGAATAAATGTTTCCAAGCAAATTGCAAAGTTTAACCTTGAAGCTTCTTTCTATCCACTCTTCACCATCATGGCCAAAATCTCTTCCAAACACAACCAGCTTAAATGTAAAGGCTGTATCAGTAAGAGGCAAAGTGGCAGAATTTAACAATGAACACACAAGGGGGTACTACGTAGGATGGTGACCGTACAGCATAGTCTTATAGCAGACACGGTGCTCAGTTTGTGGGTGGAGCCATCACCTGGGAGCCATCTGCCTTAGGCCAGTTCCCTGTGGCCCCGCCTTCGCTCAGGACCTTGGCTGCCTGCTATGCATTCCGGCTGAGCACCTCCAGCGATTCTCATGGGGGATGGTTATGTTTTGTGTCAATTTGCCTAGGTCACTGGGGGCCTAGATATTTGGTGACACATTCTAGGTGTTTCTGTGAGTTGATTAACATTTTAATTGGAGTAAAGCAGGCCCTGCTTAATCTGGGTGTACCTCCTCCAAGCAGTTGAAGGCCTGAATAAGAACAGCAAGACTGATTCTCCTTGGAGTGACTAAAAAATTCTCTAGCAGTGCATTCGGACTGGCCCTGTGCCATCAATTCACCCAGATCCCTAATTTGAACTTGCCAGCTTCTGTAACCATGTGAGCCATTTCCTTATAATAAATTTCTTTCTACACACACACATCCTATCGGTTCTGTTTCTGCAGCGAACCCTGGACTGATACCTCACGCTATCCCTTCAGTTCTGCCCACAGCCTCTCAGTTCATCTCCTCACATCAGGGATAGGCTCAGTCTCCCAGTGAATAAAATAATACCCACGGCAGCTGCAGGGCCACATCTACCACAGCAGCTCACGGGGAATGCAACTCAGAAGTGTGGTGCTCAGAGAAGCAGGAAGTGGGAGAGAAGGAATTAGCTAATCAATTGCTTGTCCCTCCCTCCTTTCCCTTCTTCCTCCCTCCCTTCCTTTGTATTTCTTTATGTACTAAGGATTGAACTCAGGCCCTTAACACTGAGCTGCTTCCCTGGCCCTTCATATTTTTTATGTTGAGACTAGGTCCCACTATGTTTCTTAGTTCCCTGACTCTCAACTCTCTCATAGTGCTGGGATTAAAGGTTTGCACCACCGTGCCCAGCTTTGTCCTTTCTTCTACACTTCTCTGCCTCTTCCAACAAATCGTTCTGAAGCTCAGCCGTTTCATTTGATCCCTTTGAATAATCCACAACTGAGGATCAAAACTGATTGTTTTGCGACCACATAGCCACCTTGAAGATCTGCCTTGGATTTACTTCCTTGTCTTCCCTGTGTCCCTCACCTCTTCTTCCCTTAGCTTCTCTGGCAGTTACTGTGCCAAGTAAACTTTGCCTTAGGCTCTGATTTCTCAGAAACCCAAGCAAGACACCCAGCCTTCTTCTCTTTAACTTCACTTGCCTGTCTAGGACATAGTTGCCTGGTGTCTGATCGGTGCCTCTCCACTGGACCAGGAGTGGGTACCTGACCCTGGGTGGTCTGATATTAGTAGCTGGACTTGGGCTTGTGATTGGAAGGTGGTTTCTGAGCAGACATGAGCTGAGTCAAATATTGTTCCTCTCTCAATTCAGAGGTAGCAAAGAGACGTGTTCAGTGGGCAGTGGTTATTGCGTAAAGAAACCAGCTGTTTTATTGTGTCATGTATAAAAAAGCAGGAAGTATATGTGTGTGTGTGTGTGTGTGTGTGTGTGTGTGTGTGCATGTGTGAGAGAGAAAAAGAGAGAGAGAGGCAGGGAAGGAGCCTCCACACCTTTTCAGGACCAGTTTCATTTGTACCTGAGGCTACACATTTTCTTATATCTTCTGTCACTTCCTGTTTTGGTTCAAGGACTATCTTTCTTCACTTGAACTAGTTTCTGACCAGCTGGAATAGAATTCCTTTAAATGTGGCCAGATGTTCCTATCTGGATGGTTTTGGGACATTTCATATATCTTTGTGATTCAAACACTTTTCTAGGATATATCGAGTTTTATTTTCTTCTCACTATAATGTGGTGAGTTTTTTGAGCCTCACCCACTGATATTTCTCCCCATATCCTAGACATTTTATTTCTAATTATAGCTTTGGGTTTGGTTCCTGTGCCAGTTGATGACCTGGGAGCAAACAGGCGTCTCAGCATCATCTGGTCAGCTAGCCATGCTGCCTCTTCCCCCTCTTTTCCAGTCACTCTTTATTTCCTTGGCATCCAAGGAGAACATTTCGCGTGATTAGTACGCTCCTCTGTAATGGCAGTTCTTTTCTTATTTCCTGCAAGTGATTTTTCACTCTGACCACCATGATTTTGGTGTCCTATGGCTCTCTCTCTTTGTAAAAGTCTGCCCACTTTGGTTTCACCTAGACTTATTTTCTTTGCACCATACTCTTTTATTCTTTCACCTGTGCTATGGTTTGAATGTGTCTGTCTTTCTAAAATTCACATGTTGGAGCCTAACACCAGAATTATAGTATTAAAGGGTACAGCCCTTAAGAGGTGATTAAGTCACTGAAGGGACTAGTGCTCTTACCAAAGCAGTTGACAGGAATATCCTAGACTCTTATGCATGCCCCCCTTCCCTCCACCATGTGAAGACCCAATAAGGTGCCATCAGTGGGGCAGAGAACAAAGCCTTCCCAGTCATGATTCTGCCAGCACCTTGATCTTGGACTTTCCAGCATTTAGAAGGACACAATTTTCCATTATTTATAAGTTACCTGATCTATAGCATTTTGTTGTAGCAGCATTATAGTGTAACTATGAAGGGTTCCCCAAAGACTTACATATTGAGAGTTTGATATATTATGTGGCAGTATTCAGAGGTGGTGACTAGAGAGGTCACTGAACCATAAGGGTGCTGACCTCATCTGTAGATTAATCCACTTATGAGTTCATAAGTGAGTAGGGCATTAGGAGGTAGATAAGGCCCTACAGGAAGAAGTAGGTGGCATGTCTTTGAGGACACTACTTGTCCCTGGCCTCTCCCCTTCTTTCTGCCAATCCTTCATCCTCTTTGCTTATTGGCTGCCAGGAGGAAAGCAGAGGTGCTCTACCACACCCCTCTGCCACACCCCTCTGCCATGATGTTCGGCTTTTCCTCAGGCAAAGGACCGTGGACTGAAACCTCTGAAACCATGATTCAAAATAAATCTTTCCTTCTTTAAGTTGTTTGTGCTGGGTATTTTGTCACCGTGACAGAAAGTTAACATAAGCATCATGAAGAGACTCAGACAATCTCCATCCTATAAATCACATCACTTGTTGGCCTTGTTTTTAAGAAACCATACAATGATTTCCTGGGTGATTTTAGTAAGGCTTTCTGTAGTATAGGCAGACAAATAGCCTTTCTTTTTTTTAATCTTTTTTTTTTTTATCTTAAAGAGAGTAGTAAATGAGAAACAAACAAAGAAATAGAACAGTAGCAGCATACCAGTATCACAAACAAACAAATCAAAGCAAGAACATTCAAAGTGATATACAGTCTCAAGACAAAATAATACGAATCAACAGTGGTTGTTACATTACATATCGCTGTTCTCAACTACATTGCTCAGATTACCAGATGTAAGAATGAAAGAGTGCTCAAACCATTGTAGGGAATAAGAAAATAATTCTTCGATAACACAGTAGAGATAATACAGAGTTTCACTAGACAAGATGGTAGGAGTTCACCATTGTAATTCCTTTGCATATCATTACCTCCAAATCAGTTGCTCAGACCCCCAGACACAAGCATGCACAATCGATCAGAACATAAAAAATTGTAATCATTAACTGGCCTTTCTTAATTCAGCTCCACTCGCTTTAAAGTTAGGGGACATTCTCCCTGTACATTGCTAATTTAATTTTTATCATTGTTGAAAACTTTTATTATGAAGGCTTCTAGCAAGGTTCCGCTACAGTATAAATCGAATATCCCAAAGGGATTTCCCTGATCACATCCCTCTGCTTCTGTGTATTGCCCTTTCATAGTTTTGCTTTGCTTTTGAGACAAAATTGAAAAATCCTCCTAAAATATAGAACGTTTCTGATGATGTGTGTCCTGCCTGCTTCTGTAGCCCTGCCCTTCCTCCTTTCTTCCCTGTCTCTCTGTTTAATTCTTATTCAACCCTAGGATTAAGACGGGTGGCTTGGGGCAGACACTGCCTGTGTGCTTACATCCATTGCTCTGTAAGAAAAGACTCCCTGGTTGTTGGTTAGGCACTTGCCTGGTTGGAATGAAGACACCCTCTCTTGTAGCTAGATGAGACCACATGATAACCTCCTGGCCAAAGAAATGGAAAAGGCAAAAACAGGGGCAACTTCTGGACAGGTTCTTAAGGGGAGAAAGCATGCTCCTTCCCTTCTCCCACTGCCTCCATCCCATATGACAGCTGGATACTACACAAGCCCATGAAACCGGAGATGGTGAAGTGGCTTTCTAGATGTACTCTAAGTCACAGATGACCATGGTGGTATGACACTTATTTCTAGGTGGTTGAAAAATAAACTTATATAAACCACTCTGAATTTGGGTTCTGTTACAAGAAGCCAGCCCATACTCCAAATAACACAGAATTGGTACTGCAAGTACAGTACTGTGAGTAGCAACACCTAAACACAGGGCAAGCTGGGTGGAAGTGCTCGGATGATCCCAGGGGATGAGGACACAGATTCGTTCAGGCTGCAAAGCTGGTGGTCCACTTTTTAGGTGGAGCAACATCCTGATGATGGTGGCCACTGGTCATAGCTCAGACAGCCCCAGCCCCAGCCCCAGCCCCAGCCCCAGGCAAAAAGGATAGGGAAATTCAGATACTTGGTCTGTGTTGATTGCTCCTTTATGGTTGAGACAGGGTCTCGCTATGCAGTTCAGGCTGACCTTGAGCTCACTTTGTAGCCCAGGCTGGTCTTGAACTCACAACGATCCTCCTGCCTCAGCCTCCTGAGTGCTGGGATTACAGGCGTGCACCACCACACCCGGCTCCTTTATGTTTTTAGAAAATTTCGATGAGAGGAAGGAACAGCTATGTAAGAAAGGCACCTTCCTCTGTGCCCTGGATTTTACACTGAAGCCCATGGCTTGAGAAAGTGCTTCTGTACAGAAACAGTTAAAATGATAGCTGCAAAGTAAAAGGCTTAGCATGGAAGTAGCCTGATGGTTAGCCCTACCAGGCTGCTGGCAGAGTCGGGGCAAAGAGCGGTACCACCCCACCCAGATGCCTCAGACTTGCTGCCCTTAAGTTGAGAGAGCACAGACCAGCTGATCCAGATACCTGTAAAGAATCAGGGTCTTCAGGAAGGCAGGCAGGCAAAGCATAAGGTCCAAGGACATGAGCTGTATGGCACTCTCTGTTGTCATCTGCCCATTATAAACCTGCTTGCCTGTTTGAGCTGACCTGCCTTGAGAATTCAGCAGAATGTACTCAAAGCTAGGGGCTATTCTCACTAACTCTTGAAAGTCAAGGGCAAAACATAGTGAAATTCAGTTTTTGTTTTTGTTTTTTTAATTCCACTGAGTTCTGGCTGACAACAATTTTTAAATAGAAGGTAATCTAAAAGGTACTTGGGAGCCGGGCATGGTAGCTCATGCCTGTAATCCCAGCATTTGGGAGGCTGAGGCAGGAGGATCGCTGAGAGTTTGAGGCCAGCTTGGGCTACAAAGTGAGCTCGAGGCCAGCCTGAGCTACATAGCAAGACCCTGTCTCAAAAAAAATAAAAAAAAATAAAAGGTATTTGGGGGAAAACACAGTGACACTTCTTGGACCCAGGTCTGAGCTTGGCTGCCCAACCAGAAAGCAGCGCTGGACATCTTGAGCATACATTGTCCTGTGCTTTGCTGGGTGACATGAGGAACTTTCCAGAGCGCTTAGAGATAATCCTCCGCTGGAAAGCCGTTCACTTCCTTATAGCTCCACCTGTAAAGACCCTATCTTGGTCAAGGGATAGGCTTTCATGTATTTTACTAAACCACAGAGAAAAGAAAAAAGCAATTGAAGTTTTACCATGAAAGTCAATACTGTGGTCACAGTTGAGACGTGATTAGCAGCGGCAGGAAGGGGCAAGGCCAGGTGAATCCGGGACCAGCAGTAGAGACAGGTGTGACATCACATGTCAGGGACAGGCAGGGGAGGTTCACTGGTATCAGGAAGGGACGTGAATGAGCCCAGGTGTGGTAACAAGAATTGAGATTCAGAGATAAGAGGCCAAAGAAAAGACCACACCAATGAGGAAGGACACATGAGCAACTTAGAATTAAACCCGACAAGGCAGGAAAGGAAAACGCAAAGAGGCACAGGCAGGTTCCAGCAGGTTGGACGAGGCGGCAGAGCCTGAGGTGATGAGGTTTCACACCTCTGAATACAGTGTTTGTGTGAGGAAGGCTTCTGAGTCCATGGACCAGGTGGGTAGTGGGTCAGAATCCAGGCTGAAAGAATCAGCACCGCAGCCTACATCCCCACTCAGAAACTGGGTAGCGGGGAAGGCACCTAAGCTTGATGTCAGATACTCATCTCATAAGGCAGGAACTGCTCTGCACACCCTGACCACCGCATAGATGGGAGACGTGCCAAGGGCAGGCACAGGACCACGCGTCATCCTGGAGGAGGAGGTGGGGTCCTGCACCACATTTTTCTCGATACACAGTGGCAATGGCTAAGTCAGTGGAGAACAAGCCCAAGAGCTTCTCAGACTTGGCTCTTAATTGAAACATCAAACTCATCCTTCTCCTCCTCCACTGGGGTCTCCATCTCTGTGAAGGCATGCCCGTCTACTGGGGGGAGGATGTTTCCCGTTGTTTTACCCGCTATATCTTCTTAGACCCCCGGTCTTATCGATTTTACTCATGAAGTAAAGCTAACCTCCCCCTCCTTGTTCTTGCTTCATCACCGTCATCTGATGGTGATTACACAGCTCATTTCTCTCATTCCAGGACTGTGCTAGGATCTCACTGGGGCAATCACACTTTACCCCCAACACATGGAACCAGGACCAACAGTGTCCCCATTATACAGAATAAAGGAAAACAAACTGAGGTTCAGCAAAGTTAACTGGCTTTCTAAAGCTCGCCCAGCTGGTAAGCAATGGAGTCTGCGACCTCCAGTGTAGGACCCTTCACAAAGACGGTGCTCAGATTACACTCAGTGTCCGACAGCACAGGAGGAAAGGAAGCCGGGAACACCCACAGCCTGCTGAGAGGGGAATGCCAGCTGCGCACCAGGCCCCGCCTGAAGGATTTGCTCTTACTTTATCTACTCCTCCAGGCAACGCTGCTCTGCAGATGAGGAAACCGGGCTCAAGGAAAAGCTGCCTGAATGCCATCTGTGTCTAGCCTGCTTGGTAGAGAACAGAGAACAGCGGCCTATTGTTAGGGCCACTCCCTGAGCCAGGCTGGAAGGCAGGAGTACAGTCTGCGGCTGGTCACCCCCTGCCACTGCCCGGGCTTCCAACCTGGTTCACAGAGGTTGTCACATGCCTCGCTGAGAGTGGGTTCATGAGTCCAACAATGAGCAAGCAGTCCGTTTGGTGTAACAATAACTGACAGAAATATCCGAAGTGACAGATCTTTAATGCACATGTTTAAAATCACCTCACCTCACACAGCCCCTTTACCCTCACTCTGTCTCCCCCGGATTTCTCTCTACTCTCAGCCAGAAAGCACGGCCCACCACATGGGTGTGTGGCCAGCATAACCTCCCATGGCCCAGGCTCAGGAGAAGGTCAAGCATAAGGGCTTGCACCCCGTGCAACTGGCCACAAAGCCAGGCCCTGGAAGCCTGTGCGTGTTGCCTTCTTCCAGGAAGTATCACTTTCCCAAGGGTGCAGTATGAATTGGCAAACAAAACACACCGTGACAAAGATCCTCAAAGAGTTATAAATCAAATTATTTACAGTATGATTTAGCAATTCCACTTCTGAGTACACACCCAAAGAATCGGAAGCAGGGTCATGGAGAGAGATGTGCACACCCACGTTCACGGCAGCACTATTCACAATAGCTAAGTGGTAAAAACAACCCAAGAGTCCCTGGATGGACACATGAAAGAACAAAATGTGGTCCATGTACTTCATGGAATATTACTCAGCCTTGAAAAGGGAAGGATGTTTTATGTACCACATGGATGAACCTCAAGAAAAGTATGCTAAGTGACAGAGACAGACACAAAAGAACAAATACAGTGCTACTCTGCTTGTATCAGGTTACTACAGTAGTCAAATTCATAGACCCAGAAAGTAGAACAGCAGGTGCCAAGAGCTAGGGGAAGGAGGGAATTTGGAGTTAGGGCTTATTGGGACAGAGTTTCAGTTTGGGAAGATAAACACATTCCGGAGACGGACTGTGATGACAATGGCCCACAACGTGGATGAGCTCAGTGCCTCTCAGCTGTACACTGAAGATGATTCACATGGTAAATTTTATGTTATGAATACTGTACTAAAATTAAAAGTTAAAGAGCACACAAAACACCAAAACAAGAGTTGAGACAGACATCACACAAAAAGGGGTGGGAGCTTTTTTGGCTGCTTTGGGAACAAAGAGCCCTATATTTTCATTGCACAGTGAGTGCTGCAAAATCTGTAGGTGACCCTGCCCGGGTATAATACAAATCTAGCCAGGCACGGTGGTACACATCTGTAATCCCAGCACTTGGGAGGCTGAGGCAGGAGGATTGCTGCATGTTCGATACCAGCCTGGGCTACAAAGTGAGCTCAGGCCAGCCTAAACTGCATAGCGAGACCCTGTCTCCAAAAGACAAAAAAAAAAAAAAAAAAAAAAAAAATTAAAAAAAATACTAATCTAGTTCTTTTTCACCTCAGTCACCTGCCGTGGCTTCACTTGCCTTATTCAGAGGTGATGTAATCAGTCCAATGTAGAGGACCGGCAGCTTGGGAAGCGTGTCCCCTGCAGAAGGGTCATGGGGACAGCAAAGGGTTTCCTTGATCCACTCCTCACTTCTTGCCTTCTGGACTACGGCTCCTGCACTATGGGCTACATCCGCTCACAGGAGAACTTGCTGAAAAGACTGACTTGGAGACCCAACCTTGAGATCCAACTTGTCATGGAGGAGCTGGAGGCTGCGGCCTGTGTTAACTGGTATCCAAGGCACTTCCACACTCATTCCTTAGCCTGGGTCCAAGAGTCAGGCTCTGGAACCTGCAGAAGGATGACAGGACCAACGCTCCACTTCGGTCACATCCTATAAGGGCTGACGCACTGCTTCATCTTCTCTTTGGAAAAGCACCATTCCCAGATGCACATTCTTTTTCTAACAAAGACGTGGGCTCCTTTCCTAGCAGCCCAGGCAGAGCTCCTTCCTCGCTCCATCCTTTCATGGAGCCCACTCCCATGGCAATCTGGACCCCAGAGTAGCCACCACTGACGCTACCTGAGGAAATCCTGGTGTCCAGGGTGAAAGCTGCCTACCAGGATGCCAAGGGCTCTCTGGGGAATGGGCTGAAAGGAGGCTCTGCGGTCCTCCCAGGGCTACCGGCGGTTCTGATGGCCACATGGGGCAGCAGGCATGGTCTGACATGAGCCTTGGTCTGAATGCAAAATTACAAAAGCCTGCCTGCTTTCTGGCTGAGGAGTTCACCTGACTGGTTTCTCCAATCACGTCCCCCTGCTCTGGACTGAAAGATTTCTGGCTCCAGCGCTGGTTCTCCTCCGAGACCCTCACAAGCTGAGGGCCCCTGCCTTCCCACCTGCAGGCATGAGGTAATGCCCCAGCAGCTGGGTGGAGGCCGTGCAGATGGCCTGGGCAGGCCCCCCACTCCGCCCTCTGTCCCGGACAGAATGAAAACCCGCCAACCTATCTGACAGAATCACACCGAAGAAGAAAGGAAATTCATCTCTTAAGAACGGGCGGGAGGCGGATGACTGAAGTCTCAAAGAATGCTGTGGTTGGACCTTTTTTTGGTTGTTTGTTTTCTGGCACAATCTGTCTCTGTGACTGGGCCGGGTGCCGTGCTGCCTGCGACAAAGGCCTCTTTCTTACGGACACTTTAATAGCTCCAGCACAGGGGACAGCCCTGATTCTCCCAGGCGTGCAGGAGATGGAGGAACAGGGCTGCTTTCTGCAAGTTGGCCTGAGTTGAACTGAGTGAAACTTCAGGAAAAAGAAAAAATTTAAATCCCAGACTTCAACCTCCTATTAAAGTGGTAAGAAAGGCCAACTCCCTCCCATAGTGAAGGACACAGATCAAAAGGTGACTGCGACCTCAGGGTTTTGTGCCAGCTGTGGGAGGTAGTGGCAGTAGATAGCTGGGGGGGGATGGCAGGGTCAGGAAGACCCAGATGGAGCATAAGGAGGCCCTGTGTGTGACTTTCTTAGGCTGCTCTAACAAAGCACCACCTACTTGGCAGATTCGGGTAGCAGAGATTTATCTTCATGGCTCTAGACTCTAGAAGTCCAAAGTCAAGGTGTCTACGCCCTCTCTGAAGGCTCCAGGGGGTCCTTCCTGACTCTTCGGGTGGCATCTGGCAATCCTTGGCATTCCTCAGCTTATAAATGTACCATGCCAGCCATCTATGTTGTCACATGGGTGTGTTCCTTCCGGGTGTCTCTGAGCCATCACATTCTCCTATATCTCTCTTTCCTTCTATCTTGTAGGCAACCCAGTTCTACTGGATTTAGGGCCAATGTAATCCAGTGGATCTCAACCAATTGGATCTTGACCAATCCATCTGCAAAGACCCCATGGCCAAATCAGGCCACATCCTTAGGTACTGAAGGTTAAGACTGCAACATGCCTTTCGGGGAGATAATTCCACCACCAACCCCTCAGACCATCTTTGCCTTATACCTCTGTCCTCCCCAATGACCAAGACTATCTGTCCACCCATTCCAGGAGGCGAGGCTGGGAGCCGCAGGTCCTGACATAATGCAACTTGATCATGCCAGGGCACCTTTAGAGGTTCCCCTTCTCCTTTCTGCCCTCAGCATCTCCCTGCATGTAGGTAGCCATCAGGGGTAGTCCTTGGTTTTCATTTGTTCTTTTTTGGGTGCAGCACTAGGCACCAACCCCAGAGGTGCTCTACCACTGAGCTACAGCCCCAGCTCTTTTTTAAAATATTTTTTATTTTGAGACAAGATCTTCCTGTTGTTCGGTCTTGCCTCAAACTTGCAATTTTCCCTCCTCAGCCTCCCAAGAAGGTGGGATTACCAGTGTGCACCACCGTGCCTGGCTGGCTTATGGTTCTTACCACAGCAACAAACTCCCAAAGCCACACTCAGAACCACTTTTCACATATGTTTGCTTCCAGTGGGATTGGCTAGAGAATCTCTGTTCCTCCCTGGGGATTTTGCATATGCCTCCTATTCCCAGCATTTAAAACACCCATCTGACAATGGAGCCCGATCTTCTGAGGCCAACATAAACGGTACCCACAATGGGAGATCAGACATTTTCTGCAATGGAGCTGACCCTACTTCCCCACCACTTTGGTGGACAGTTTTTACGCCTTTAGGGTCACAGGGGGTAGGTGACTTAGGAAGCAGAGGAGTACAGTGGTTAAAGGCAGGAGGAGGAGCCACCTTCAGGGCTCAAACCCATCTTCTGTCCTGATCTCTGTGCCGCCCCCCCGGGACATTCCACATCTATAGAATGGGGTGATAAGGTCTCCTTCATGGGGGCTTTAAGGATTGGCCAATGCATGTGAGACACAGCCCAGGGCCTCCATGTGGAAGGTACTCAGGAAACATCTGCTTTAGTGATTGATTGGTTTTGGTGAACAAATGCACCAAATCCTGAACCTGCCGCCTCAATCCTGAACCTGCTACCTCAATCCTGAACCTGCTACCTCCATCCTGAACCTGCTACCTCAATCCTGAACCTGTCACCTCCATCCTGAACCTGCTGCCTCAATCCTGAATCTGCTACCTCAACCCTGAACCTGCTACTTCAGAAGAACAACATCCTAGGAGTTTCCTCAGCCTCCTGAGGCTTCACAGCCACATCTCCACCCAGACTAAACAATCATGCCAACAGCCCACATGTCCTGTGTCCCTACTGCACGCCACGGACATGAGTGGCCCTATTTTGCCGTTATACTACCGAAAATGCTTTGAAGTCTAGCCCCTTCCCCAGGGAGCTCACCGGCCCTCAGGCTTTTTCAGGGGGGCCCAGAGCTCCCTTTGGGGTTGGCCCTGAAAGATAACTGCTTTCTCCCCTGAGCTGCTTGTACCGGCCTCCCCTTGGGAGGATGGATGGAACAGCAATGGAAATGGACTGGAAAGGAAGCCTGGGCATCTCCAGTGCCTCAGACAGCCGCCCAGGGAGTGCTCTGCTGCTCCCAAAGCGCTCTGGGCGCCCTCCCCCCGGCTGCTCCCAGCTAACACAGGGCACGTTGTGCAGAGTCTGCTCTAGTGCCAAGATGTCCAGCTCTTGTCGCCAGGGACTTAGGTGGGGGTGCTTGGGCAGTGGTGGAGGAGGAAGGGGCCATAGCATAAAGGGTCCCTTGTGCTACCGACAGGGGAGAAGCCACTGCTCGACAGATGGGGGGTGGCACGGTGGCGTCCTCGATCTGAGAGGGTGACTCGTGCAGTTAGATCATCACAGGGGCCCAGAGGGAGTGCAGGGAATTAGGGGAGCAGCTCAGGTGGTCGGGAGGGGCTGCCTGTTCTGACGTCATCTGTAGGAATCTTGGCAGAAAATCACAGCCCGGCACAGCTGGGGCCTGGGGCCTTGGGAAGACAGAAGGGGAGGCCCAGCTCTGCTGCAGTGAGGGCGCAGGATGGAGGAAAACACCGCCGAGCACCGTGACAGGCAGTACGGGATGAGGCCGGGAGCATGTGAACTCCGTGCTGAGACAGGATGGTGAAATCCCCCCGGGGTGCGGGAGGACTGGGAACCACAGGGAGGATGCTGAGTTCAAAGAACGTAGGTAGAAGCAGCTGCACAGCAGGGAGGCTGCCACGCCCGAGCCTTGTACAGGGCCTGGGCCTCTGCAGGTGTGGAAGCCACCCCACCCCAGCTCTCCTTCTGGGAGGGCAAGGGGTAGGGGCTCTTGTCCCGGGACCTGGGCTGTGCAGGAGCAGCTGACCATCTATCTGTGGTGCCTGAAAGGAGCAGGCCAGGGAGCCAGAACAAGATCTGTGTCTCACATGACCCTATTACACGTCACACCTCCTCCTGGGTGTTCTTCATTTACTACTCAGTTAACTATTGGAACAACCCATTGAGGCAGTCCCTAGCATTCTCACTTTGCAGGTTAGGAAACTGAAGAAGAAAAGCGACCTATCACATCATAGAACCAGTTAGTGGCCAAGCCAGGATTTGAACCCAGGGAGTCTGGCTTGGGAATTCATGCTGTTAAATATCCTGCTACACTCCCTATCCCCACTCCCCAAAATGTCTGTGATTAGGGAGCTTCGACAGCAATCTAGGTCCACCCTCCTCCCTCAAGACGGCTCTTGGAGGGCTGGGGATTTAGCTCAGCGGCAAAAGCGCCTTCCTGGCAAGCGCAAGGTCGTGAGTTCGGTTCCTGGTACCGGATAAAAACCAAAAAAAAAAAAAAAAGATGGCTCTTGGAGGCCAGCAGCTGGGTATGTACCTTACTAGGTGTGGGGCTCTATGTAGGGTACCTCTCAAGGGCCACAGTTCTCTGGATCTGTAAAATGGGTCTCCTTGTGGTCAAGTGGTGAAAGAACAAAGGCACAGGGCAGCTCAGGAATGGACCCCCAGCTAACACTCAGTGGTGGCCACCTACAGTGACCACACTCGTCCCGGCTGTGCTCAAGGTGTGAGATGCAGGGTGCTGGCCCTAAGCAGGACTGCTGTGATGAGGGTGCTTACAATAAGGCCTTTGCCAAATCTCTGTCCTTCTCTTTTGTTATGTAAGGTGATATTTAAAACCCCACCCCACCCACAAACACGTAGAGTTAACACAGGACCAGCAGGTCTACTCCTAGCTGTGTGCCGCAGAAAGGGGAAGACTGCCCCTCCCCCCAAGACAGAAGCATTCACAGCAGCACCTGGTGCCCTGTAGGAGTGAGAGGCACCCACAGAGCAGCTCCTCCGGGCCACAATCTTAGGGATCCTTCTTCTGCTTCCTGCAGCCTTGAGCCCTGCTGTGAGCAGCCTGGGGATTGTCACTGCCCCTCCCAAGTAGATGCCCCTTCCCTCCCTGTCCTCCTCCTCCTCCAAAGTAATTCCCTCGTAGGGAAATGCAGGGAAGCGAGCCCAATGGAAGCATTTGAAAAGTACTGTCCAGAGGAGTCCAAACAGAACAACCGGTATGGAGAATAAACTCAATGCCAAGGGTTACTGCATTGGGTTCTCACGTCGTAAGTTTCACTGAATTGAAATAAGGGGAGGGGAGGAGGGAAAGTACACCTTGCTTGGAAGAAGGGAAGAACCTTCCTCTGTACCGAGCTCATGGAGTAACATTCGGCAATAAATACACTTTCTAATAGGGGGCTGTCTCATGAAACAACGGAAGGTCCGTGATCGTCCTTGCTGGCATCTTCCATTCAGTGCTTTACTTGGCAAGATGGAAATGGTTCCAGTCCTCCATCATCCTTCATTTGTTTGAGGGGACTTTTAGCTTTCCCACGATGCCCAGGAGTCATAGACCCATGATATGATCCGTCTCCTTCGTGTGATAAATCACAGAATTCGAGGCATATATAGGGAGGGAGAATTCTCATTACGTGGACTTGTACCTGCTTAAGAGATATTAGTGAGAAGACTAAGATGAACACCTCCCAGCACAGCATTCTGTGTGTGCGTGTGTGTGCACGTGTGTGTGTGTGCGTGCGCGCGTGCGCGCACGTGTGTATCAGAGAATTTCTCTGTCCTTCAGAGGAGAACCACCCTGCACAGTGAGACATGCCACCCTCCTTCACATGGGCCAGGAGATACAGATGGCAGTAGCTGGATTCACCAGCAAGGCCATCCAGGGACACACTTGATGGCCATCCAAGACTCAGACTAGCTGTGCTGTCAGGGAAAAGCAGCAGTGTAATTACAGGCAAATGCCCTACTTCCAGATTCTTTTCCACATTATATGAAGAGTCACCAGCCTCAGGTCGCGATGAGATTGCATTTGTCTGCACAGACCTGGGGATGCACAGGACAAAGTCCCCAAGGAGCAGCTCTTATGCCCGTGACCGCTGCTCAGTCAAGGAAAAACTGTGCATGTGAAGTTTGGGGGGAGATGTGGAGAGCTGAGAGAGGAGCAAGACACACGGAAGTGGTGAAACACTGTCGCTCTTCTTTGTAAAATGCTGTGCTTGCTGGGAATTTGAACAGCAACATCATAAAACGCCACGGGAAGGAAGCAGCATGGGGAAGGGAGACAGAGTGACAGAGGGAGGTAAGAACTGTCCAGCTTTGGGCAAGGCCACTGGAGATGACCCCAAGATGACTTACTTATCCCTGTGCACGTGCCAGCCTCCTGTCTCCTCTTGCTCCTTTAACTCAACCACGGTGCAGTGAAGCACCGCCCCACAGGCAATTTCCCAAGCTCCCTCAAAGGCTCTGGGGTTTGCTATAATCTAAAAGTCACACAGGAGCTCTCTGAGGCCTCTCCCGGACACAACAAAGTCTCCTCTTTAACGTCCTTACGTGCAACTTGCAAACTCATTTTCAAGGATGGGAGAGGATCTTCCTGGGTTCAAGTAGGATGAAGGAAGCAAAACACAGCAAAAACGCAGGAGCAGGGGGACACCTTCAGAGGAGAGCGAGGCTGAAATACCCTGGAGGTCCCTCTGGCCTCGGAAATGTCAGCACAGCCATCCAGAGACACGGCAGGCAGCCCCTAGTGATGGCAGGGGAAAGAGCCCAGGACCCAGGAACCAGGCAAGGGACCCTTCACTCCTGACCACAGACGCCCCCTATTTTACACTTCCTTTTTCTGTCCCAGCACATCAAAGCTGTATTTTTATTCCCTGGCACAAGAAGGATGATAAATCTTTTCAGGTCTGAATTAAATCAGATGTGAAACATTAGGGTCAAATAGCTGGAATTAAAGATGCCACTTTAAAAAATGTA
Source organism: Chinchilla lanigera (assembly GCF_000276665.1). Classification (NCBI taxonomy): domain Eukaryota; kingdom Metazoa; phylum Chordata; class Mammalia; order Rodentia; family Chinchillidae; genus Chinchilla; species Chinchilla lanigera. Next base: position 431,235 of record NW_004955478.1, on the reverse strand, counting down.
CAGAGAATGTTTATAAACCTGTGTACACATGGAATGTGTGCATGCACACACGCGCTTTCACACCCACATACGATCCGACTTTTGCAGGCGTGACTTCTGCATAAGCAGAACACCCACCGACTCAGATAGCAACTCATCTCAACTGCAGTCGGAGGTCTTTTTCTCCTTTGTTACCTTACCTAACAAGCTATGAGGCAAGACTACCGCGTGGTGGCGCTGCCTACCAGCCAACACCTGCCTGGCAGCACTTTGAAATTCCACTGTAGGACGCAAAAGGCAAATGTGAGTGAAGGACCTGCCCATGATTGCTCTAGAATTTCAGACAAGGCAGTTTGATGGCTTCAAGAGCAGGGCTTTGTTGCATAAAGAACAACTGACAGTGAGTCCTGAGGTTGCAGATAGGAAGGGCAGAGGGGTAAGAGGACGGCAGGGAGAGCCACTGCTCTGTTGAAGGTTGGGGCAGCGAAAGGAAGGTGTGAAGTCCTTCTCCCTAGGCGCCCTGCCTGCCATGTTGCTTAGGTCTCATGTTCCAGGGAGACATGCCTGGGAATGGCGAGACGCAATTCAGAGGGCAGGACGGTCAAGACCAGCAGCGGGGTGGGAGGGAAGATCTCCCCAGGAGTCCCCACCAGTCTGGGAGACTCGCTCCTGCCCAGGTAGGACTAGGAGCATCACAAGGGAGGCTGTGTGGGTACTTGGTGGGAGACACAATAGCTGCTTGTTTGTTAAACGATGCTTGAGTGAAATATAATCTAGAAGCTGTAGTTTAGCTTCTGACACTGCTCCTTTGCACAACAAAGTCCCTTCTTTAACTCCCTCACATGCTATTTGCAAACATGTTTTCCAGAATCCCCTGGAACAACAGTAAGGGGCATCCACATAAATAGACACACACACGTAACATGTCTGCACATACTGACGCACTTATCAACTGGCTAATGTTAACGGCCAGAAAAATGTCTCTTGCAATTTTTGTTCCTGAATAAATGGTTGCTCAGTTAACTAATGAGCACTCTCTTA
>NW_004955478.1:336108-430095 GCF_000276665.1 Chinchilla lanigera | reverse complement strand
TACTTTGCAAGCCAAGGGAAAAGAATTTATCTGATTTATGATCCCTACTCTTTGATCCAGGAGGCAGAGCTGCACTTTAAAGTTGGTTTTAATGCCTCTGTGTATAATTTAATGAGCTATATTAGCTCTAAACACAGGCTAATCAGCCAGGCATCCTTTACTAAGTGTCTGGGCATTGGGTAGCATTAGCCAGCTGAGACATGTCCAGCCATACCCTGGAGCGGTGCACTGCGGATCACCCCCTGCACACTGTGAGGTCTGCAGCCAGCTGCCCGTGCTTTGCACTCGGCTCCAGGATACCTGCTGCACCTGTCAGTCAAGGTGTGCTCATGTTCCAGGTGTGCCTCTCAGTTAAGGCAGAATGTTGAAGCATTAACCACCTTGTTCTCCCTTCTGATTTAAATTACCCCAGGCATTAAGTGAGAGCTGACTGCATGTCTCTTCTCCAGAGAACACGTTCTGCAGAGGTAAGGATACTTCAGAAAGGAAGACCGCTTACACACCCAACCCCTCAAGGATATCCTGCCTGAAGAACATCTTTGTGGTTGAAACCAAAAGAAAGCAATGTGGGACCAGGCCAGAAAGAAAAAGAAGCGGTTCCGCTTGGTCTACAGGCTGCCCTTGGCTGGCTGAGAGTTGATAATTCAGGGAAGGCCAACTGCTGAAGGAACAGGTTGGCTCAAGCTGATCGATTAAAAAGGGAAAGTGGGCAGATAGGAAGGAGCAGGGTGGGCTTGAAGAAGGGAGGTAGTAACAGTACGGAACCACCAGGTGGCAGCAGCCTCACATTGAGGATAGGCTAGGAACCTCCTGGTCAGAGAGAAACTTCTTAAGTGGGAATTCAGGGAATTTACTTTTTACTATTCTTTTCTGTCACGGTAGCGATGAGGCCACAGGTGGGTGAGAAGAACCTCTTACTTCAGGATGCAATCCAAACAGGGCACGAGGAAGAGGGTAAAAAGACAACTTGTGTCCAGGGCTTTATAGACAAATGTATGCTGAAGACGAGGACTATGACCACTAAATTAGGGGTCTACAAACTGCAAAGGGCTAGAGAGTAAATATTACCAGCTTTCTGGCCTTAATGACATGCAGATTCGTGAAGCGTCCCATATTAAAAAAAAAAAAAAAAAAGAGCTCTGTGAGAATGACTCAGCTCAGCCAAGGTAGTAGTATAGGAAGACCCACAGACAATGTAAACAAACCCATGTGCTATGTTCCAATAAAGCTTTATTCATAAAAGCAGATGTTGGGCCAAATGCGGTCCATGGACTACAGGTAGTTTGCTGATCCCAACATTAAATGAGAAGAAAGTACTATCTGGCCCAGATAGCTGTGCAAGTCAAAAATACGGTAAATACTAAGTGTGCTTTCCATGCCTACTAAGCATCCAAGCTTGGCAACACAGCGTCCCACAGGGTACCTGTTGTTTCCCCAAGGCCACTACCCAGTACTATGACAGGGGATTGACCAGCCCAGGGAAAGATCAAAATCCCAGTGAAAGCAGAGTTCCTACTGAGTGCTCTGCATACCATAAAGTCCTACGTGGAATCATCATACCTGAGGCCCATCTGTCTACCCCAGGCAAGTGCTGGAGTTGCAGTGGCCCTTCTCCAACCCTTGTGTATGCTCCTGTCTCCCTTCTCAGGCCCTTCCACAGAGCCACACGGCTCACCTATGCCTCTTTGGTGTGTGAACTTGAATGTTACCTTTCACACAGCAACAAAACCAGTGGACACTGGCGTCTGGGGGGTCCACGTGTGAAAGCGCTTCCTCTGGCTGATTGTCCCTATTCACAACACACCCTGTCTTCTCACAGCAGCTGAAAGTCAGCTGGGAGAGGGTAGTAAACATTCTGTTCAGGTGCTGGGTTCTTTACACTGGTCCGTCCACCCCCTTCCCCCCCAGATCTTTCCCTCTTAGCCAGATTAATGTCTCAGTCACCTCTGTGGGACATAATCAATGTCCCACACCAGACCACACCGAGTTGTAGCCTCTTGCTGAGGGTTCTTTAGCCTGCCTTGATCACATCCTTCCATCTTCCCATCCATAAAGCACCAGGGAATTCTGTCTCAGGCACACCTGTCATTGGGGCCCCAAACATATCTCGGGGCCTACACTGGCAACTGCATGGAACATACATACCCTGCCCTGTTCATCTCTGCTATCCCAACTGACTGGCCCCGTGCAAATACACACAGCACATTCTATAGTGTAGCCCACAGATGAGCCAAACACTTGCCCTTTGCCTATAGGTCTCATAGATTGTCTGGTTTGTATCAGCCCCATAGAGCTGAGACTGTGCTGATCTTATACTGCCTACAGTTTTAGCGGCTCATGAACAAATTGCATTGGCTATCTTTTCTGGTATTGATTTTCAGTTATATCACCCTGAGGTCAGACAGTGTGGTCTGAATGATATCGATCCTGGGGTATGTATCTTCTCTGCGGCACAGCACTAATCAGTTTTGGAAAACACATGCACTTGAAAATAATGCATTTCTTTCATTCTCTATGTTATTAGTACACATTTACAGTAATAATGATTACATGCCTCATGGGGACTGGTTCATGTCCATAATACATCTTAATTCATTTTTCATCCCTGACCCCTCTCCTCCTTCTATTTCTTGATCCCCTTCCCATCTGAGAAAAATCTATCTCCCTACTTTTATTAGCTATCTTTTATTCTGCACTCTATTTATATGTTGCTTTTTTCATATAAGAGAAACCATGCACTATTTAAGCTTGTATGATTTAAGAATGCATTTTCTAACTGCTGAGCAGGAGCTCTACATAGATCTCCTCTAGATATTCTGTTCAGCTTTTATCTGTATTATCAATAAACATCAGAGAGGACCATTATACTCCCCTTCAGGCGGGTGGCTTTGTCTCTCTCTTTACAGTTTTGACCATTTTCCTTCCAAAGCTTTGAGCTCATGTGGCCAGGGGCATACACAGACGCAGGGTCATCATGTCATTCTGGAATGTCTCTTCCCTTTTATTAAGTACTGACCTTTATTCTCCATATGGTTTCCAGCCTTAAAGTCCACTCTGTCTACTGCTAAAATTGAAACACCTGCTTTCTTTTATTAGCATTTGCTTTCTGGCTTTTTTTCTTTGCACACCTTTGTTTTCAATCTTCCCATGTCATGTCGTGTTTCAGGTGCACGAGAGATAGAATTAGAATTTTAAAATCAAAACCTATGTTTATAAAAACATGAGTCCAATCATCTGACAACTAAATTATTCCACGTTATTTTTGCATCTCTCATCCCAGTGTTTTTCACTCATTCATTCATTCATTCTCTCTCCATCCCATTTCTCCATTAGTACAATTATTCTTTCAGATTCACTAGCATATTCATGAATACCCTCTGTGTTCTTCACCCCAATGGTTAGCAATGGTGTACATGAGTGGCATAACTTGCCCTTGGTATTTTTATTCTGTGAACAGTTTAATGTGGTGTAAAACAGGGATAGGTCAAAGATAATCCAAGGGCCACTGTGGAGGACCACTTGGATGGCTCTTCTTCAAAAAAGAGCAATTATCTCCATTTTGACTAAACCTGGCCCTAACAGAGCTGGCTAGGAATTTCCCTTATCCCATCACTTGGCTCTAGCCAAGGTGCTGATGTGTAGTCTTTGAAGGTCAGCGTCTCCCCACCCCGCATCTCCCAAGAAGCCTATGTGAGACAGGCAGGAGGGAGAGCCATGCTCCACACTGTCAGCTGGGATCCAGCCTCCAGATAAGAGGCTATGACTTCCCAGGGCATAAAAATATTACACATCAGAGCTGAAGCACTGACCCCAAAACATTAGGTACTACCTCAAATTGTGCTATGCAGATTAGTCTTTCTGCATATCCTTCTCTGCATATTGCAGAGGTGATTGCAGGCCTCCTACCTAGCCCAGCTCATGGCACTCACGTATTTCCCACCACTCTCACAGTCACCATCCCCAGGCCACTCTCCTCTTCACAAATTAATAAAACCCAGGTTTGGCCCTGGATGGAGGCCTTTGTTCCAGTTAGCCATCACCCTAGCTGGACTTAGGACCCCCTTGCCTCCCCACTACTACAAATATGCCTTAGTGTCTTTATTCTCCCCATGGGTGGCACTGGAAGTGGTAGATTGGAATTAACTCTCTATAATTGCAATAACTTCCTCTTGGGATTACAAATATAAACTTCCTGGACCGAGATGAGGATGGGGAAAGGCTCTCTATATTTGATGCCCATTGTGGGGCAGTAGGCAGCGCAGCAGCAGAAGCATTATTTTTCTCAGCTGGGTATAGAGAACAAAGCTGAGCATGTGAATGAACTGGAAAAGTTCTGCATTTCTTTAGGAATATCTTACAAAAGCCAAATCAGTTGATTATCTGCAGTTTTTGATAGCAAATTAACTTATTTAGCATTTTTTCCATTTCGTATCATCAGGAGGATTTGTTACAACTTTCCTTTCAACTACAGTAGACCAGTTGGTACTCAAAATGGTACCACCAGATTCCATAATGTTAGGTTCTCAGAATTGGACCCTGCCCAACTCCAAGAGAAAAAAACCATGACAGACCCACCACTCTGTTCAAGCAAGAAGCCCCCACAGCCTGAGAGACCGAAATAATCCTGTTTATCAGGTTGGTTCCCAGGCTTACAGACAACCCGGAACTGTTATCTTGCACTTCCACCAGGTGCTTCCTGCCAGGGGTACCAAACCCACCAAGGGCTGCTGACAAACTTAAAATTTCCCATCTCCCTCAGCAGGACCCCCTCCCCTGCTTAAACTCCCTTTAACAGCATAGCCTCTTCCTTTGTTTGATGCCAACCGCCCTTTTGCCTTTGGCCCAGCCGCACCCGATCTGAAATAAAGGTGGTGTTGTTTGTTTCAATCCTGCCTGTTCTAATGTCTGGGTCGCTTCTCAGGGTTTAGCCTGACACACAAATGATTTATTTATGGCACATTTGACTTCTTCAGAGGCTTCTGAACAGATCTGCTGAAATAGCTCATTTCAAGTTGCATCTCCCTCCAACTTCTCATTCTTTTCTTCCTTGATTTCACCAACCAATTTATCCCAGTTTCTTGTATAATGAGATGCTGATGGATACAGGTTCTCTACATCTGCTAGGAACTGTTTGGACGTAGGCGCGTCTCCCTGCCCCTCTAGTTTTGCCCATCCCACAGTCTCTGGCTTGTTCATTTTAATTTCAGTCTTTGTTGAAAGCACTTTCAACATGCTCTGTTCTGGTATCATAGGAGGAAGCAGTCTCAGTTTCAAACTGTAATCCTCTCCAGAGGGAAGTTTCACCAAAGCAGACAACTCTTTTTCTGAAAACTCCGCATTTACATCATTCTTCTGAACATTCTTAATCATAAGTGTTACAATTACTCAAGACCCTGTTTGATACCAATCATACTTGATTTTTGACTGAGTCCTCCCCCATTCTGTGCTTCTCAACATCTTTTAATCCAGACAATAAAATTAGCATCTGCACTATCTAATTTCTGTCCTTCTGTAAAAGTTTCTAGAACAGCATCCTAGTTTTCCCATGGTATTCACATATCCCTCTTCTCAGCATAGCAGTGGTATTATTGGGCTTGAATTGAGGGAGGTTTTTGCATCAGCATCACCATCACAGTAATTCCCAAGGAAAATGTGACAGTAAGCTCTTGGACAGTAATATGGTCCTTCTTGCATCATCTGGTTTCTGTTCCAAAGCCTTAGTCAGCCCCTCTGATGCTGCCTGGGAGTCCTCATTGATTACTACCCAAGAAAAACCATGGGACTGTTGCTGATCCTGCTACAGCCACCGCCATCCTGAAATTACTACTGCAGCAGCTGAGATTCTACCACCACGGTGACCAGCTCTGCCTCTGCCCAAGGGGGAAACTCATCTGCACTTTTTAAACAAGCGTCATTCTTCTCCAGCAGCCCATTTGAAGAAGGCATGTTTCCATTGTGAGCCCACCCTTTTGTTATGGTTAAGTGAGGGCTCTTTTCTATTTCAATCACTTTATTCACAGGCACTGTGGTAGTACAATTAGAGACTTTTGTAATGGTAATCTGTTGCTGGTCTGCTTTCTTTGCTATGTTATGTTGCAAAGACAGTAGAGCTGCTTTCACTGGGTTATAGGAGTCTACAATATGTGAGTGAATTTTTTTGTTCTTTGGGCTTTAGTTTTCACCTATTTTATCCCAAATTCTGATAGCAAGTGTACTGGTTTGGGGAAAGGAAGGATAGAATTTAGCTATCTGATGGAGTAATCTAAAACCTTGCACTTAGATGGCACACTGATGTCTGTGTCATTTAACAGCTTCATAATCAATAGGCTAAATTCTTTCTCTCCTGCAGATAAAGAATGCGTTTGCCCCATTGTTACCGTTGATGAACAGACTCCTACTTGCTACTTGTGCCTGAGCAGTATAATTAGTAAAATGCTCCACTTTCCTCTAAATTGGTCATGCAAGGTCCAGTGGATTGCCAGCTCCTAATTCTTTTTTTTTTTTTTTTTTTTTTTCCTCCGGTACCGGGAACCGAACTCACGACCTTGCGCTTGCCAGGCAGGCGCTTTTGCCGCTGAGCTAAATCCCCAGGCCCAGCTCCTAATTCTAGATAGTGGTTATTGTGCCAAAAAGGTTGTGCATTCTGGCCAATTGGGCACCAGATATAGAAAGCCCTTCCCCATCCTCATCTCGGTCTGGTAAGTTTATATTTGTAATCCCAAGAGAAACTCTAGAGAGTTAATTCCAATCTACTACTTCCAGTGCAACTCATGGTGAGAATAAAGATACGAAGGCATATTTGTAGTAGTGGGGAGCCAAGGAGGTCCTAAATCCAGCTAGGGTGATGGCTAACTGAATAGAGGTCTCCCCCCAGGGCCAAACCTGGGTTTTATTAATTCATGGTGCGGTGTTATTATAGGCAGCTGAGTTAGATAAAAATATTATAGGCAGTCAGACAGGGCCAGGTCCTCAAAGGGGCCGATATGGAAAACAAGACACTTTGCAAATAAAAATATATTTGCTGCAGGCCAGACCACAAGACAAAAGACTAACTAAATACACCCACAAACCTCCCTAGAGATGGACATCCAGGATTGATATTCTAAATAGGTAGCAATCACCTTGAAGAGTCACTGACCCAAGCCCTTACAGGAAAAGCCCCTGTTCTGTATTTATGCCCCCTTGCTATGTGATTTCCTTCCCCATTTGATCCCAATTTAATCAATTTTCCCTAAACAATTCTTATAGGGTGGCCATAGTTTTGTCCCACCTCATGCCCACCTTGTGATTCCCCTTCTTTCCCCACCTTGGACCTGCCTCACCTCGTGGTTTTGCTCTATAAAATCCCTAGGTTGCCAAATCCTTGGCAACCCACTCGGGCACCCTTCTGTCTCTCTCTTGGATGAAAGATTTCTTTCCCACAATAAATATATCCTGCTTTTACCCTCCGTTGTTCCTAAAATTCATTCTTCAACTTTAAAAACCACAAACTTGTCCCAGATACAGGTCAAGCTGGGAGTTTTTCCCCTATACCAGTGTGGTGCAGGTCTAGCGTGAAGAGAGGAGTGGCTTGGGATGAGTGACTGTGAGAGTGGTGGGAAATACGTGAGTGCCATGAGCTGGGCTAGGTAGGAGGCCTTCAATCACCTCTGCAATGTGCAGAGAAGGATATGCAGAAAGACTAATCTGCATAGCACAATTTGAGGTAGTATCTAATGTTTTGGGGTCAGTGCTTCAGCTCTGATGTGTAATATTTTTATGCCCTGGGAAGTCATAGCCTCTTATCTGGAGGCTGGATCCCAGCTGACCATGTGGAGCATGGCTCTCCCTCCTGCCTGTCTCACATAGGCTTCTTGGGAGATGCGGGGTGGGGAGACACTGACCTCCAAAGACTACACATCAGCACCTTGGCTAGAGCCAAGTGATGGGATAAGGGAAATTCCTAGCCAGCTCTGTACATATCAATACATGGAAATAGGGCCAGGTTTAGTCAAAATGGAGATAATTGCTCTTCTTTGAGGAAGAGTCATCCAGGTGGTCCTCCATCAGCCACTGCCTGTTCTGGTGAATAAACTTATCTGGGGCCCAGCCACTCCCACGATTTATGAATTGTCTGTGGCAACTTTAGCATTTCTACCACAGCCTTAAGTAGTTATGTCAGAGATATGTTCCTCAAGCACTGGGGACTATAGGCAAAAGTGGCCAGCTTCTGCCCTAGAATGGCAGTCATGTCCCCACGCACTGTGAGACAGCAGTGCCCAGTCTTCTGCTTTCACCCAGAAGTCTCCTGTAGGTCTACCATTTCCAGGTAGGCGCAGTCTTCCTTTACTGTTATTTTAGGTTTTCCCAGCTGCCAGTGCTCAGAAGGAAAGCATGTCTACATGATGATCTGATGATATTTATTATCTTGATCGTGAATCCCATTTCAGTCTGAACAAGTCTTTTCCATTCCTGAAAGACTCTCCTCTGTAATGCTTTAATATTGTCCTCATTTTTCTTATTCTCTCCCTTGGTGATTCTTATTACTTAATATTGAATTTATCATTCTATTTTCTGGGTCTCTTAATTTACTTTTCATAGCTTCCATCTTGTTTTCTCTGTATGCTGCATTCTGAGTGATTTTTCTCAGTTCAATCATCCACTTTATTAATTCTACCTTCAGTTATACCTTTTCAGTAAACTGTGCCATTGAGTTTTTGTTTTAATGTGTCCATTTTTCATTTTAACAAGTTCTAGGTGATTGTTTTTTTCAAATCTGCCTGTTCTTTACTAAAGCTGTTATATTTTATTGTTGTAATTTCTTTTCCTTATGAAGTATTAAACAGCACTCTCATTTCTGCAGCTTTGTGTAGGTTTTTAAAGAAGAAACCTTTATTTATTTCATATTAGATTTAAGTATACAGAAAAGTTCCAAGATAGTACACACAGTTCTTGTATATCCTGCAGCTACTTCCCTTAAATATTTTACATATAGTGATGTGTTTGTCACAACCAAGAAAGCAATACTGGTACACTATTATTAACTACACTCCACAGTGTTTTCGGATCACACCAGGTCCTCCCTGAAGTCTCTTTTCTGTAGCAAGATGTTATGCAGGAAAGCACCTTCAATCTAGTCTTTTTAGCCCTCTCTGGACTATGACTTTCTCATAGTCTTTGTTTTTGATGATGTTGACAGTTGTAATGAAGCTAGTCATATATGTTGTTCCTCAATTTGGCTTTGACTGATATCTTTCTCACATAGTCTTATTATATCTTTGGCTTTGTAATTGCTATCTTTCCTCAATGATTTTTTTTTTGCCTTATGCAGTGTGTCCCTATTTGATGTTTTTATTTTAGTAGAATCTTATCTATATTTAAGAGCCCCCTTCTTTGCTCTCCAGTCCCTAGTGTGCCTGATCAGTGGGAGGATTTGTCAGAGAAGGTTTATGTTGGCTTTGGCAAAAGCCTAGAAAATTTCTATTACCCTAGAACATTTATTATGTTAATCTCTTTATTAGGGGTTTCTGGGATGAGATAGAGGACATGACTTTGTACCCTTAAAGATTTATGTGGTGTGGTGCAGGTCTAGTGTGTTGATATCTTGCGGATGACTTACACCAGCATTTACCCCTTCTTTCTGTCCAAGATCCTGGGGAGAGACACATTACACGTGCAGGTTCTTGGACCAGATTTACAGACCTGTTCATACATAAGTGGCACCCTCAAGCCCTAGTGGTCATGCCAGGACTGTTTTAATTCCCTGACATTCATGGTCGGAGACACGTCTCCATCCCCTTAAACCTGTATTTGCCACCCTCCCTTTGTTTCCTCCCTGTGCCACAAGCATTGGTATTTTTTTTTCTCCTTATCCCCGGGCTGTGTGCTAAAAGCCATTTTTGTTCCTGGGTTTGTTTACAGTAGGCCATTGACACCAGCTGAGTTACCATGCTACTGGAAGTTCTAGTGGAAAATTTTAAGTTTCCAGAAAGAGTTATGTCACACAAATCGTGCTGTCTGCAGTGACTACCAGTGTTTAAGGGGCACCTAGTGGTACTTACTAAGAATGAATGAATGAATGAATGAATAGCAAGATAGCTCAGAAGAAGGCTAAACATCTGCAGCCAGGTGAGCTCCTAACCAAAACTCTGAATGAGGCTGGGAGATTCCAAGTAGGCAGGGAGCAGATGCAGGGTCTCCCTGCTTGGTGTTCTAGGTCCCAGTGGTCATGCCTCCAGCTGGCCTGTTCAACCCCAAGGACACCAGGATTTCACCAGCAACTCACCCCATCAGGGCTTCTCTCTTACTTTCATCATCTTACAGTTTGGCTGCCATCTTCATCTCTTCCACAGAGAGTGGGCAGAGAGCAAGTGGGAGTGCACTTCACACCAGTGACTGAGCAGAAGTCTCATGCTAGAGCTGCAGATGGTGACCTAAGGCCAGCCCCTGCCTCAGAGAATACCACCTATCTCCTGCTGCCTCCTGAGGGGCCTCCCTCTCCAGACCCCACAGATGGGCACCGGACCCAGATCCCCAGCGTGATGAGACTTCACCATATGAGCAGGTACCTCACTGGTGCCGAATGCCTCTTGGTTGAGTGCTCTGTGTCCTGTCCAGTTCACCAAGTCCTCTCCCTTCTGACCACCTGTGTGGGGAGTTCTCACTCTCCACTCCCCTCTGATCCCTCTCCCCTCGTGAAACCTGGGCTGACACTTGAGCTAAAGGAGAAGACAGCTAACAAGCTTTGCTTGGAGGCTGCCCCGTACATAGCATCCAAGAGTAAGACCACAAATATGGAAGGGGAGAAGACAAGCTACAAACTTGATGGGAGCTTCCAGTTGGGGGAACGAGGCTGAAGGATGTGGGTTGCTGAGTGAGGGTCCTCCTTCCTCACTCTCTGTTTGTAGCCTTCACTGCAGGGAGCCTACCCCCAATTCTCTGTATATGGTGGCCTTAGAGCCAACAGAGCTCCAACTCTGCCCCAGGCTATCACAGGGGATGGAAGGGTAGGACATGGGGGTCTAAGAAGCCCCCAGCGATGCTTGTGTGGCAGAGGGTCTCAAGTGATAGAAAATATCAAGGCCGGAAGTCCAACCCCACTCCAGCTGCAGGATCCCATAGAGGTTTACATAACACAGAGAATCCGCTTGTTTGAGGGAAAGGAGAGAGGAGCTGGGCTGGAAATATTTCTGCTCCACTTCCTTCAGAAATATTTATACAGATTAGCAGAAAGTGCAGGTGACAGAATCGAGGGATATCTAAGTTGACACTGAGATGTCACAGGGGACATGGTGCCACCAGACAGAGCCTGGCCTGGGAGTGTGATGCCTGGGGCCTGGCTGTCACTTGCGGGCATAGACCTGGTGTAGCGTGCACACTTCCCTGTGCCCTGGGAAGACCTGGCCTTTGATTGCTTATAAGGTCAGCCATTCTGGGCTCTTTACCCCTCTGGACATGGCCTGACACGGAAGTTTCTTGTGGTCTAATGATGTCAAGATCAAAGTGGCTATGCCAAGGGGCAGAGAACCAAGCTCCCTCTACCCAGGCCCACGCTGGCAGTCTGCAGGGTATTAGGAGTCATTATGAGCCCTTGCTTTTGGTGACATTTCTTGCATTCTAAAGGCCCTTGCTTCCTCATCTGCCATCTCTCTTCATTTTCACACTAGGCATCATTTTCATGGTGGTGCTGATGATGAGGATGGGGGAAAAGATCGGAGAGTCTGAGAGGCAGGTGTAGGAGCTGAAAGCAGGACACATTTGATCTAATATACGGCAGTGCTCTATGCATGTTTGGGACTTCATGGAACAGACCTGTCTCTGTAAATCATCAAAAGCTACCTTTAACATACAGCGGGTACTACCTCCTCCAGAGAAACACAAGGGGTGATGTAAACACAGACCTTGTGGGTTGTATAGAGGTCTCATGCAAATTTAGCATCCAAGGAAGAATAGAAAAGGGGTCATGTAAGAAGTGAGTTCCCCATAACCATGGCCAGTGGACACAGGGCTGATTATCACAGGAAGTTGTTTCACTTCCTTTTGGGTAGGGGGAGGGCAGGCTTTGGGATTGCTCATCTGAAGGTAGTAAAACTAGCTAGATGATCTTGAGCCATCTGCTTGAAAGATGTTTTTCAGTAACTGTAAACTCAGGTGCCTTCAGGTAGTACTTGGGTTTTCGGGAGGTCACCTTGGTCCTTTCCATTTCCAACAACTGGACCTAGTTGTCTCCACTCATTCTTGTTTCCCCTTAGCTCCCTGAGGGCAGGTGAGTTTGTGGGCCTTTGAAGGTTCCATCCTGCTGGCTCTTGGCTTGGATGGTACAAGAGTCAGGGTTTTATGGGACTGGGTGGACCATGTTGAGCTCACCTCTGTGACGTCTAAAGGATATCATGTGATCCCAAGGCTATAAATTTGTGAAAGCTGTGTTCAATTCAAGGGAAGCAGATGAGAGGAAACATTTCAAGGGCCTGAGGAGTATCTTTGCAAGGTGAGGTTTCAAAGTAGAGTTGGCTTGGTCGGCCAGCAAAGTGGCAATAAGGAGCCCTGAAGGAGGGGCAGGTCCCACCAGGATAGCAGGTGGAGACAGTCAGCCCAACTCCGGAAATGCTGTGTGTGGGGATCCTGCGAAACACCAGTGCTCAGATATCTGGGAAGGAGCCACGTGGGAGTGAGTTCAGGAGCCAAATCTATATTGCGGGTGGACATGAGTGTTACTAGAAGACAGATGGACAGTAAGTCACAGGAATAGAGAAGCTTGCCCAGGGAATGAGAAGAAAGAGTGCTCTAGGGACAGCAACATTAGAGAATGGATTACAGCCTGAGAAACACAAAAGAGCCCTGCCGGGAGCAAATCAAAAAAGGCGGGACCAGGAGGACCAAGAGACAGGAGGGAAGAAGGGTTTCCTGAGAAGGAGCCATTGAGAGGGTCAGTTGCTGACTACATTATACTTCTGCCTCTACTTTGTGCACATGGAATGTGCTTAGACTATACGGGGCAATTATGTCGTATTTTGTTTTCCCAACAGTTCCCTATTAGTACAAAGTCTAATGTCTTTGACAAAGTCAGTACAAACCTGCTTGTTTGACTGAGCGACTCCCTGCCCTCATGCCCTCCTCAGCCTCATGGGGCTGCAGGAGCTTACTAATCATGTGCAGGCAGCTGGCCCAGGTGACAAGCATATCCAGAGCATCCGCAGGTTCAGGACCAAAGCAGGGCGCCAGGCGCGGGCTTACCTGGCACTCTCAAAGGTAGCTGATATTGTCTTTTCCACAGCCCCAAAGCCGACTCCAACAGCAAGACCCTCTGAAACAGACACAGAAAAGCAGGAAGGGTTAGGAGTAATTCCCTGGTGAGGAATATCACCATCACCAGCTTTAGGCTACCAGAAACAGAAAGTCAACTGAGCATAAACCAGGGCCCAAAATACAGCACAGGAACTGAACGTGCCACGTGTTTTTGTGCAACCTGCAAGCTAAGAATGAATTTTTTTATGTTTTTAAAACACTGTTCAAAAACATCAAAGAAAGAATAGTATTTTGTGACACGTGAAAATGATTTGACATTCAGATTTTAGTGTGTGTAAATAAAGTTTTATTGGCACGCCGCCACACTCATTTGTTGACGGGGTGTTTACAGCTGATTTTATCTCATATCAGCCAAACTGAGTCGTGGTGACAGAGACTGTATATCCTGAAAACCTAAAATATTTACTGTCTGTTCCTTCACAGAAATTTGATGACTCTTGACCTAAACACACAGAGCTTTGCTCATCATCTCATGCAATAAAAAGTCCAAGGTTGACCCGGCAACCCAATTATGTCACTGCAGACACAGGTTTCTTCTGGTTTTTGTGCTCCACCATCCTTAACAATTGGGTTCTTTTAGTTGCAAAGTGACTGTGGCCCTCCAAGTACCTCACCTATGTTCCAGCAACAGAAGAGTGGAAAGGCAGAAGCTTTCCTTCATGGAGCCTCTGTCTCCTAACTTGGGAAGGGAAGCCCTTGCTGGGAGACTTCTTCTCATGCAAGGATAAGGGCCCACCGTGGATGACATTGGCCCCAGGGTCAGAACACTCAGCCTTCATAGCACATCCAGGCCAGTCTTGATAACCTCCTGGGGGAAGGGAAAGACCCTCCCTAATCACTCTCCCTGAGCCTTGGTTTGCCACTTGAATAAATGAAGGCCTCATCTTAAAGAGCTGGAAGGTGGTAGCATCACCACCTTCATTGAAGAATATCAACGCTGTCCAAGGTACCATCTTCCCACTAGGGAGATTCAGGATCCACCCAAAGACGGCACTGTGACAGTCTAGCTTGAAGTTCAAAGCTGGACAAAGGAATTTTGTCCTGTCTGGCGGTGCTCAGGAGCTTGCCAGGTTTGCCAGCACCATCCCTGTGGTTAGGTGCAGAAGGGGGATCCTGCCTGGTGCCCAGAGACCAAAGGAGCAAAAGCACAGCCTCATGGCTCCTCCAGACATCCAAGGGGGCATTCGCAGGTCTCTTCAATCCAACAGAAGAAGAACAACCAGGACTTGTCAGAATCAGCACCAAGGGTTTTGGTGCCAGAGTGGAGTTTTTTGACAAAGGAGGAAGAGGGAAAATGGATGGGCAAGAGGGCTTGTCTTTTTCAAGATGCATGGTCTCTGGCTCCTGTCTTTCCTTGCATCCTGTTCAGCTAGACAGGGTCAAGGATGCAGTGACTGTTCAGCCGAGTCTTGAAGATGCAGGGAAACAAAAAGGCTGCTTAAGCTTGTCCTGTGCTAAGGAGAAGGAGCTCAGCTGCTACCCAGTCTTGTTCACAAGAGGCCCCCATGCACTGGGGCCTGAAGACCATACTCGGGCATAAAAGGTTCCTTTGTGCTTGATCTCCCGTGGGGCCTTATGGGTACTTGTGATCAGCAAAAACTGCTGGTTGAGAATTTTGGATTCTAATTCCCCACTCAATATCTTCCCATATTCCTTTTAACAGCTCACTTGGAATACAGAGTTCTAGGACTTTAGAAGGAAAGGAAATCTCAGAGACCAGCTGGTGGGACTCTTGAGCCATCCCCAGTTTCAGAAACTATATGTTTGGGAGAGAGAGTTCTTTCTGATACCTCCTGACAATATTGGGGTGCATGAGCCTGACCACCTAGCATGCGTGGTGCACATGCAGGCACACCACAGAGAGGTCCCCAAATAATCCCTCCAACAAGCCTGAGGGAAAGAGGGACCAGCTAGTCAACACTGCCAGAGCAATCAGACTTCTCCCAATAGAGGTTTTAAAATTTTGTTCATTTTCATTTGTCTTTAAGGTACCTGGTGTCAGTTCTTAATAAAGGCCATCCATCTGTGGAGTCCTTACTGGGTAAATCTTACCCTCAGGTGGACACTGGGTTCCAAGTCAGGCCTTGTTTCAAGATGCTCATCTCTTCAGGGTTCTTTCCCTTGCAAAGTAAGAGTGGCCTTCTGCATGCCAGTGATGTCCATCTGTTTGCCAGACCCTGAGTGACTTGCTTTCTACACAAAGTACAAGTGGGAACAGTCACCTCCGGGCTCTAGGACAGATATGAAAAGTGATGCGGAGCTGGGTGGTGGACAAAAGTTGCTCTAGATTCTGAGGTCCAGGATTTGCGTTCTCCGCAGTTTCTGGTCTTTCCTTGTTCTTCCAGAACTTCCCCCCAAGAGTGGACAATACAGTGGGCAGGGGAGGGTACAATTCTAGGGAGAGGGTTGAAAACATGCTCAGTTTTCTAAGATTTGCTAGTATATATGACAGGCTTCAAAAGGGGTAGCAAGAGTGAGTATCTTATTCCTTTGGGAATCTGCCTGGCATTGGCAAGAGCTGAATTTCAGAATAAACTGAGGTGAGGATGCAGGAATGAGATGGCATTTATTTATTTATTTATTTATTTATTTATTTATTTATTTATTTATTTATCTATCTATCCATCTGTCTTGGTGATACTGGGGGTTGAACCCAGAGCCTTTGCAACTATCAATATCCCTAGCTCCTTTTAAGTTTTTATTTTGAGAAAGGGCTTTGCTAAGTCACTAAGTTGCCCAGGCTGGGCTCCAACTTGTAATCCTCCTGCCTCAGCCTCCCAGAGTGCTGGCATTATAGGTTTGTGCCACTACACCTGGTGGGACAGCCTGTTTGTGTGCAAAGCTGCCCACCTCCCAGGACACAAGGCTAGGGAATGTCTGAACTGCCACCCCCTGGCTTCCAACCCTCAAGGGGTCCAATGGATGTTTACAAACATGCTGTCATCAGCCTCGTTTTGCACAAACACAAGCGAGAGCACACTTCACTCTACTATCATGGACAGCAATGTGTCTCCAGGGCAAGGAGCTTCCCCAGGGACACCTGGCCCACCACCCTAAGAGATGTCAAAAGCTGGGGAAGGACTCAGGGCTCTTCCTGACACCGGAACTGCAGATCTCTTCCTTTGAAAAAATGTGCTCTTTTAAACCATAAACAGCAGCTGGCTGGCGCTTTTGTTAAAGTTTTCCTCTACTTAGGGATGTAGATGATAGTGCAGCCCAGAGCAAGGGGATCTATGTTAATTAGCTAAATAAACCCCGTGAGCTGTTTACCATGCAGCCTGAGCACTTTGATGTTTCCCCGCTCACCAAGCTCTGGAGTGGGAAAGGGAACCACCCAAAGTGGTCCGGCTGTGGAGGGACAGAACCTGGCCGGCCGTGGACCTCCGTCCCTTTTCTGTTGCCCTTATCCAAGTGCCCTTTGATGTCAAGTTCGCTGACCTGAGCTTGCGGCTTTCCGCCAAGTGTGACATGGCCCTGTGGGCTGCAAGTGCTAGCATCTGAGTTCCTCTGCCCTACAGAGGCAGGGCAAAGCCAGTATGTTGTCCCTCCGGCCCCCTGCACCTAAGCAAGGCCAGTGGCAGGGGATTGGTTTGCAAAGGGGCAGGTCCGTCCTCACCATTCTCCTGAAGCCTGGGGAAGGAACCCACTGCCCACTGGTTCAACAGTACTGACCATAGAGGCTGCCAACTCATGCTGAGCTGGGGGTGGGGAGAGTGGGGGAGGAAAAGGTAGCCCGGGAAGAGAAGGCACTCCATACCATGCCAGAAAGTAGCTGTGATACATGGAGCTAAACAGATGAGAGGCTAAGACAAATTACACACATGGAAGGACATAAATCAGAAAACCAAGGCAGACACTGAGATCAACAGATGGTGGAAGGAACCCACCCACTGGAAAAGGAACCGAGTTAAAATGCTGACTGGAGCTCGTTTTCCCATGTTCCACCATGAGTACAAATTAGGAAGGTAATTAAGACAGGAAACCAATGTCACAGCTACTGCCATTAGCTCAGGTGCAAAGTGAGAGAAAATAAGCTGCTGGACCCGGGTTGGCAAGTCCAGCTGGTGGCAAGGGAGGCCACCTCGAGGACAAATTGAATTCTAAGCACTGAGACAGATGCAGGCCCCTCCCACCTTGTCCTGAAGCTGGAAAGGGTGGGGTTACCTGCCTCCCCCCATTTCCCAGCCCCTCCTGCATCTCCATCTCTACTCAGTCTCCACCACAGACAAAAAATACGGCACGGCAACTTTTTGTGGAGACAGATCCGGGCTCAGATCCTGGATCTATTTCAGATTCTTGCAAAAATGAAAGGAGGATGGCATGATGGCATTGCTTTGCTTCCAGGGTGGCTGCAGGAAGTGAAACATACCTGACACGAACATGGCAGATCTTCTCACTACTGACACTTAGCTGTAGGTGATCCTGGCCACTGTAGGGTGATGAGCAACAGGCCAGGCCTTTACATACTAGAGGACAGTAGCATCCCCTTCTCCCAGTTGCAACTATTAAAAATGTCTCTAGAAATTGCCAAATGTCTGCTGGGGGTGTACAGGGGAGGCCCAAAATCACTGGGGTTCAGAACCACTGGCCTGGAACAAGGTGAACATTCCACTCTTGTTACCTTTTTTGCTTACAATAAGCAACTTTGTGATAAAAATTTAAACTATTCTAGGATGCTCGTAGGGTTCAAGTGGGTGGGAGGACAGTAAAGGATGGCCAAGCAGTGTTTTCTCTTTTGCTGGAGGACAGTCAGCTTGTAGTAAGGGCAGGGGATGGAATCTGCAGGCCTTTCTCACCAGTCTCCACAACACCATCATCTACATGGTTTCAGTTCTGGCTGAGGTCTTAGTCACTTCAGGCTGCTGTAATGAAACATCATAGACTGGGGAGCTTTCTAAAACACAGGAATTTACTTCTCACAGTCCTAGATCACATGCGAAGTCTCAGATCAAAATACTGATAGATCTGGTGAGCGATGAAGGACATTTCCTGGTTTACAGAGGGTGCCTCCTTGCCTCGCTGTGTTCTTGCTTGGTGGAATGGGTGAGAGGATCTCCCTCAAGCCTGCTTGGTAAGGGCGCTAATCTCACTCACCAAGGATCCATTCTCAAGACCTAACCACCTCCCCAAAGCCTCACCTCTTAATACCATCACATTGGAGGGTAAGGTTTCAGCATATGAATTGTGGAGGCACATGAATATTCAGCAGCCTCTGGTGTTCGTAGGTGTTGGTGAATGGGAAAGGAAGGAGAAGCACCATCATCTTGGTTCAGCTGTACGCTCTGCTGGGGCAGAAACAGCTCCAACAGACCTGCTGTGGGAAGAGCCTTCTTTCTCTTCCCTCTGGTTATTCTTTCTGAGATGTAGGCCCAGTGGTCAGATAACCTCAGCATGAATGGGGCTTCTGAAGCAGAACATGGTTACCTGGAGTAGTCAGACCAGGTGTGTTAGTGTTTGGATTTGAAATGTCCCCAAAATTCATGTGCTCAAGGCTTGGTTACCAGCTGATGGGCTTTTTCGGCATGTGATTGGGTTATGAGGGCTCTCACTTCATCAAGTGGATTGATAGTACTATTGGGAGGTGAGGGAAACAGAGGTGGGGCCTCTTGAAGGGAGTGGATGATGGAAGAACTGACCTTGGGGACTCTGCCTGGTCCCTGATCCTTTCCTCACTGACTCTGCCTTCTTTCTGATTCCTGGCTGCCATGAAGGGAGCAGCTTTCCTCCATCACCCACTTCTGCCATGATGTTTCTGCCTTGAGCCAGCTGACCATGGGCTAAAACCTCTGGAACCGTGAGCTAAAATAACTCTCTCCTCCTTTACAATGCTATTCTCAGGTATTTTGTCACCGTGATATAAAGGTGACATACCAGGGTTGAAGACTGTGGGGCTGTCATTTCCTTTGATTTCCATAGGTCTCACTGTAGCTCATGAATGCTCTCCCTAGGTGGTCCTCCCATAGGGCTTTCTTACTAGTCTCACAGCTAATGAAAACCTCAGTCTTTCCCCTGTGCTGCTGGAAGGTCACAGTCCTCTGTTCTGTGCCTGTACTAAGTCTTTTTCTATCTTATATGGGTGCCTTACATTTCCTTGTTCCATTCCTTATTCCTCAGCTGGGGCTCCAGTTTAGGTGGTCATGGTATTATTTCCAGAAGGCATTGGCCAGAAACAGTCCAGCAAATGTCAACACAAAGGCCATGCAGGAAATGAGGGGACATGATATGACTTTTCCTCCTTGATTTAAAAATGTTAAAATTAAGACAGCAGCTAACATCCTGTGCAGGCTTATTAAATATTAAATATGACCTCCCCTACCAACTACCAACCACAGCAAACCCCCAGGCGGGAGAGATGATGTGAAAGGGGATGGCTCAGTCACTTCCATCTCCTCCAAGGAAAGAGTAAGAGGGAAAAAGGACTGAAACTAGCAAGAGCGATTTAGGCCAAGGAAAAAGAATTACTCTGAGGGAAGAAGGTTTTGAAATGTGATTAAATCACTGAAGGAAGGTCAAGGGTAACCGGCCCTGCATGGGGGGGTGGTCTTGGAAGGAGGTGAACTACTCCCTTCACCTGGGTGATTGTGATCTGGAAGAAGGGTGGTAGATCAATAAGAACGGAAGGGGTCACTTCATGATGTCCTTTTTATCCAGCGGATGCTTCAGCATTAAATATGGGCTCAATGCTAATGGCAAGTTCCAGTGACCACTTGTACACTCCCAGGTCCTAACAAGTCACTTGTTAAAAGAAAAATAACCATGTTAAGACCATCCATTGCAGGTAGGGACTGCAGGGGTCACAGGGATGGAGGATGCCTACCTCCAACAGCTACAGGAGACTTTGATGCCTCATCTGTCCCTGACTGTGTGGGAACTGTCACTAAGCTTGTGAGAGAGGCAGCCTAACAGGCAAGAAGCATGTCACACAGCCTACAATAGAGGCTTCCTGGCTTGTGTGAGATTATCAGGAGGCCAAGGGGAACACAGATCAAGACAGGACTACGGTTTGCCTTCTCACTCTGCTCTTTGCAGCTTGGTTGAACCTTCTGGGGAGACTGGCTGGAAATGTGCTGATAACCCTGCTTGCCCAGACTTCGGCCCCAGATGTCTAGCAGGGAGTAAACCCAGGAAGACGGGGACTCTGACCATGTTACACATGTATGAAACAAAATATTGATAGAACCAGCTAGGGATTGCCCAGGAATCCCTATGGAGTCTGGCAAAGGGCAGATAAAGGATGAAAATGATCATCTTAGAGTTATTTTCCTAAGAAAATTGCTTGACTCAGTTTTTTAGTATGGATTACTAATCCTATTATTTATATTAGACAAAGTTCAGCATTGGGAGAGATGAAAAGAACCGAATTCCAGACAATTTTAATTTAACTCAAGTTCTTATCAAGAATTTCATGTCTTAAGGTTTATTAAGAGGTGTTGATCATTGAAAATAACATGAATCCCCTGTGTGCTTAAAATGAGCACTTCTGAATTACCATTTGCAAGTGTTCTTTTTTGGAATAATCCACTGTCTCACAGCGATGGATCCTGAAAATGCTGCACCAGCTCCTGATGCTTGCTTAGGTCTGAGCCCAACTCCAGCAGAACCTGGGAAGGTAGCATCTCGCATGCATAGACAGAGGCACAGTTTTAAACAAAGAAGAAGGCATTTGGATAAACACTGCACCCAGCAGTCAATTTCGATTTGGGTTAGTTTGCAAGAACCAGACAAAGATCCAATGAGATACTTCTGTTTGCATGGAACAGAAGGTTGAGAATTGCTTTTGCTGGTAGAGAAGATGGTGAGGAGTCCCATGCACCAGTTCTACCCATACCCTCACCTCTGCCAAGACCCCCTCACTGAGGACCACTGCTGGCCACTCCTGGGTTTGCACTGGACCTACAGGACTAGTTCTGCTGGCTCAGGTAGAGCAGGTAGGGCAGAGACAGGGGAACATACCTGTTCCTGAGCCACTGACTGCCTTGTGGAGCCCAGGCCATTGCTCCTTTGAAGGCCAAAGGTTTAATCAGAAGCAAGGGGAAAGTCCAGGGAGGTCTTGCTATGTATTTCAAGCTGGCCTTGATCTCACTAGCCCAGGATGGTCTTGAACTCAAGGTGCCTCAGCGTGTGCTGGGATTACAGGTGTGTGCCTCCATGCCTGGCTTAGTCAAGGGAGTTCTGACTCTGGAGAGGACTTGCTGGTGGAAGAGACACCATAGTGGAAGTCACAGTGAAAGTCCATTTGCCCAGCAGCAGATTTTTATGGACTGTCTGTGCCTCTTGGAGAGCAGTACTACCCAGTGGTCCCCACCCTCTGCTCTACCCAAGAACTCAGTGGTAGAGAAGGTTTTGACAAGGCATGCCAGGAAGCTCCCTGACTTGCAAATCAGAGCCAGACTGATCACCTGGCTATGGCACTTCCTCTCCCACTTCTCAGCCATCGAACTGCTGGGCTCTGACAAATTCATTGTGGAACTTGTAAGTTCACAACTTGTAAGTTCACAACACCTTGGTTTGGGGAGTGTAGGCGGCGGCACTGACCACCTAGGAAGTTATGGAGATGTGAGGAGGGAGGATGCCAGGAGACATCTGGCAATGAATACTGTGGTCAGAACGGAATTATTTTTTCTAAAGCAAGCATATCCTGTGATAAGGGGGACTCAGGCATCCAAGGCAGGCAGGCCCTCTGGTCTCCCCTGAAGCTGACACTGCCACCACACCCTAGTTACTCAGAGGATCCCCTAGTTGCACAACTGTACACTGAAAGCAGAAGGTCACCAGCCACTGGACCCGGGGAACTTTCTGCCTGACCCTGGGCCAAGTGGTAGTCCAGGAGGCAGAAGGGGAGCCTGGCCAAAAGCCACCTCCAAGAATCCATGCCCACTTCTGAGATTCATAAACCACGGAGGAAGTTGCAGCAGGAACACAGCCAGATGTGTGTCCCTCAGACGCTGTGGGTTGAGCTTCTCACCTGGCTCACAAAAAGGTAAACTTGGGGAGCTCTTCTTTGCAGAAAGACTAGGGATTCCTGGCACAAGGCAGACTGCCCACCCCCTTGCAATCCTTGGGAAAAAAGTCACACCAGGAATATTTCAGCCCTTGGGAATGGACTGTGGCTCTTCCTCCCCTGATAATCACAGAAGTGCTGCGGCCCAGGGTCCAGGCTGGGCAGGTGTGCCGCATCACAGGGAAAGACAGCCGAGGGCCAGGTGCCCTGCAGTCACACGAGCAGCACCCACCAGTAGCACAGGGCCTCATCCTGACCCCTATGCCCCACGAACTCTTGGGCATACTTAAAAATGGCACAGCTTTGGGTGTGTGTGTGTACGCGTGTGCGTGCGTGTGTGTGTGCATCTGCGCGTGCGCACACAGGAGGGCTATTCATGCTTTTATAATCTGTGTGGTGTTGAGGGGCCAAAAAAAATTGGAAAGGACTATTTCAAACCTCCTTGAAGGACTGTTGAACAAAATTAGACCTTGGCAGTTCCTTCAGGATGATGAATAACCTGAGACGCAGGTCCACTTGTCACTCCTTGAATTTGACACTCACCAAAGCACTTTAAAAAACCAGGCAAGAAAAAGGTTCTGAAACCTTAGATCATTATTCTGGGCCGAGGGTAGGCAGCACCCACAATGTGCATGCTGGGTGGGCATTTTTTTCTTAGGAACACCAGCATTTCACTGGAAGGTTGGCAGAGGAGGAAAGGAATGTCCTGCCTTCCACGCCTCAGCGCAGCAGGTGCCGAGCGGCAGCAGATGGTCCCAAGTGGTCACGGCACATTGCTCATGCCAAGGTGAAGTCTGAGAAACCTGCCTAGTGACTTTTACTCAGGGTTTGGAGGTGGAACTGATGGCCACAGAAGAATGGAAATGGTTCCTGGGACGGAGGTGGTTCTGAGGATGGAGCTGGGTCCTAGGATGCTGGGGTGGAAGTGACAGACAGCTAATGGCTCGCTCTGTGGGAGCCCCAAAAGCTGGGAAAGAGAAACATGCATTTCTCTGGCTAATGCTTATGTGGTGTTCAGGGTTCTCTGTGCAGATAATTTAGGCACGATGACCCCAAGACACAGGCACTCCGTTAGGCCTGTGGGAGACCAGGAGTTGGAGCTAGGGCCCATCACAGTGTTCTTCCCGCTTGCCCGGGCTGCTTTCTGCGGCCTCTCCGTTCCCACCCTCGTCAGTGTTCTTGCTGCCTACATCCTTATTATTTTCATATGGTGGAACTCGCTCTTCCATTTTACTTCTTCCTTTAGACATAAAAATGTTTCACTCAAAATTTCTTTCTTTTCTTTCTTTTCTTTCTTTTTTCCTTTCTTTTCTTTCTTTTCTTTCTTTTCTTTCTTTTCTTTCTTTTCTTTCTTTCTTTCTGGTTTTTATGAGACAGGGTCTCGCTATGTGATATAGGCTGCCCTTGAACTCATTTATGTAGCCCAGGCTGGCCTCAAACTCAGGGTGATCCTCCTGCCTCAGCCCCCAAGCACTGGGATTAGAGGGATGCACCACCACGCCCAGTTTAAATTTTTCATTTTGGAACTAAAACATGGTTATTTCAAATTAAGCAACTTATAACTTTTTAACAAAAAGATATACCTATACTTGGGGAAAAATTCAAAACACTCAGAATACCACTAAAATAATAAAATTCCCTACCTTGGCACAGGTGAAGTTTTTTGTTTGTTTGTTTGTTTGTTTTGTTTCGTATCTTATTAAACAGTTTTTTTATTCGATTCTCTGATAGAAACCACTAAAACTTTACAGAGCACAGTAACACCTTTCTTTTTGATTTATCATAGTCTTGGTTGAGAGTCAGTGGATAACAATGCTGCCTCATATTTATCAACCTTGTTCTGTGGGGTCCTCCTCCTAAATGTTGGGGTGTGCAGTGCACCTCCCCACCTCTCCAATTCTTCCTACCTTCACTCTGTCAAAGTTACAGCATTTGATGCTGTTCTGCTGATACACAGCATCTACTCTTTATTCTCAGACCAATCCAGAAAATGAAAACCCAATTTAAAAGTGAATTTAAAACATTAGGGTGATAACAGCCGGGCGTGGTGGTGCACACTTGTAATCCTAGCACTTGGGAGGCTGAGGCAGGAGGATTGCTGTGAGTTCAAGACCAGCCTGAACTACAAAGTGAGTTCAAGGCCAGCCTGAACTGTACAGCAAGACACTGTCTCAAAACAAAAATCAAAAACCAAAACCAAAACCCAGCCAAACCAAAACATTAGGGTCATAACAGTATTCCCCATATAATCAGATTGCCATATGACTCTACTTGTGGTTATAGACACTAGAGAATTGAAAGCAAGGTTTCTAAGAGACATTTGCATACTCATGTTTATGCAGCACTATCATAGTAGCTTTTGGAGATTCAGCCTGGGGTCACGGGATGGCTCTTTGTCCCCCAAAGCCATCAAATTTGCCTTCTATCACCACTGGGGACAGGCATATCAGTCACAACACTGTAGACCAAGTCAGAGTTCTAGTCTCCATATAGCGCTTTCTCCCCTCGCTCCCTCCCTCCCTTTTTTTTCTCTGTTCACTGCCTCCTTGCCTTTGGGTCTCAGAAGTCCTCTCCAGGAAGCATTCACTGGCTCCCCAGTATGAGCTAGGCTTCTTGTTACACTTTCTCCTTGCTGTACTCATTCTGTGTATAGCATCCACCATGGCATCCCCCACATCAAGGACAGGGCCAAGGACACAGAGGTACTCAATAAATATTCAATGAATGGCTGTACTTAATAACTCTTCAAATCAACCAATGGGTCAAAGAGGGTGATTATAAAATTGGAAAGTTCCAAAAACACGATCAAGGGGTTCAATAAAGGCACAATAACAGTGAGCTAACCCTTGGCCTCTTTGAGGTAATTGCAACCTCCAGCCCTGTACAGTGAACACTCCCCCCTGTTCCAAGTCACAGAATTCTCATTTGATCAGTTCCCTCATCTTTCTGTGGCTAGAGATAGCCCACGTCACCATTCTGGCCAATAATAACATAGTTTCCCAGAAAGTCATTGCTTCATCAATCTGGGCTCTGCTTTATTCTGAAGGGAGGTAAAGAAAGAGAGGTTTTTCTTTTTCTTACCTGGAACAAGAGTGTGACGCTTAGAAGGACAGTAAGTAATTTGTGACCAAGGACAATCAGCTATGAACCCTCCAGGGAAAAATAGTGGCCAAGAATGACAGGAAGGACTTCATTGGGTCACCTGGCCAGCCCAGGTATGACACCTGCCTGGGATTCCCATTGGGTGAGACACAGGAACGCACACCTGTGTAAGTCCGTTGTCACTGGCAGCCACAGCATTCTTAATTTGTACACACCCACTGGGACATTTCACACAGTGCCAAAATAATTTATGGATGACATCAATAATAAAACCAGTGATCTTGGAGGCACTATGGCAAATAATGTAGGTTGCAGAAATGGCTGAGTTTTCTGGTCAGAGAAAAGATTATAGACTAAACTAACTAAACAAATTGCTAGTAAACCACCATACTTAAAAAAAAATCAACAATAGGTCTGGCTCATGAATCTCTAAGACAAGCGAATAAATAGAAGTGGTAATCAAGAGAAACCAGCATGAATTCATTCATAATAACATTTCAAACTGAAAGACAAAGGTCTTTTGTTTGAATGTGAATTGGGAAAAGAGAAGGATGCAAAAGATAAAACATAGCAGGTATGTGAATTTCTTTCAGGCTTTTGATTTTCATGACATCATCAGAAGAGGATTTTTTAAAAGTGCGACATGAGGGTACAGTTAAATGAATTCCTAACTGGCTGGCTGACCACACTCAGCAGGTGTAAATTAATGAATCTGTGTAATCCTGAAGCGAGGTAGGTAGATCTAAGCCACGTGGTTTGGTGGCTGCTGTTGTCCATTCAATGTCTACATCAACACCTCTCTGGGGCATAAAAAGAAAAAATCAGAAAAGAGCAAAGAGTCAAGCCACAGAGGAATAGGCTGAATAAAAACAACACATAGAAATCTCAAGCATGGAAAATGAACTACAACATCTAAGCTCAGCTATGGCATTTAAGAAAAGTAAATGTGACATTCTGATTTGGGGCCTAAATCCAGGGGAGACGGGTGGGCAGTTCTGGGCTTCACATAGGGAGCATTCCCTTCTGGTTACTTACCTGTGGATGCCATCAGCAGGCTAAAGTCTGCCTGTATGAAGTCTGGCTCATGTGGCATCCACTTGAAAACAACTAAACAGAGAAACTCAGAAAGCATCTCCTCAAGTGAATTCTGGGTAGCTCCAATTCTGCTACAGGTTAAGCAGTTCACGAAAGTTACTTTAAATATATTCAACAGTCAATATATATGTGTATATATACATCTGTAGACTTATATGTGCACACACATATGCACGTATACAGAAAGTGTTTACATATATGTGCTTATATTTAAATGTGCATATAAAATATATGCACATACATATCTATATGTGGATGTGTACATAAACAGAGATTTATAATTGGCATTTTATGAATTCACCAGAGAAGTATAAAGATTGCAAATATCCAAATGTCTTTAGTCATGGAATCTCATTTGGTCTTTTTCTTGATAGGTCTCATGATATACGAGTTTTGTGGAACACATAAAAGCATATGCTGGTTAGAAAAGATATCAGGGAAAATCATTTGATTTCTGCAAAAGCCCCCCTGATCTGTCTAAGCCAGTTGTTCCTTCCTATTCAGGGCTCTGGCTCATAGACACAGCTTCGGTTTTCTGCGGGACACTGAGCAAGACCATGGCAGCTGAGCTGAGCTGATCTCCAATCCCAGTCAGGTCACCCACACACCCATCCCAGAAACCATCCTCACAGTGCTACAGGAGACAGTGCTGCTGAGTGAGTCCAAACCTCTCCTGCCAGTGGGAAATCATTTCAAGGATGCCTTGAGATGTCAGTGTGGTTGACATGACCAATACGGGATGCACCTCTCCACTTTTGCTGAGAATAGATATTCATGATCAAGGAAGCCAGCTACATAGCCCCCAACCCCACAGCCATGCCAGAAGCAGCTCTACAGGCAACTCAAATCACTGAGCTCCCTGGGGAGGCTGTGCATTCATACCACCTACCATGTCCTGGGTCACTACCTAATCTACTCCCAACCTCCCTACTGGGAAAGTCCCAGAGTGTAATGCTCTGGGCAGGCATCTGCCAAATTCCTATTTGCCTGTTCCTTCTGACAGAATTCCCTGCATGGGCCTTAGTGGCCTGGGTCATACCACTGTCCTCTCACAGCCATTGTGTCATCTGCTCTCCAGTACACTGTCCTGACCTTCTCTACGGAGCAATGCGAATTCTAGAGCGCATGCTCCACTTAAAGTCAACCAAATGCAGCAAAATGAAGTCTATCAATCAAACTCTACCTCAGGGCCCCTATTTTCAAGCTTCTCAAAGCAAGAACCCAAAGGAAATGCCAAACATCAGAAGCAATGAAAGGGGATGGTGATATATCTTACAAGTACTTGCTATTTCTCACATTTTCAAACATAACCCTTCCACCCACCATGGAGTAGGGATATGATTGATGCCTGGATTTTAAAGCTAAGCAAGTCAGATCCCAGAGAGGTTAAGTAACTTGCTTCAGGGCAGACAGGGTGGTATTTTGAATTTATATCTATAAAGCCCCATATTTCTACTTTCTGCTTGTCTAAGACCAAGTTTGATGCAGGAGTCCCAGTCATTATCATTCATCCTCAGGGGAAAGGAATCCCATTTAACTGCAAAACAACATGCAATGCTCAGACCAACAGGCACCACAGAGCAGGAGGACGCAAGAGGAAGGCAGATGGGTCATGCTATTTCCATAATGAGGAAGAAATAGTGGGACCACACTGTTAATCAGGGACCAGAGCTCCATACTGGGGCTAGTTATGGGCAGCAGATGTAGACACTGCTGTAGGAGTCTAGGATATGTAAGAGATGAATTGGTAAAAGCTGACCCTCCAATAAGATGCAGAAGTTCCTGGACATGCTGTTGTTAAGGTCTCCATGGAATAGTGTGTTCTCTCTTGACCTCATTTCCCCAAACCCACTGCAGGCCTTTCCACTACGTTCCTACTCAAACACAATGCTGTATCCCTCCTTCAACCACAGATGGAGAACCAGGGTGGCCAGACAGTTCTGACCTTACCTGAGTGTGACTTGTGACCATCGAGTTCATTATTGCTCACAGTAACTTTTCACATTGTCAAGGCTCAAGTGGATTGTTTCTTTGGGAAGAGGAGATAGACCTTGATCTCCAGAGATGTACACTTTCTCTTTCTAGGGGTTCCCTTCCTAAAACAGTGGTGTTCAAATGGCTGCCATCTCTACCTGAATCTGAATCTTTGGGGAAATAATTTTCCAAAGACTGCCCACTCACAATCTCAAAGCAAGTCACATTCTCCTGGGACAGGAGAAGCCACACAGCATGACTTCGATTCTCACCCATGAGCCCTCCATCTTTCTCTTCTTCTCCCACAGCACCTCCAAAATGAAAATCGGTATTTTAGAAGTCAGTGTTTTCCAAACTAGGTTCCACGGAACACCAGTAACATTTAAAAGGGTTCCATAATAAAGTATTAGGTTGAGCCACATGAAATTGCTGCTATTTAAAGCAACTTTTTTTTTTAATCAAAAAAAGGTTTTTTTGGAAAAACATTTTTTTGGGGGGGCACTGGGGGTTGAATCCAGGCCCTCATGCATGCTACATGTGTACTCTTCTGCTGCCCAGGACTGTTTTTTAAAATTCCAAATAACAATTTCATATGGCCCAGCATAATGACCGATGCAAATTTTTGACTAGTCTTTTCTGAAAGATCCAGAAGCCACATTAACATTTTAAAGGCTCAAAATTCCCTGCAGTAAAGAAATCTGTACAACTTCATCTCCTCAATGAATTTGACAACAGAACACTTTTATTAGATACCTTCAGACATCTTGCACAACCTGTATTTTGTGGGACTCTTTTTGGGGTAAACACTGCTTGGGAGATCTGAAATAATTAAGAGCTCTCTGAGTTTCTTACGGGTTCATCCCCTCCCATCCTGTAACTATATCTGCACAAAGCATAACTCACTTATCCTGCTATGTTACTCACTTAGTCAGTCCACAGATCCTTATGAGCACCTCCTCTGCACCTGACGTTTACTTAGACTTGAAGACATCTTGAAACCCAAGTGCTCTGATGAAGGAAAAGGGTACCCTAAGATGGAGCAACCAGTTTGCTGGGAAGGAGACACCATCGGCTTTGTATAAGAACTTAGTTTTCACCTGGGCTTAAAAATTTCTCCAGAGGCTGTTGGTCAGCACCCTGGCCACAGAGGCAAATCCATGTCATCTGCTCACAGCCAGCTCCATTCTCAAAGTATATCTCTCGGGAACCTCACAGTCCCCCGGGCGAGAATGATTATGCCTCTATTTCTTCCATGGCCTCTGCCTGTCTCATCCTCCTTCATTTATGTTAACACAGCTTTACTAGTGTTATCCATTTCTTGTAGGCCCAGTGACTTGGTTTCCTTTAGGTTGGTGCTATTTTGCCAGATGCTCTGACATTAGAGACCAAAGGGGAGCCCCGGGGTCACTAACTGACTTCTTTCACACAATCCTTCCTGTCTTTTTTTTTTTTTTTTTTTAAATCTCTCCCTGAGTCATATTCCAGTACCTGGCCCAGAAGTTCCAGGAGGCTGAATGAAAGCTGTCTTCATGGCTAGTCTTTTGGAGAGGTAAGACTTAGCCTGGTGTCTCAGAAACTCTGTGACTCACAAGTGGACAATATCCAGGGGCAGTGTCGTGGGGCTCAGTCCCTTTTGGCTTTTAAATTCTGGACCTTCCCACTGCTAAAGCTAAGGGTAGATGCCAAAGTGAATCTCTCTGTGCTTGCCAAAGTCAAGGGCGTCTACCTATCCCCAAATTATCTTCGTTCTTCTGCAGCAGTAACTGCAGGGGACCATGCTGGTAGATATCTGTAAGGCTGGTTGGGGAGCTGGATTTAGCAAGGGGAGGAAGGGTTTCCCGCCACAGTACCTGCCCAGTGACAGGACAGAAGAACAAGCAATGGTGGAAGTAGGGAGTTTCAGCGCTGTGCTCCCCCAGACCAGCTCCAAAGGGCCATCTGTCCAGTGACAGTGGAATCAGATCTGTCTAGCCAAGGGTGCCAGCCACTCGGGTGCTAAAAGCTCTAGCCAGGAGGTACTGGGAGCTGGGCCCAACAGGGCGGAGCACTTTCATTCTAAGTGAAATCACTAGCAATATTCCCTGTAGCCACAAATTTTTAAAAGCAGGTCAACCACAAGGCAGTTATTTTTTAAGTGAAAAATCACAGGTGGCAGTTTTATGTTAGTGTTTTAAGGTGCCCCGAAGATTGTTTTTCCACCTAACAAAGGCCGTCTGCCTTATAACATGACCCAAGGCCGACAGCAGGATAAAAGGAAGTTTTAACCTCAAGAGCCCACTGAGTACTTGGCAATGAGCCTGACTAGGCTCTTGCTGGGTCTACTTAGTGATAATCTACAGGCGCAGGCAGTGCAGGGATGGTATTGCCATGCTGCTAGGAGCTCCTGCTGGCCAGAGGGGCCACAGGCTCCTACAATCCTTACAGTGTAAATTTAAGAATGAGCATGATGCCCAGTGGCCCCAGATCATCCACCAGCTGAATGATTCTCCATGAATCGCTTACTGTCTTGGGGCTCCCATTACCTAGTGCTAGACCAGGGAGGTGGGAGAGGACCAGGCAGACAATGCAGATAAAAGACTTCCCCCACTGTAAAGCACTGGGTGATGCTGGTGGTGACTGCGATCTCTTGTTAAGCTGCGGTAAAGGTGGACAGTTCAGAAGGAACATTAGCCTCAAGAGCTATGTATTTAGAAGTGGAACTGCTGGATCAATGGAACTTTTTGAAAGACAAATCTCAGCATCTCTTGCCTCTGCTTCATATACTCTCTGTCCATTGCCTTCCGTACTTAGGAGGAACCTGAAATGTGAACACAGCCCAACCTGTATCTCCAAATATTATGCTTAAACCTAGATCTCTGTGTAGTGTGCCACTCACCCCAAGGAAAATCAGCTTATAGGTTGGTTAGGGTGGTTGAGAAAACTGTAGGCAGATGAGCTTGGTAGCATATGGTCTATAATCCCAGCACTTGGAAGCTGAGGCAGGAGGATTATAAGTTCAAGGCTAGAGCTACATGATGAGACCCTGTCTCCAATCAATCAATAAAAGAATGAGAGAGGAGACACACACACACACACACACACACACACACACACACACACACATATTGGGAACTGGGATCTGCTCTTGATGCTTTGGTATCCCAATAACTTGGGCAGGGTTCCCACCACTACTGCACTGGTGAACAAACCACTCAGGTTTATTAGATTAGGATGCTAGCCCAGAAACATACGTACATTTGTAGGCTCAGTGAACCATAATAATTCTCAAGAGGCTTCAGATCATGGGTCAGAAGCCAGAAAACTAAAGGTGAATTCTTAGATCTGGCCATGGTCAAAATGGCAGTGGTGAGGGTGATACTGATGGCATGGTAAGATCAGATATGTCACTCTACTTCTTTTTTCTTAATTTTCTTCTTTTTTTTTTTTCTGTACTAGGGATGAATCCTGTACTAGAGATGAACTTCACACTGAGCTATATCCCCAGCCTTTTTTATTTTTCTCATTTCAGACAGTGTCTCATTAACTTGCCCAGGCAGGGGTTGAATTTACAATCCTCCTGCCTCAGCTTCCCAGAGTGTTAGGATTACGGCATGGGCCTCCATGCCCAGCTATCATTCTGCCTTTTACAGTCAAGATTCCTTATTTGTCAAAAGGTTGCAGCAAATTGATTCTGTGTTTTCCAGGATGCTAATTCTTCTGGGAGAATAGTTGGCTCTTCCCACAACTATGTAGCTGTCTTTCTCTCAGAATCTAGTGCCTAAATCCCTGGGACAATGTCTTATGATCCGTGGATCCATTCTAAACCCTTTCCTTGCTTCTAACCCCATCCCGTCATTCCCAGGACTTGCTCAGTTTTTTGCTGCTTCCTAAGGATGCTTAAGCAAATATACTCAGGTTCACCAAGTACAGATGAGCAATAGAAATGAAAGAGAAGCAGAGATGATCAATTCTATCATCATCAGGCCTTTAGTGATCACAGCCTGTGCCAGGTGGAGACCCACCATCCATCCGCCATAACTACAAAGACACATCTTTTTGGTCTCCTGCTGGAGGCAGCACCGAGTCTGACGGCCCCAGGTGCTGCCCTCTGGGACCCACTACCACATCCCCCATCCAATTGCTCCCAGCCAGTGAGCAACTGAGCACAGGTAGGGCAGTGCAGGTACATTTAGGCAGAATGTGAGTCTCTGGGTAGAGGACATTTTTGACTCAAAGACCTCCCATGGGCATGGTGGGCACACTGCTGTGGTCAGGTCAAAGGCGCTTGCTTCCTCTCCAGGACTCCTTCCTTCCCCTGCTCTCTGGGCACCAGGCCTGCGTCGTGATGCACCAACCCGCACCCTGCCTTTCACCGTTCTCAGGCTCTTCCTCCACTCTCCTCTACTCTCTCCCCTGCCCAGTCCTTCTTCTGCACCTGCTTCTCAAGGGAACAGAGCTGATACACCATCACTTGGCCAAAAGAACAACACACCCAGTAATTGGGCAACACAGGCATTTGGAGTCAGCACTAAGGCAGCAGTAAATGCCTTAATTGCTTTCAGACCACAATCTGCATCACTCATTCCATCCATGCGTCCAACTCCTGGGGACAGCGAACTCCTGCACAGCCGGCTTTCCAGAGGCAGACAGGCTGCCAGTCTCACTTGCATTTAACATGTGGGTAAACCCTAGAGGATCATTACAAGTATATTATTTAGTTAAAAGTGATCTCAGTGATGGTAGAAATAATAGGCGATATCATTTAGCACCCATGTGCCAGGTACTGTTCCGTGGGATGTGTGTGTGTGTGTGTGTGTGTGTGTGTGTGTGTGTGTGTGTGTTGTTCATATAAAAACCCTTCAACAGCTCTGCTTGGGACCAAAGGCACAGACATGCACCGAGGACAATGTCCTGTGCTGTAGGAGGAAATGGGGTTCTCAGCACAGCTGGCCTGCCAGCCAGCCCACCCTGCTGGACAGCACCCCGGAGCCGAGGCTGGGCGGTCTGATGGAGACTGTCTCCGGGTTATGCCAGGCACCATCCATAAGAAGACACGCCAATGGGTAATAAAGCCCACTGGCTCTGCTTCCTAATAAAACAACACTGTACTATAACGTGCATCAGTCATGGAGGAGTCCAACTGCATACAGAAACAAGAAAAATCAATGCGTGATTTACAGGGAGAGTGATTTTTATCTTTCAGATGTCAAACAATCAAGGAGATGTATCATCTGGCACTGCGTTAATTTTAAAAATGCAATAAACTAGTCATCAGAGACAGAGATGGAAGGTAAAAGGGCGGCAAAGCACGCATCTTGTCCTCACCCCCATCCTTCCTCCCCAAAGATGAGTGTCTCCCCACCACCCACACTCCCTTCCTGCAGGGGATAAGGCGATCTGCCATCTCTACCCGCCTCATCCTGCTTTTCCTCTGATCTCATTGAGAGGATAGCCAATCATTCCTGACTCGAAAGAAAAAGCCCCTGCCTGGGGCTCTTCCAACAGCAGTGGACACAGGGACGGGGAAGAAGAGCTTGACAAGGCTTCGTGTAGGCCAAGCCTTCAGAAGGGCTGTGTAGCACTGGTTTGTGTCATTTTGGAAGGGAGGTTACCTTAGTCCCTAAGTCCCTCCACCCCGGTAAGGGCAGATTTTGGGATTCCCGCTCTTTACATTGGGCTCGATCCTTCCTAATTATCCCTGAGCATCTGTTCTATAACCTGCACATCAGAAGAGGCCTCCTGGGACTCTCCAGGCTCCAGCACCTCCAGATGTACACAGCGGCATGCATCATTACCCTTTTATCTTCTCTATCTACCTTTCATGTGTGTCACACCTCTGCCCTATCAGTCTATAAACTACTTGGGGCTGGGGTTCCCCTCTATGGGT
The DNA here is from genome assembly GCF_000276665.1 of Chinchilla lanigera. Classification (NCBI taxonomy): domain Eukaryota; kingdom Metazoa; phylum Chordata; class Mammalia; order Rodentia; family Chinchillidae; genus Chinchilla; species Chinchilla lanigera. The sequence goes on along the minus strand of NW_004955478.1, from coordinate 395,773 downwards.
CCTGCCTGTGGTATCCTCTATACATCCTTAGCTCCGGAAACCACATAGCTGATGCTCAAAACTCACATATAGAATGACTGACCCTGCTCAAGAACATGCTGTCTGCTATTCTTGTGAGGTGAGAAAATGAAGGAGGGAAACCATCCCCCCACTGGGCACAGAACGGGCCACGGAGTGATGGAAAGAGAAGGCAAGTGCAGGTGAGTCATGGTCTTGCTCAGTATCATGTTGTGCCTGCCCAGAGCTCAGGGTGCAGCTCACTGCCGGTGCACGACAAACAAGTGCTGAAGGAACGAATACAGTGAACGAGCTAAGTGAAAGGTCAGAATGATCAAAAGAATAAAGAAGAGGAATATGTCAGGAAATAGAATGAATAGATATTCTTGGACCTGGAAATATTAGATAGAGTACTATAGCTACGGGCACTTCACCACTGCAAAATGTCTGTCCCACAGGCTACCTTATTCTCCTACAGGATGTGGTGTGTCTGTCTTCTGCAGTGTGGATGAAGCACAAGCTGTCACCTGGTAACTGGCTGATCATGGCACCAGACTGTGAGCTGGCACCAGGCTCATCATAGCTCTTGGCCAGAGCCCATAGCTCATAGCTCTCCAAAACAGAAATGAATAATTTGACCTTCACTGAACTATAGACCTGGAGAAAATGTTCATGTTCCACGGATGAGGTAGGCATTACAAGGAAGGGCAGGCGCTGGACCACAAAATACTGATCTTCTCACACAGCTTTCGAACTGGCATGAGCAGTTTGGACCACAGATGAGTCTGAATTAGGAGGCAGCTGTATTTCCTGTGAGCCTGAACGTGTCGTTAAATGGCCAAAGAGCCAAGGACGACATTAACAAAGCCAGAAGAGCTCATGGGAACAATGCTCAAGTCAAAGCTACTTGGGCTTCTGACTAACAGCTCCAGTTGCAAAATGGCATCAAATTACCCCTGGTTTCTCTAGATAAGTAGCCATCCCGATACTGAGACCCAGTGCATGGCAATCCAAATGAACGGTGGTGCACTGGTACAATAGATGGCTGGGGCCAGAAGCAAGGGTTAGACAGGCTAATGGCGCTGTCGAGGGGACTCTAGCTGTCTTCCACAGGATGACTACAATCAGCCTCCATCTTCTGGATTGATGCCTGGCTCCTGAGACTTTCACGACTCTGGAGGGCTTGTGGTGGCCTCGCTAGAAGGGCTGGGTGACGACTTTGCCTAGTGAAGTCTCTAGTATCCAAGCAACCAAATAACAGCTCTTTGGCTACAGCTCTTCAGTTACAGCTCTTCATTTTACAAAACAATAGCTGCAGATCAGCATGCAATTATATTGGCCAAGGCTTCCCCTCCCTGGAACAACTGAACCCATGAAGTCCCCTCCAAGACCCTTTCCCACCACAGGAGGGGAAACAGACAAGCCAGAAGCCATGCCTTGCAGGGACTCCCACTCTGTCTTAACTGGATACGTCAGTTGACCTTAAGAATTTAACTAGCCAGGCAGTGACCCAGTCAGCTGTTGACAATTGGGCCCGTTAGTGCACCCCGTGTTTACTTTAAAAATTTAAAAGCTTCCTTGAATAGGAAACAGTGGGCGCTGATTTGAATATTGTCCATTTGTCTGGATCAGGCTGAATACATTTCCCATGCAGGTGAGATTGTTTATTCTTCTTTCTAAGCCAACGTTCTCTTCATCTTGGGGTGACTTGGAGTTCAGAGAATGGCAGCTCCTTATTCTCCCACACCTTCTTTCTCTCTCCCCCACACCAAGTCATTTAAACTTCTCCCTTTTGTTCTGTTTTACCCTGGCTGTACCATTTTCTCCTTCATGCTTGTCTAACTTATGCACTCATTGTCAAGGAAGTGATGGTGGTTGGCTACCATTAAAAAGGAAGACGAGGGGCTGGGACTTAGCTCAGTGGCACAGCGCCTGCCTGGCAAGCGCAAGGCCATGAGTTCGATTCCCGGTACCAGAAAAAAAAAAAAAAAAAAAAGGAGGACAAGGAGGAGAAAAGGAAAGAAAGAAAGAAAAGCTGAAGTTCATGGCATTTGCTGTGCCAGCACTCCAGGTTCATGGGGTAGCTAATGTTGCAGGCACTTATTTCTCCCGTCACCCAGACTCCCAGCTCTTTCCTTAGCTCTACCAGTCCCATTTCATCTCTGAGCCCTCCCCGTGTGCACTCACCCCAAGTCCCATGCCTGGAGCACCTCTGAGGACCCCAGCACTTGCAGCCCTCAGTGTCCAGGCCCCTTGAGGGGTCCACCTTGCCCACTGTCCTGGGAACTGCCCTGCAGGCTGGTGGCTGCAACTGCATCATCTGCAACTCTCCTCAAAACACACACCTGGATTCAGGGACATGCTGTGAGGACAGGGACACCATATTTGTAAAGTGTGGAAGGTGATTTGACTATTACTATTGGCCCTTCATATCTATAGATTCTGCATCCATGGATTGAACCCACCATGGATAAAAAAACTTGGAAAAATTTTTCTTTCACACTGAACACGTACAGGCTTCATTTTTTGTCGCTGTTCCCTAAACAATACAGTAGAACAACTATTTACATAGCATTGACATTGTATTCAGTACTGTAAATAATTTAGAGGTGATTTCAAATATATATGAGGATGTGCATAGGTTCTATGCAAATACTCTGCAAATGATATGAGGGACCTGAGTATGAGCAGATTTTAGTTCCTGTGAGAAGGACCGTGGGACCAATCCCCTCCGTGTACTGAGGGATGAGGGTATTGCCCATGGGATGCACTGGGGAACCAGGGACAAGGCATAGCTGGATGAGGTAAAACTAGAGAGCTCTGAACTAGCACAGATCCCCAGCCCAGAGGGTAAATCTGCATCCTAACTCAGTCCCCCAGGAAACAGAAAATTTTTGCTAAGGTGTTACATCCCACAAGATGATTTTGGAGGCACTGTTTCAGTCAGATTGAATAATTACTTGGGAGTAGCTGCAGGAAGCCAGGCTTTAAGAAACCAGCTAATTGCAAATGGGTGACCCTCAATGCACAAGCATCGGCCAGCCCTGAGCTCCAGCCTCTGCCTGGAGGCCTGTTTACTAGTTTCTTCCAAACACAAAGTTAACTTTGTTCCAAATGCAGGGATTGAAAACCTCCCACAGAACCAGGCTGGAAATTAAGATGAAAATTCAGCCCTTGCTCTTCCATTGCTGAGAGCTTGGTGCTGGTCTGCTTTATGCCTTTCTGAACCTTCAGAGGTATCTGCACAGAACTCCACCAACCAGGCCCCAGATCTCCCTGCAACTCTACATTATGTATGAGCCCGTCTTTTCCAGGCAGATCTCATGGAGCTGCCACTTGTTCTCTCCCTAGATCAGTCTGGTGGGGGAAGAACTGAGGAATACAGACAGACAAGGCCTCTGGTGGAGGGGGATGTGATTACGAACAGCAGGGCTGGGATGTGAGCCTGCCAGTGCCAGATGGCAGAGTGGAGGTGCCACCCAGGAAGTCTGCTCCGTTCCCATCCCAGACAGATGCTCAGATTCTGTGGGACCCACAGGTCACTGCTTCTACACTTTCCCCTCCCATCGTGCCCTGGATACCTCCCAAATGTAAACCACCCAGGGACACACAGGGCAAGCACCAGCAGAACCAGTGTCGAGTTATTGATAGTACAACTGCCAGAGAGAGAAAAGGAGAGACTACAACTTACTGGACAATTTCCTACATTAGTTGGCATGGTCCATTTTCATTCTCACAAGAGCATCCCAAAGATCTTATCTACTCCATTTGAGAAAGAGTCTTGGAGAGCTGAAGCCACTGGCCAAGGTAGCAGGCCTCGGCTTCTGCCTCTCCCCTGGTCACCTTCTGCCTCCATATTGGAACTGAGCAGCTCAGCTTAGAGGCTGACTTTTGCAAGGCACTGCTGTGTGACCTCTCTCAGCTTCACCTTTTTCCTCTGTCACGTGGGCCTGTGTCATCTGCCTACACATCTGGGGGCTGTGAGGATCAGCTGAGGTCAAGTGTGTGTCTGCTTCATAAAATTCATTGTTACTATTAAGATTTAGGATGAGGCCTGAATAAGCACATTTTACTTTGGTTTCAGTGTCTCAGGAGATTTGAAACAATAATAACATCCTCACTGGGCTATGTACACTATGTAAGGGACAGAGCTCTAAGTCAAAGGAGAGACTCCAGTAAGAAGATCCTGGTCTCATTTAAACTTCAAGGAAAGAGGAGCCTGGGCAGTGAGGGAGTTACCTATTTTGCAAAGACCTTTCTGAAAAAAATTGTAAGTAACAACAAGGAATAATGTACTGGGGTGAATACTGGCCCACCCAGATTTATCTCTGTCCCAGCCCTCAGAATGTGACCTTATTTGGAAATAGGCTCTTTGCCTGTATAATTAGTTAGGATGAAATCATATTGAATCAGAGTAGTTCCTAAATCGCATGTAGTTTCCTTATAAGAAGAGAAAATAGCTGGGCATGGTAGTGCGTGTCTGTAATCTCAGCACTCTGCAAGGCTGAGGCAGCAGGGGGAGATCTTAAGTTTGAGCCCAGCCTGTCTCAAAATAAAAAATTAAAAAAGGGCTGAAGATATAAATCAGTGTGAAAGCCCTGTGTTCAGTTCCCAGTACCAGAGGGAAAAAAAGAGAAAATAAAGACACAGAGGCACACAGGGAAGAGGGATGTGGGAAAAAAGAAGGAAAAGAATGGAGTGATGGATCTAGAAGTCAGTGAAGCCAAGGATCGATGGCAACCACTGGAAACAGGCAAAGATGAGATGCGGTCCTCCTCTAGCGGTGTCACCCTGTTGACACATTGATTTCAGACTTCTAGATTCCAGAACAGTGAAAATAATACGTTTCTGTTGTATTTAAGCTCCCCAGTTGGTGGTCCTTTGTTATGGCAACCCTGGAAAGCTGATACTAACAGTCACAGAGGAGTTTGAGACTCGCACCATGCATAATGTGCACTGCCTCATTTGTCCTGTGAAAGACATAGTATTAGAACCACCACTTCCCAGGGGAGACCACAGAAGGACTCAGGACCAGAAGAGCCAGGCTTCGTCTTATCCACAGGGTAGGCCACTCTGCCATGCAAGACCACCTCTGCTGCCTTATGTTCTGCCATTATGATCAGTGTGCCAACCCTAGGCAGTGAGGCATACCCTAAGCAGCTACTCAGAATGAGAGGGGAGCAAGGTAGTCTACATACATAGTTTTCCTACAGTAGAAAGTCCACCCTTAATTATTGATATTTTCCTTTATTTTGGTAGGAATTGTTCCTAAAGGCAATACTCATTTTCCTGCATTCTTAATTTTATTTAATTTCTGCAGATGACTCAGAATCATCTTGGAAACATTAATTACTGTGTGACTACACAACACGGTGATGGCTTCTGTCATCTCGAGGCAGGAGATGGCAGGTCCCCCATTAGAGCCACCTCCAGCTGGTCTGTCCATGGAGGTGGCGTCTGCGTGAGCGACATGTGCTCATCGATTTCATGTCTACTTCATTATCATCAGGGCATCTGCTGTCCAATCTCCCAGTTGTTGGAGACCTGTGTCCAGCAAGACCTTTTCCCTTTCACATTTCATTTATCTTTTCTTCCCTAATCTAATGAAGGTTGGGGAAGCAGATAACCAAATTTCCAAGAACTTGGCAGGGACAGATTGAACAGTATTCTGGATTTAAGAGTTCTTGTGTAGGTTAAATCCACATAGTACAGGGCATTGAGTGTTCTGGTTTCTATACTGGAACACAGAGTCTCCTATCCCTGCTTTCCTGTTACCCAGCTGCATTTATGACCAATGGGTGAACCTAGTCTTTCATCTTGACCTTGTTGAACCAAATAAATAGCCACTTTGCAAGGCAGGGAATGAGTTCGATGAGGCTCCCAGCATCAAAACTGGATGTTCACTTAATGTCTGTGGCTGTTAAGCTTAATTATAGACTTGATTGGCTTGGGAGCTGCCTAGGGGGTTAGTAAAGCACACTTCTTGGCGTACCTGTGTTGGTCATGGAGGCATGACCTTGAAGATCATGTCTGGCTCCTTCCTCTCTGGCACTGTTTCCTTTCTCCGCTTCCTGGCTGTCACAAACTAAGCAGCTTTGTTCCGCCATGCCTTTCCACCATGACGCTCTTGCCTTGCAGCCAGCTGACCATGGACTGAACCTTCTGCAATTATGAGCCAAATAAACTTCTCTTCCTTTGAGCTGTGGGTGTCAGCTGTTTTTTAAGGCAACAGGAAAATGGAATAATATAGTTTCCATCCACTTTTCCCTCCAGTTGGCAAGTTAGACTTTAAAATGCACTTGGTAACCTCCCTAAAATCCTGGGATATGAGCCACATTTAACAAATACTTTGCTGGCTTCTGCACAAAAGCTGAAGACAGCTCATTTTACTGACTCCATTGCTCCCCTCCTTGAAGCTGTTGGATACTCTCAACAACCTCCTCCTTCCTCCTTCAACAATGTCAAGGTGGCATCTTAGGGTGAAGGAAAATTCAACCTTCCAGTCTCTACTCTCCCTTGGCTGTCTTCTGCAGCAGCATGTAGTCTCCAATCAGTGTCTCTGCTGCACATATAGTCCATCAGGAGGAACACTGAGACCTAGTACTGCCACTAGAACAGGGCCACCAGGCTTGCTCTCTGTCCTGCACTTAGAAGAGTTCCTTTCCTGCTTTCTTGGTCTTCTCTGGCCTCTTCCCTCCCGACAGGAAAAGAAGTCTTGGAGCACATGTGCAAGGACTAATTTGTTCATGCTTTCTTCTACTCCCAAAAATAGATGGTCCTCAACTTACAGAGCGGGCCTGAGAAGCTCATCATAAGCTGAACATGTCATTAAGTCAAACTGTTTTAAGAAGGGACCATGTGTACCTGCCATCTGGGGATTCTTTTCCCAGTGACCATCCATCGACTTGCACCAAACTCTTGATCTGGCAGGTATTGACCATTACCTAGTCTGAGCATCCAAAGCCCACCAAATAGCTAAGGCAAAGAAGGGCCAAGACCCTTACTTTTGTTTGAGCCCAATGTGAAGACCCCAGCACACAGAAAGGAAAGAAGCCTGGAAGGAAGGGAAGAGGATGGCTGGGTAAGAGCTCCAAGTCAGCCAACAGTATTCAGAGAAACTGATAAAGCTCCTGGACAAATGTTAGATCAACTAGGCCTTCTCAGAAAACACCTCCAAAGCAAAGCCTGTTGTAAGTATGGCTTCTCCTCATGATCTGGGGGCTGATTTTAATATCTCTGAGATGAGCATAAGCACATTGTGAGAAAATACAGCTTTTTTGTGAGGCTGCCAGAACTCAAGTTCAATTTTGGTATAAGAGCTGGCAGTCAGGATGGAAGAGGCACACATAAGCACTGGTGAGTACTTATGACACGTCTGCTACTACATACCCTGCCTAGGGCTAGGTTCCCTCAGGGAAAGGCATCTGTCAGTGCCAGGCAGGGCTTTCCAAGCACATCCTTCTAAGTTAACCACATTGCTCTTTCACTTTTACCTCCTCTCTATGTTAGGTCAGCATTTATTTTTTTTCTCAAAATATTTCCCAAGCTAATTTTTCTTCATACCTTACACTCATCCTCTTAGCCCAAGCTGTCCCCACGAAGCCCATCTTTCCCTTCTCCTGGGTCTCAGACACAATCACCATCATGTAGATGTTATGTAATATATAGCAATATTGTATTTCTAGGTTTCAAGAGGAAACTAAGAAATACATGGTGCCTTTTTATGGCTGACATGCCACATTTTGGGTCCACCATTTTCTGGAACTCTCCTTTGTCCCACTCCTTCTACACAAGGAAACCTGCTCAGAGGCTGTCTTCTCCCACATGTTTCTGGGGAAGAGGACTTTTTGGAAAATTAAACCACATCCCTCAGTTTCATCTCTTTGGAAATGCTTTGAAGTTTCCATCATTTTGTTTTATTTCATTTTTAGTTTAAGCCTGTGTGTGTGTGTGTGTGTGTGTGTGTGTGTGTGTGTGTGTGGTGGGAGTAGAACCCCTAGTATCAACATTCTCAAGAAAGAGCAGATACATGGTACTGTTGTTTTTAGAGAACAGATTTTTAGTCCATTTGATCTTGAGACTATATTTCAGTTTTCAAGCAGCACCATTGGAGAAAAAGAACAAAAATTCTATTCATAAAGACTCTCTCTTCATAAATTGGGTTGAATTGTGTTTCCCAGCCTCCCTATAAGTCCTACATCCCTGCCCCTGTGAATATGAGTTTATTTAAAACTTGGCTCTTGGCAGATATAATTAGGGTAAGGATTGTGAGATGATATCATCCTGGATTAGAATGGACCTTCAGTCCAGTGACAGTCCAAGAGGAAAGAAAGAGAAACCAAGATGGAGGTACACAAAGGGGAAGGCACTGTGAAGATGGAAGTAGAGATGGGTGTCATATGTCTACAAGCCATGGAATGCCAAAGATTGTCAACAGTCACCAGAAGCTGGAAGAGAGGCACCGAGTGGATTCCCTCTCAGAGCCTCAGGTGGAACCAACATGGCCACCTCCTTGATTTTGGACCTTTCATCTCCACCACCATGAGGCAATACATTCCTGTTTATTAAGCCACACAGTTGTTGGGATTTATTATAGAGCCACAGGAAACTGGCCAAGCTTCTTGACAGATGCTTTGTAGGGAGAGAATCTAAATCTATCACTCTGCCATGGGAAGTAGAGAAAAAGCCCAATACACCACTCTGCCATGTGTCTTAATTGTCTGTGAAGTTTTTGCTTATTCATTCTCAGGTAACCACCAGCTAGAGAATACTAAGGAGCCACAGTGATAAGCTACAGTTGGATGTCAAGGTCACGGCTGTCCAACTCAGCAAAGCAGAACTAATTTAAAAGGACAGAGTTGCAGACTAACCCTTGCCCACCCTGTAGATTTCTGAACGTGCCCTGCCTTCGTGAATTGGGTCCCTAAAGAAATCCATTATCGTTTCTACATAAAAGTCACCACTCCCTCCTCCGTTAACTATATTTCTTCAGGCTGACACTAAAAACCCTGAGTGATTCACATTTGTTTTTTCAGCTTCCAAACCAACATTTTACCAAGAACTGTCTGTCCTTCCATAGAGCCTCTCAGGTTCCTTTTGTCCTTTTCTGATAGCAGTTGAGATGCTCACCACCTCATCACAATGACTTAAACAGCTTCTTAGCACCCTGCTCTGCAATGTATCTCTCTAAAGCAACCTGACAAATATACCCTTTCTCAAGAACCTGCCACCCTCCCTGCTCCCTGTTCTCTCTCCATCTGCTAATGTTCCAGTTACCCCTGGCTCTTCTGGGCCAGCTATTCTTCTTAACTACCCAGGAGAAATCTTTGGCTCCAGTAAGGTCAGCCTTCTTGGGGACCCCAACCCAATATCTATGTCTCTGTGCCTATTCTTCTCATCCCTGGCCCCTCAGCTACAAGAACTCCATGTACCCTCCAAGATTAAGTCTCCAACCACTTCTCCCAAAAATCCTCTTTGAAATCTCCAGATAACTCCAGAATCATTCCTACTTCAAACTGCCTTAAGAAGAATGCTAGCATGCCTCTACATGTTCTCCTTTATAATGGATATACAGATAATCACTGAGCTCCAGTGGTATCTGGTAAGACATAAAGATGGAAGAAACCCAACCCCTATTCAGAGGGGACATCCAGCCACAATAGGGAGAAAAATGTGTAAGCAGATAGGTAGAAATTAAAGTAATGGGTGCTTGAATGATTGGGATCCCACAGAAAGCAGCAGTGGACCCCTGCCCAGGAGGGCTCTACTCTTTCAATCAGCTAAATTTCATGTCTGTGCACCTGTTACCTGAGCGAAGGCGCCTGCAGTGAAAAGAGATGTGGTCTACACAGGGGTTTTCCTGACCTGGATGATCCTCCTCCATAGCAGAGGTGACTTTGCTTTAGATGTTAGAGGGTGCACAGGGATTGGCTTCAGAAAAAAGAGGGGCAGGACCCTGCAGAGAGTGTGACCTGCCATTTGCCTGTGGGGGTTAGCTTTAACAGAGGGTGTGGCCTCTTGATAGAAGGTGATGAGTTCAGTGTGGTTGGAGCCAGGGTTAGATGGAAGGATAAGGCAATAGTATTGGTTGAAGGTGTGTGCCTCCCACTCCCACCCCAAACTCAAGTCCTAAGACCTAAGGTGAGGATATTAAGGGATGGACCTTCGCGTGATGACTGGGTCACCAGGGCAGACCCTCCTAACAGGATTAGTGTTCTTATAAAAAAGGCCTGGGGGAGCTTTTTTGTTCACTGAAGACACCTGAGAAGGTATTCTATGAAACAGAGTGAGTCCTCGCCAGACACTGCACACGCTGCTACCTTGATTTTGGACTTCCTGTCTCCAGAACCATGTGAAATAAATTCTTGTTGTCCATAAGCCACCCAGTATATATTTCCTCATAGCAGTCCCAAAAGATGAAGCCAGGGCTATGCAAGAAGGCTTCGGATAACCCTGCTTGTGCTGTCCTTTCCCATCACTGAACAGGACCTCCGTCCTGGCATATCAAATTCAAGAGCTGGATGTCTCCTCCAGAAGAGCAACACAGAGCTCGAAGTCAGCATGTCCCCAAAGCCTCCAACTGTATTTCCTGTCTCTCTTGAGGGCAACATGGCTGCCAGAACCAGGAAAAGGGCCATTCTTCATTATCTCTTTTCTCCCGTTTCCCAAATGGATCAATTGCCAAAGGTTGCCTGTGTGTGTGGAGTCTACCTTAGACAGATGTCACTACTGTCCTTTCTCTGTGGGAAGCTGAGCCCATCTTTCCCAATTCTCCCCTTCTTCCAACCAAACAGGCTTTTAGTTGGCTGCAGAACTGTCAAGATAAAGGCTTCATTCCCAGCCCACCCTATAGCTGAAATAAGGCACAGAAACTTACAAGACACAAATGCACTTCCAACTCACATAAGCCACTGTGTTCCACAGGGGCCTATTACAGTCACTCAGAGCCTTGCATAGCACAGGCCCTGATTAACTTTTGGCTGGGGTATTGGAATAGCCTCCCAACCAACCCTCATACATCTAGGGTGTCCTTTTGAAATGTGTTCTCTGTTTATGTTTTTAAAAGCTTTCTAATTAGATCGATAAAAGCCCATTCTTCAGACTGCTGAATATACATTTTCTTTCCCTCATCAAATGGGATTCTCATCCCCAGCCCCACCCCCACTCTCTTGATGGATTACTATGGGCCAAATCATCAGAAGCCTACAGGAAGGCTGAAAATACCCTCGGAGGGCAGCGGGCACATGCTGAGGCCTTATGGTACAATCTTGCGGATGAGAAACCAGGAAGTAGAGCGTGAGAGCCGGGGTCTGATGGAAACATCACCCTATGCCATCTCCAAACATATGGGGAGCTTCAGCGAAGACTCTGAATATGCCAGCGCAGCCAATGGAAAGTACTATTCTTAGGGAACACTGTAACTACACATGCCTTCGATCTCGGCTTTTCCAGACAATTAACCCATAGCTTGTGCCAACAAAATTTTACATGTATCTTCCTGTCTCACTGTAAATAATCCAATTTCAAAGGCAAATGCACTATATGCCCTCCTACACATGTCTTATTTTATCTTTGCCTTTCTGTCAAGATAGGAAAATTGTCCTAGATACCAAAATAAGCCCCCTTGCTATTGCCCCCAAATGTTCAACTGATTATAAGAGCAAAGAATTGCAGGATGATTTGGGGAGAGTGTTGTTCAGGACTAGAAGATATCCAGGACAGTCCTCCATGACCGGGGAGTTCATTTCTAGATCTGTCTTAGATCTCTTCTATCTGCATGAGTGGGATGTGGAAAGTGCATCCACAGGGATGAAGGAATGGAGATGCTGGGAGCAGTAACATGAGGGATGTTATAGACCAACCCCTCCAAGCAGAGAGGTTATTCCTCTCATTCAGGATTCACAGCAGACCTTGTATCACCTTCTTAGGACAAAGACTCCTCGAGAAATCCTAAGTGCTATGCCACCAGCATCTAGTATTTGTCACTTTTTCTGTAATATCCCCAAAGTTTTAAAAGAATTCTCTTCATTTAACTTGAAATGCCTGGGGTTCTACAGTTGCCACGCCTTGTTCACAGATTCCTTCTTCCTCATTATTTAAAGGGTCACATGCTCAGCCAAAAAAAAAAAAAAATCTTTGGGGTAAAGATAATTTTTAAGATAGCAAAACTAAAGTACACAGAGAATGCAACTCTGTCCAGCTAAGTTTGTCTTAAAATACAGTCACATTTTTGCCAAATTTAAAATCACGTTGCTACCCCTAAAGTCCCAGGCCTCATACCTCCTTGCGCATTTTGCTGCCCTCTTGGATGAAACATTCACACCCCTAGTTGATTCTCTTCGCCCTTCCTTGGACTCCTTTCTGGGCCACACTGATCATTATGCCCTCGCATGGCACTATGGCCCTCTCTGTGGTAAGAGGATTAATCAGGTTTGAAGATTCACATTTATTTGTACAATTCTTTAATTAATGTCTTTCTCCACACTGGATGATAAATTTCCATGTGGGCAAGAACATGTTTTATTAACTACTGTGTCCCCAGCACTTTAGCCAGGCAAAGTTCAAGTAACCTTTCATTTATTAATCATTGGTTCCCAGCAGTGAACACATCAAGTAGCCTCTAACTGTACTCCCTGGGCCCCAAACCATGGCTTTCATCACTGGTTAGGTCTAAACTAGTATGTCTGGCTATTTACTCTAGACTTCCTTGATGTGTCAATCAGAAACCTCTAGAGCTAGCCCCTTTGCTAAATATGCATCCATTCTGAACGAGCTCTCTCAACAGCTGATGCCACTGCCTTCCTGGCTGAGTGCATAGTTGGCCTCTTTCTGCACATTAAGAGCTTTCTGTAATGATCTCTCTCATCTGAGAATGGTGCTACATTAGCACCTGGAAAACTCATGGAAATTAACCAGTGTTCATCCATTTGCTTAGATACAGAAGAGAAACAAGAAGTCAAGGAAGTTGACTGACATCACATAACCAGTTTGCAGCCCTAGATTACCCTTTCTTTCTCCTTTTCAGCTCTTTTTCATAATTGCTTTCTCCAGCCTTACCTCTTCATTAGGCATGCCCAGTAATTTGTTTCCAGAAACACAAGAATAATACACATAATTCTGAGAGTCAGAAAGGCCCTTTATCACAATAGTCAAACACCAGTCTCATCCCAAAACTGGTGGTGACTGCAGGAGTCAGGGATATGTGTTGAAGAGATAATGTTCATCCCAATTACACAATAGTCCTAGACAACTCCAGAGGAAGGCACCCTAGTCATGAAGAGTGGGAAAAGACATTATGTAGTTTTGCTGTTGTTGTTGTTGTTTTGAGACAGGGTTTCACTGAGTACCTCAGTCTAATCTTGAACTCATATATGTAGCCCAGGCTGGCCTGGAACTCATAGCAATCCTCTTGGCTCAGCCTCCTGAGTGCTGGGATTACAGGCACGCCCCACTACATCCGGCTAAGATGTGATGTATTAAAAGTGGTCTACAAGGCTATATGAGGCTTGGCTGGAGTGAAAGCTGGCAACCACCACAAACCATGCAACTGAAATGTGACCACAGGTGACAGGTAGTGTGACAAAGCCAGCTATGTTATCCTAGCATATTTGCTTTTGTCTGCACCAATGTTATTACCCTCACCGACAAAGCATCAAGCTCTCACATGTCAGCTTTCCATCCTTCTCCCAGCCAGCGAGAGAGAGGAAGGCTTTGGATGCAGAGTGATAGTTTACTCTTCCCCAAGCCAAAGAATCCCCATGTATGTGTTATAACTTTGACTATACACCAAGACTTAGTTTAGTACCCTAGAGAACAATGGAGGATTGGCCATCTGAAAACTCAAGTCAAAGAAGAATTTGTTCAGGCAAAGGACATGTGAGACTACGAATGGTTTTGTGCTAGGGTATGAAGGGAGGTACACTGTCACCAAGGTGAGAATCACCTTAGGAGCAGATCTATTACCTAGAGGAGAATAATCAGAGCTTTGATTCTACCCATCCATTCACCTCAGCACACATGTATGGGTCGCCTACTGTGCAGGGGAGACTGGATATTTGGAAGCATAAAACACCAATCTGATTAAAGGTCATGCTTTCTCTGAAGCATCTAAATTAGTTATAAGAAAGAACCTTTTCATCATGAGAAAGGCTATAGAACCTCATTCCCTGGGGAGGATGGAAGACATCAATATCCAGTCCAAGAGGTCAAGTATTATTGGAGATGGGTCACAGAGCTGTTCGTATGCACAGGCCTCCCACCATGCTGAATGAATAATTTGTGAATATGAGCAGATTTCACCTTTCGTATCCAATTAGACAAAAGCTGGAGATGTGTGTGTGTGTGTGGGGGGGGAATTTAACTTTAATTTGGTTTTCTGCTACCCACTAGAGTATATATAAGATTGAGTTGAGGGAAATCATGGCTGCCAGAATGCAATGAAAAATCAAATTCATTTAGCACCCCAGACTCAAATATGTAAAGCAGGTATATAACATGCCAGGGTGGTGCTACAGTATGGGAAATGCTTGTCCCCATCAAAACTCAAATTGAAATCAGATTCCCAGTGTAATAATTTTGAGAGGCAGTGGTACCTTCAAGAGATAATTAGATCGTGGGGACTTATCCTATGTCTTTATCTGGACATAGGGTTATATTGTGGGAACAAGCTGGGTGAAGAATCTGAGTTAGTTGCTATGATAGCAGCTTGTTATAAAGCAAAATTACCCTGCTGTTTTGGGCTTTTCTGTACATGCCTGCTTGCTAATCTTATATACGTTCCCACCATGTGATACTATTCCCCACAAAGTCCTCAACCAAAGCCAAGCATATGCCAGAGTCATGCTCTTGGACCTCCAGAACTGTAAGATAAATGAATCTCTTTTCTTTTACAAATCAACCAGTCTCAAGAATTTTGTTATAACAGCAGAAAATAGACTAACACACGAGACTACTTCTCTGTGGCTACACAAGGGGGAGCTGGGCCTGACAAAGTAGAAGAAGATCCATTTAGTCTTCTCTTCTTGGAGACTAAAGTATTGGACACCATTTAGCGCCCAAGTTTCCTATATCCTGAGAATGGGCTGATCCATCCAGGTCACAGGCTGAATGAATGTCAGGGAATCTCTGACCATGAGGGAGATTCTCTCCTGGTTCCCCATTATCAAGCTGCCTCAAGCAAACATCTGAAATACAGACAAAGTGAGCTGGAGAAACAAACAGGACACCGTGAGGAAGCAGACAGTGCTGCCTTGGAACAACAGAGCTTTAACCTGCTAGGCCTCAGGGACGTTAAGCTGAGGGATTTTTATGGCATATATATGTATATATAGAGGGAGTGGCATATATATCCCTGCAAAATCTCATATGCTTCTACGTGGGCTTCTGTGAGGTGACTGGATGATGGATGTGTGATACTGGATTGTGGATGTGTGATACCAGATTAGTCTACGAATGAGTTTATAGCTGGGTGTGATGTTGTGAGACGAACTGATCACTGTGGGTGTGAAGGTATATATCCCTTATCCTCCCTTGATCCTGTGTTCTGCTCCCTGCCTTGCGTGCCATGAGCTGTTTCTCCTTTGCAATGCCTTTCTCCCATGCCGCCCTGCCTTGGAACTAGCTGACTATAGACTGAAGTCTCTACAAACTGTGAGCCCAAATATACCTCTCCTCCTTTAATTATGGGTGTTGGGTATTGTGCCAAGTGACGAGGAAGCAATGCAGGCAGGGATATTCTCCTTAGCCAGGATAATTGCTAAACCATGGACATACCCAAAACCACTTCACCTATGAAAGAAATGAGAAAAAAGAACATCCTTCTTGCAAAGGAAACAAAGAACTTCTCACATGTGTGTGTAACCTTTACTGAACACTGAATGGAGGCAAGAAGGAAAGCTGCTGGACCACATCCATGCAGTCCTTGAGCCATGCCAGGGACAAAGCCCAGTCCCCTCACTGACAAGCAGTTCTGCCAACCCACTGATTCTCAGAGCGGGGTCATCAGACCAGTATTACACAGGAACACCTTAGAAACAGTAAGCCCCAGCCCCATTTCAGTACTCAGTGAGACATGGGAGGGTGGAGTACAGTAAAACTCTTCAGGAGATCTGATGTACACTAAGTTTGATAACCACTATACTATGCTAGTAACAGCGAATCATAATTGCAAACACTTCCATAGTGTTTGCTGTGTGTCAGGCTTGCCCAAGGAAATGCAGTAAAACCTTGGAGGACAGAGTAGAACCAACCTGTCTTCATAAAGCCAGCGTAGTAGTAAGGTCTACTATTGTGTGTGGCCCTCTCTATTGGGTCCCAGGCAATCATTTTACAAGTCAGGTGAGAAAATATGGCAAGCCAACTGAAACCTCATTGTTTCCCACTGTTATCAGGATGAAGTGCAAAATATTTACTGTGGTCCCCAAGGCCCTGGGCGCACTGTCCTCTGCCTGTATTCCCTGCTGTCCGTCTCCTCTACAGCTCAGCAATATGATCTCCTTTCTCTTCTTGCCTCTCACATCACCCTTTCCTTATGCCAAGCTCTTAAGTGTGCAGTGCCCTTGGCTGGCAACACACCAGCTCCATCTCTATATCTGGTAGATTCCTTTTCTTCCTTCAAGTATATGTTTCACTTCTCCAGCAAGTCCCCTAACTCTTTGCCCCTTTCAATTAGTTATCTATTACTGCAAAAGATGATACCCAAAATTTAGCAGCTGAAAAATGTTTAACATCTCACACTGTTTCTTTGGGTTAGGGACAGGGAAAGAAAGGCATTGAACACACCAGCATCCACAGCATCAGCACCCATATTGGACATGATGGAGAAATGCCTTCAGAATTCTAATGGAAGAGAATTTCCATCTGTAGGAGGGAATTCTATACACAATGAAGCCATCAGGCCAAAGTGAGGTTATAATAGCATTATTTTCAGATAAATAGGATGTGACATTTAATCTTGATTGTCAACCTGACTGGCTCAAGAGATGCCTATAACATTAGCACACTTCTGGATGTATCTGGGTGAGAAATAGGGGTGTATTCTGGGGACTATATCTGATCCCTGGCCCCTTCCTCTCTGGCTTTTCACCTGTTCTTTGTTTCCTGATTCCCATAAGGTGAGCATCTTTCTTCTGCCATGATGTTTTTGCCTTGATGGCAGCTGACCATGGACTTAGGCCTCTGAAACCATGAGTCAGAATAAACTATTTCCTCCTTTAAGTTGTGCATGTTAGGTATTTTGTCCAAGCAATAGAAAGTTGACTAGTACACAAGATATTGAAGAATCCTTCTCCATCATATCCAAATACTAATTATCTATTGCTGCATAAAATATTACCCCCAAATTCAGTGGCTTGTAACAATAAATTTGTATGATTTCCCAATTTCAGAGGCTCAGGAATCCAGGAGCAGCTTGGCTAAGGGTTCTACCTCAGGGTCTCTCATGAAGCTGCAGTCATCTGAAAACATGACTAGGGCTTCAGGATCCACTAACAAGTTCACTCATGCAGTTCTTGGCTTGATGCTCAGCTCCTGGCCCTGGCCTCCTGAACTTGCCTCAGAGGTATAGGGTTATTTATAACAGGAAAGATGGTTTTCTCCAGAGTAAGAAATGAGGAAGGCAAGGGAGAAGAAGAAGGAGAAGGAAAAGGAAAAGGAGAAGAATTAGAAGGAGAAGGAGGAGGAGGAGGGGAAGAAGAAGAAGGAGAAGAAGGAGAAGAAGGAGAAGAAGGAGGAAGAGGAGGGTGGAAAGAGAAGAGGAAGGAGAGGAGGAGAAGGAGAAGGGGAAGGAGGAGGAGAAGAAGAAGGGAGGAGGAGGAGATGATGCATGGGAATGAGAGTACACAATAGAGCCACCAAGACTCTTCATGATCCAGTATCCAAGGTTCCATACTATTCTTCTGCTCTCTCCTGCTTGTTAGCAGTGAACCAGTTAAGTCTAGCACACCCAAGGGAAGGATAATTAAGCTGAACCTCTTCAATGGAGGAACATATTTTTGAAATCACCACATCCTTTCAATAGATGAGGTCAGGATTCACACTAGATAGCTGACATGCACAATTTAAAGGAAGAAAATGCTAGGCTTTTACTGATTCCAAGTTGTTGCAGTGGCAGGTAACTCTTTAAGTGTGTAGTTTGGAGGTTACTGTCTGCCTCTTTTCCTAAATTTAAGATTTCAGAAAGGCATGAACTATTACAAGTTATATCCCTGGTGAATATAATATGTGACAGGAGCACAGTATCTAATATGTAATGGGGCTCAAAATGTATTGGATGAATGAACAAAAATAAATAAGTGAACGAAGGAACAAATAACACATGGAAGGGAAAAGAATATTGGTGGGCAGTAGATACGGAGAATGACTCCAAGAAAGAGACCAAAATCCAAAACTGTGATAATTTTTCTCCAGTGCTATGCTAACATAATGAAATGCAAATTCCATTCAGAGCAGCATGCCAATCAGCCCCTATTTCCTTTGAATGTTTCTCACACTCCAGTGATGAGGATGAAGCCATGGGCTCGGCCTCAGGCAGCAGCTAACTCTTTAGATTGGCTCAGCAAGCCGCTGGCAAAACAGGAAACCTATTTCCCAATATATAAGACAGAGAAGCTCAGAAGTCACATCTCCTTTTTCTTTTTATTTTTCATTTTTTTGGTTTTTTTGAGACAGGTCTCACTATGCAGTTCAGGGTGGCCTTGAGTTCACTTTGTAGCCCAGGTTGGTCTTGAACTCACAACGATCCTCCTGCCTCAGCCTCCCGAGTGCTGGGATTACAGGCGTGTGCCACCACACCCGGCCCACATCTCCTTTATTAAATGAGGCAGCCCTCTTCATTCCCTTGGAAGCATTGGCCTTCAAATCCAATCACTCTCATCAACACCACCCAGGGAAGCCAGCCAGCAGGTCTTCCTCGCCCTTTCCTGGAGTCAGCCTACACACATGGGGAGGCCCACTGTTCTCCAATTCCCAAGATCGCTGGCTGCTGCTCCTCTCCACGCGGGTGGGCTGCCACGATGGTCTTCCCAGCAGTCTGGGACGTGGCTGCTGCAGGCAGAACCTTCACCCTTCCCCAGGGAAATGTCAAATGAAGGAGGAGGGCAGCAGGCAAAAAGACAACACGGGAAAGGCAGGGAGAGGAAAGGACTGAACAAAGAGCAATTTCAAGAATGGGAGGCTGAGAAAACAGAATCAAGACCCTGGAGGGGACACCCTGTGTCCAGAGAACACCACATGCATTCACAGCCGAAGCATCACCTCCTCATGCTTGACACTGATGAGTGCTGACTGTGTGCTCCATAATGCAAGGGACTCACGGTACATAACAGTCATATACTCCTGGGCTGATTTTCAAAGTGACTTGGGGAAACAATTCCTGATGCCTTTCCAAAATCTTATGATGTATGTTGTGGATGGTCCCTTTTTAATTACTGTCCTGGACCAGCACTTTGGGGGTCTGTGGAGGTTTAAAAACTCACTTCACTTTGGGACTGGTATTGTGACAATATTTTTATATTTTTTAAACTTTGTTTTTCTCTTTCTGGAGGGTTCACCAGTCAGTAGCAGATTCTGCTGGATTCATCTCATTTTCTTAGGGTATTTTCTCACGTTCTGCATCTTTGTGCCTTTTCTCCTTTTCTCCTTAGAGGTCTCCTCACCTTTATCTATCACCTCCTGCTTTTTTTATTCTAGTTACTTTGTTTTTAATTTCCAAGAGATCCTTCTTAATCTGAATGGTCCTTTTCATTATTGATAGTGTCCTCTTTTCTCGCTCTGAACGTATTCATCATTCTTGTTGTTTTATGTTTTCTTGTGATGGCTGCAGTGTTTCTGTTATCTCCAGATTAGTTTCTAGTCTTTATCTTCCATGCTGAAGCCATTCCTCAAATGTCTGCAGCACTCTGGATATCCAGTTGTAGCACCATAAGATATATTTGGTCTTTGTCCCTGGTTCCTGGAACAGAGTTGCTAAATCTTGGAACATCCTGAGTGATGGAGGTGGCTTCTGATCACACCTGAGGTTGTGCTAATGAGCTGATTTAAGGGGGGGCTCCCACATTAAGCCTCAGGAAAAGTGAGCCACCAGAAAGAGCAAATGATCCCAGAGATGGACCATTCAGTGAGTTTGGGGATAAAGATTAAACTCTACAAACACTCTCCAGTAAAGAAATTCAATGTATTTCTGAGGTGCTGGACACATTAAGGGGCTAGAAGGAGGCATCCTTAGAGGGTGTGAAGTTCCCTATTTGATGTCCCCACTTTCCTCTATGTCTCTTGCATGTGGGTTTGATGACTGGCACCCTTCTATAAGGTAAGCCAGCAAGTAAACAGTTTGTCTAAGATCCGTGAGCTATTCAAGCAAATGATCAGACACAAGGAGGGGGTCCTAGGAGCATCTAATTTACAGGGTGTCAGTCAGAAGCACAGGTGGTGGCCTGGATATGCAACTGACATCTGAAGTGGTGGCACTCTGGTGGGACTGAGCCACAATCATCTGTGGGATCTCACACAACTGATGGGTACAGTTAGAAATTAGTCATATTGTAGTACATCCAGTTGATGTTTACAGAGAATAGGAAACTGGTTATTGTGGGAGGATGTGACCTATGCATTTGGTGGCCAGAAGCTATGTGTGCAAGTGGAAAGGATTTGGAATTTTTCTTTTCCACCAGACTTATTTTATTACAAGGTAGAAATTGGAGACTGGGTGTGACGGCTCCCAACACTCAAGACTGAGGCAGGAAGATTGAAAGTTCAATCCCAGCCTGGACAACTTAATGACTTAGAAAGATCTTGTCTCAAAACAAAAGCTAAAAAGAGTTAGGATGTAGCTCAGGATGAAGGCCTTGGATTCCACCCCTAGTTTTAGGGGAAAAAATGGGTTAGAGGTTTATATGCATAGATGGTGGTTTTGGTATGTGTGTGGGGTGGGGGATTGGGTAACACTCCAGGGCACAGAGCACCACGTCATCTTTTTGACAGGTGGACCCCAAATTTCAGTTTCTGGAGATTATTTCCTCTTGCAGAAAGGCTTTATTCTCCTCCCCAGAAGACACACTTGGTTTCACTCTTCCCTATTTCACCTTTGATAATCTTTACTTCTTTCCGACCATTCAGTCCCACTCTCTCCTGGGATTCACTGGCCAGAGGCCTCGGGGTTCCATCATCTGGATAGTAAACTTTGCTCCTGCCACAGTGCAAGAGAGGTGGTCGCTTGGCTGTTTGATGTGGGATGAAGACCAACTCCTCTCCTGTCTGTTCTCCATCTCTATCCCCAGCCTACTGTCCCAGATTCTTGAAGTTTCCCAGCACTGACACTATGAACTCCAGCTTGTTTCTTGGGGCCTTCCCTTTTGCAAGCACATCTCCCTCTACTCTATAGCACCTGGTACTGCTTTTGTCAACATTCTGAACACCCACTCCCTGTCAGCACTCCTGGGTGACTGCACTCTGTCCTTCAGGGTGTACCTTTTCAGTTCCTTACTGGCATTTTAATGGGATTTGGGGGTAGAAATGTTGCTAAATCTATCACTTTTAAAAGCAGTCAGCTTAACTGTTCTAAACCTTAGTTTGCTTTTTAATTTTTCAAGATCTGACTAACATTTATAAAAATGCCATAATAATACCAGAATACCGTGGGAAGAAAAGGTATCTCCCCAATTCTAAAACAGTACGAGTTGACCTATTAAAGCCAAATAGTTACCTAGCCTATAACCCAGCATTCCACTTCTAGGAATATACACAAGAAAAAAGTATGTGTGCCCACCAAAACATATGCACAAGATGCTGTTTGTGACTTTTCTACTCACATCCCCAAACTGGCAACACATAAGTGTCCACTCACAGCAGAATGCAAAAGAGACAGCGTCTGAATACAATGGAATATCACATAGTTTAAAAAGGAAAAACTATTACAACACATACAGATGACTCTCCAAGACATAGTGTTAAGCAAAAGAGCCAAATACTGAACAGAACATATAGTATGATTCCATTTAAATGATATTCAAGAACAGGTGAAACCTATTTACAATAAAAAGGTAAAATTATAATTTTCTCATAGAGGAAGTTACTGCCTAAGAAGGAACATGAGGAGGTTTCTGATATCCTACAAATGTCTGTGTCTAATCCAAATAGTACTTACATGGGTATATATGTGTGTAAAAATTCTTTCAGCCAGACATGATGGCATATGTCCCAGCACACTGGGAGGCTGAGGCAGAGGGATCTTACAATTCCATTCTGGAAATTTTAGTGGCTTAGGGAGACTGACTCAAAATTTTAAAAAAAATTTTTTACAGGGGCTAGGGATGTGGCTTAGTACAAAAGCCCTGGATTCAATCCCCGGTACTAACTACGTATACACACACACACACACACACACACACACATATATATATATATATACACATTGAGTTGTATGTTTAGGATTAGCCTTATTGTTTATCTCTTGTGGTTAAAACTTGGTTTTAACAAAAGAAAACATAAAATCCCACCATTTGGGTTGCTACCACAAAACATCATAAATTGGATAATTTATAAACGATGACCTATTGCTCACAGCTTCTGAGAAGGTGAAGTTCAAGGTCAAGGGTTCCTGGTGAGGGCTCACTTTCTGGGCTGCAGACTGCTGACTTCTCACTGTGTCCTCACACGGTGGAAAGGGCCAGGTGGTTCTCTGAAGGCTCTTTTATAAGGGCAATAACCCCATTCATTAGAGCCCCATCCCCATGACCTAATTATCTCCCAAAGGTCCTACCTCCCAGTATCACCCCATTTAGTGTTCAGGCTTCAACATATGGGTATTGATGAGGGGCACAAATACTCAGACCCTAGTAATTACTGATTGCCATTTTTTTTTTGGTAGTGGGAATCAAACTCAGGACCTTGCACTTGCCAGGCAGATGCTTGTGCCACTGAGCTATATCCCTGACTCTGACAACCATTTTAATGCTTTGTGGGAAGAGATTTTTCTAGGAGAGGAAGGAAAGCTACACTATCTGACCAGAAACCCACTGGGACCTCAGAAGTAAGCATCTTTTCTACTAGAGGTGCAGTCACATCTTAGTCCTCCCTATTCCAATCTGCTACCAGTGGTGGGATTTTTGGAAAGTCATACTTTCTCTGAGCTACTGCTTCCTCTTAAAACAAAAGAGTGATCACCATTATTTTTGAGATCCATTCCAATTCAAAATGTTTTTCATCTCTAGGGAAGAATAACAAAGTACACTAAACTTTCATGGGCCAAGGTGCACATCACCTATGTCTTTTACACTCAACCAGGTTCGTATGATGAATATAGCTGATGCTATGAGATAAAAGACTCTAATTGTGCCATAAACCATGTTGGATTTGAAGCAGAGCTTCATATTTGTAAAGCGAGCAATTGCACCCACAGTGAAAATTCTATCTGGAAAGCTGTCTAACATTACAAGGCTTAGAGGGAGTTACCATTTGCACCAACCAATTTAGCAACCATTGAATAAAGTACCATTTATTTTTCCAGCCCCCAATGGCCTTAGCAAAAGTAATCTGTATTCCCTTGGGCTAGAGAGGAGAAAAACTAAACATATTAGTTTGAGAAAGTTGCTCTCCAATGTCTTTTTAGTTTGACCAGAGATCATTTCTGAGAGAAGACAGTATCTGTAAAATATCACATGTGCCTGCAGTTTTTTCCTTTGAGGTCTTCTTCCAGGGTCAGCTTGCAAATCATCACCATTGTATCCTAGACATTCTGGTTGCTACTGGAAATCAGAGTCATGATAAAAATGCACGTGAATTGCATGACTTGGAATATAGAATGTAGAGCTGACTACAGTCTCCAACAAAGATCTCTAAGAAATTTAATTGTACCTGTGAGATTGCAAACGAATGGTCAGATGTGCATAAGAATAACGTGTTTTTGAGCAACTTAAAAGCATTTGTTGATGTGAGGCAGAGGTACAGAGACAGGAGTCTCATGCTGCAGTCAAGATACCTGTTCAAGGTCCCATCTCTGCCATTGGACAAGTCATCCAGCATCTTGATCCGCTAAGAGGGTATATTAAGGTAACTGAATAATTTCCAAATTTCCCATTCTATGATGAACTTTACTATTTTGCGATACATAGATGAAACTGCAAGAATAAATAAATAGCAGATTTGCTCTTGTAGCGCTCTCTCTCTCTCTCTCTCTCTCTCAACATCTTGGTACTAATTAAATTAAAGAAGCACTGTGTTGATGGAGCTCAGTTGTAGCACTCAGCACCCCTACCCGCTTCTTTTGGTGATAGTGCTTCACTTTTCTTTGAGAAAGCCCCCACCTCTGTCCTATGCAGTGAGATTGTTACCACCTGCCCCATCTGTTAAGCTCTACAACCTGCCCTGGACTAGGCCATGCAGATGTTCTCTTCCAGAAGTGGAACTTGAACTGAATGCTAATGGAACAGAAAATGACTATTTCCATGTCACTCCGTTATCATCCCTTTGAAGAGACCACTCATTGGATCACCTGTATTGGGTTCTTCCAAGGCCTAGGGCTTTTCCTTTGATCCTCTGAATGACTTATAACTCAGCTAGCCAAGTCCAACCTCTGGTCCTTGCAACCACCAAATTGTAACCAATGCAGAACCCTTTTCTAGTCCATATTATGGGGTATATATTTTGAAGTAATCAAACTGAAATCATTTTAAAGTACACTGAACAACTGGAGTTGTTTTGTTTTGTCTTGTTTTGTTTGGTCTAATAAAGATCTTTTTCCTCTAACTAGAATAAACAGGGTAATGGTACATTCTGAAGTATAGTCTTAATTTCTTTGCCACTAGTAAAATGGCCTGATTCTCTACGGTGCTGGCCCAACACAGCAACTGCACTCAAGGACCAGAGCCCAGTTCCAGCTCTATCCTCCTCAATAGTCATTGCGGCCCCCGGCAGCAGTCAGTCTGCCACTGTGTCACTGGAGAGAAGAGCACAAGCTGATTACTCTGCCTCTTAGCTGGAAGCCATTCTGACACTAAGAAAATGATGAGCTTGTTTATAGCAAGCAGTCAAAAAATATGCTTCAAATATTACCTTTGAAAGAGAGCAATGTCTCTCAGCAGGACAGGTGGGGCAGTGAAAGTCTGCAAAAAAGGGCCTTGCACCCCATTAATAAAGGCTCAGGTCAATCTCCCTAACAGTGTAGTTTTGTTAACCAACATTTCAAACTTGATAATGACAGTGCTACTTATAGGTGGGTATGAGGGCCGCTTTCTTGAGAGAACAAAATAAGACAAACCAGGAGACTAAGCCACTTTCAGAACCACTGCCGGGAAAAATGTCTGTTATTACCCTCCCATTCGGCACTCTAGAAGCACATTGCATGGCTACAATAGTAGCTACAAGTGGCTAGTCAAATTTAAATTAGTTAAACAAATTGCATATCCAGTTCTCCATATACACAAGCCACACTTCAGGTGCTCAAAAGCCCCAGGTGGCCAGTAGCTGCTGTACTGGGCAGTGAGGATACTGAACATTTCCGTCACTGCAGAGTTCTAGTAAGAGGTGCTCAATCCTCCTGCAGGACCTGAGGAGGAGCAATCCCTCCAACATGGCGCTGCTCTGCAGGGAAGCAGCAAGGAGAGCAGTTATACTGAAGGCACCCTTGGGGGAGATGTCAGAGTGGGCCTTGGGGATGAAGGAGGGTGTCACAATCCAGACCATAAAAGAGAACAGTGTGGGGACGGTGCTGACTCCCTGGAGAAGTGTTCTCTGAACATATCCCAGAAGAGGTGAGATGTGACTGGAGATCTCAGTGGCCAACTCAGGACAGTGGGCTACCCTGAGAGCAGCCTGAATGTCCAGAGGGCAAAGGGCCAAGCTGACTTCTTGGAAACAATTCATGAAGGTTTATCTCTGAGAGATCCTCCCATAGGGACAAACTGACTCTCACAAAATCTGAGCACAGAGGTCCATTGGGAGAGGAAGGGTCTCCTCGGCAGCCAACCAGAGGGCCGGCATCCTATTCACCCTCATGAAGATTCCCAGGAGGAGGTGGAGGCTCAGAACAGCCCTCAAAGTTAGAACTGTGAGAGAAAAAGTCCACATCTTGCAGTCTGCTACTTTGAGGCCATTAATGCTAAGTCACAACTCCTCCCAAGGAGGGTTTTTGGCATCTAAGGCCACTTTGTGCTGCTGTAACATAAGTCCTGAAGCTGAGAAACTTATAAAGAATGGTCATTTCTCTCTTACAGTTCTACAGTCTAGGAAGTCCAAGATTGGGAGACCCACATCTAGCAAGGGCCTTCTGGTTGTGTTATTCCATGGTGGGAGGCAGCAGGGCAAGAGAGCTGGTGTATGTGTGAGAGAAGGGAACTGTTGCATTTGGGGTTAAGGTTCCAATGCATGAACTCTGGCAGACATATTTAGACTATACCAGCACCTGCCACCAAACATGTTCCCCTACCTCTCTTCTCTCTCCCTCCCTTCATTCCTAAGGAATCAGAGTAGTGGGAAGAAAACTAAGCAAAAGACAGACTCCCCCTCCCACACACACACACATTCACTGCAAGCCTGCAAACAATCATACTAAAGACAACAATATGAAAACATGTGTTAGGAAGACAACAATGTAAAAAATACAGCTGTGCTATGATATTACCCTGCAAATGCTAAAGGTTCTGGTGGGGGCATCAGAAAAGTGCAGCCCCAGGTGGGGGATACTGTGGGATACAAAAACCCATGAGGAGGTGAGGGTGAGAGCACAACAGTAACCATGACAGAGGGACCTGCTGGTTTGGGTATGTAGAATATCGGCCATAGGGGTGCTGTGAAGCATGGCTAACTTGCTCTGTCTTACACAGAGGAATTGAAGGGCCAGGAAGTTCTGTGACTCGTCAAAGAACACCGGTGAGTCCTGAGCCAGGATCCAAACCCAGGTGGGTTCCTAACCACCATACTCCTCCTCCTTGCAGGGACAGGGTCTGGAATGGAGGCCTATTGGGTTAAAAATATCCCTTAGTTATTGCGGGCTGATTAGGTCCCCAATCTCCTGAATGAGTGTATGGACAAGGCTAAATAAAAAGAGGAAAATGGAATGATTTCAGGGCTCCAGGAGGATCAAAGCCCTCTCACAGAATGTGAGATTCTCTCAGGGCTAAAGCTGAGACTTTCTCTGGGTGGCCCATATTTATTTGGCTATCAGAAGAAGGGAGGGGAGTACTCAAGAAGGGCAGAATCACTCAACAACTTCTCTAAGAAAGGTATTAAATTAATTCACCCAGGGGTGAGATGCCTGAGAGTATAGTCTTTATCTAGTTGAGATCGGATCCAGGTGTCCTTGGCTATGATCTTGTCTTATCCTTTGAGGCTTTCTGGTTTCATCCACCACTACAGGTTTTAGTAGGGATTAGTGATTCATCGAGGTTCACTTAGTATGAGTCTGCTATTTCCAGACAAGGAGCCTAGGCCTTGGACAGATTCACAAGTGAACATGGAAAGGCAATCCATTAGTTTAAGTCCTGCTCAGGTCTGTTTTGTAGTGGTCTCCATAGACCACTCTGTAGAGGCTCCCTTTCCAAGAGACTTCTTAGATACATCATTGGCTAGGGCAGAACACTCTGTGGGGCAGAGGTTGATGTTACCTTCCAAAATACAATTCCACTCCTTTCCTTAGTAAGAGAATATGTGTAAGAGAACTTCCCTGAAAGTAACACAACTGAGCTTGATGCTGTCCTCTTTGGCACAAAAGGAAGAGGTGATGGCTAGAGCTCCCAGGACAATCTAAAACCATGAGGGAACTCCAAAGATTAAAGCAAAATGTAAAACTAAAAAATTAAAAGGGTTTTGTGGCCTTAAAACTTTGTAGTGGGCGTATCTGCGCCAGACTATCCCTTTAATTATGCTAGACTCTCTTTAAATGGGAAGGGAATCTTTCATTTCAGATTTTCTATATTTTTGGCCCACCTGTTATCGTAACTGCAAAGTCATAAATCCCATTAGCAAGGTTATATAAAGTCCCATGTGTTTCATTCAAAATCAATTGCCTACATTCTGTGGGCTGAGCAAAGTCCCCGAAGGTGGCTGTCCATCTGTAGACAGTATTTTCAGGAACATGACTGTACTCCTCAGACTGGATTTGAACTTGGCAACCCCTGCACATGAGGGAGTGCAGTATATTCTAATAGGAATGAATTTCCAGACACAACTTTGATCATTGCTGAGATCAGTTATTTTTTAAAAAAATGTACTTTTGCTCTTTCTTTTTCCTTCTCTCCCCTCTCCTCATCCCTCTGCTAGGAAGGAAAAAAGATTAGCCAAGCAAGAGTACATTCAATTCCCTTTCTTAATTAGAAGGAAAACATTGTAAAGCTGTGGCATAATCACTTGAAGAGCATTTGCAAATTATCTCCAAGCACAAAGCCAGCATATTAAGGAAAGCGACGGAGCTGCAGAACAAGTTTCAGGCTAATGGAGAGGGCATTCAGACTTGGAGAGGTACATGCCAATCACAGCTGGGGGCTCCTGCTCTGCCACTCAGAGCTGGCCATGCACAGAGCAGTGAAATACACATACCCAAGTTCTCCCATGTGACAGCAGTACAGCTACAAAATTAATCATCCTAAACCAACACTCCAGAGTGCTTAATGGGCTTTAGAGAAGCACCCAAATAAATAATCATATCCTGGTACTGGAGATGAGATTTTCTATACCACAGTCCAGGCTCAAGCAAAGTAGAGCGATATGAAGAACAGAGGTATTTTTCCAAAAGAAAAATTTACTTCTAATCCACAGATCAGCATGCAAATAGTTTCTCAAGACTCCGTGGACTGGGGAAAAAGATAATGAGTATGATGAAGATCATTTTCTGACTCCAAGGCTTCTTGATATTACATGTGATCACTGTTGGTTAGGGCAGTCCTGGAGTCTCTCTACAAAGTGCTGACTAAGAACAGGTCTGTGCAGAGTAAACTCTTGATGGGTGTTGGATATGACAGCACCATTCCCTCCCAAGACAAACCAGAACATTTGACTTCTAGACTGTTCTAAGTGTGAACAAGTTCTGCTTATATGGATGGCTCCTGACTTAAAGTGTTCAATGTACAGTTTTTTGACTCATGAATTTTCAACTTTACTATTGTACAAAAGTGATATGCGTTATGCATTCAGTAGAAACCATTTTTAGGTTGTGATCTTTTTCTAGGCTAGCAATATGCAGTATGATAGTATGATTCATTTTCTCTTCCTCTGAGTGCTCGGCAGTGGTAACGTGGATGAACCACTAATACTCCTCGGGTACTGTATTTCCAGTCTTTTGTGGGTACCTGTACTCAATAAATTACATGCGCTATTCAATACTTGACTACAAAATAGCCCTTGTGTGACATGATTGTGCTCAACAGTGGGCCAGTACAAGTGCTCTGGGCATGTTTAATGTAGACTGGGCTAAGCTAGGATGTTCTGAAAGTTAAATAGACTTTTTGACCTAGCATATTGCCAACTTACAATGTGTTTTAGTATGCAGCCCTACTGTAAATTGAATAGCATCTATCCCGTGTTAACACATATGCCTCTGTTCCTTTGCCTTTCACTTCTGGATTCTATTTCCAGCCTGGGAGTAAACACAGACAAACCTAGCCTCTTTTCCCCATGGAAGTCCTTCCAAGACATAAAGGAGATTATTCCATACGTGGTTTCCTGTCCTCTTAGTCTCCGCTCTGATGTCCTATTTTCTAGCCCAGCTGGCTAGGATTCTTGTCTACAGAGCAAGAATCAAGTGGAGCTCCCTTCAGTGCTGGGATAGTTGGAGGAGGACACATGCCTCCAGACTGCGGATAGAACAGCTGTCCAAGGCTGCCCCTGCAGGGACAAGGTGAGTGGGGAGTATTTCTCAAATCAATAAATGACTGGTTGAATGACTGAGTCACACCCCATGTGATCATTCACTGTTGGTTAACTTGAGTAAGAAATGCTCAGCTGTTGGTTTAGCATAATTTCTGGAGAAGGAAGGCCTGCTGGGTATGACTGGCATCAATCAGTAACCTTGTAGCCTGCATGGAATAAAAATGGGTAAGAAAAAGGAGCTTTTCCCTGGACATCTCTCTCCTGGTTTCCAGCCCAGCCCCTTCGGCTTGCTGCGCAGACTCTTCAGCCTTCCATCACAGACTCTTTGGCTTCCTCATACAGGTTTTCATCAGATTCCACAGTGAGCTCCAGGCCTTCCGCTTTTAACTGGATCCCTTGGGTCTCCAGCATGCAGACAGCCCTTTTGCACTGGTCCACATCTGACTCTGCAGCCGGCCACTGGAAGCCCACCTTGTAAATCCATCCATATCTATTACATTAAACCTCTCTGTCTAGAGAGCACTGACTGACACACCCCACATTTCTGTTCCTCACCTGATTGTACTTTTCTCCCTTCTTTGGGAGCTCTAATTTTAGGACTTACTTAGGCCGTGTTTGTGTTTGTTTCACCTTATTAGAGATCAATAGAATTCCACCTTTTGAGATCTTTGGGCTTAGTCATGCAATCGTCCCACAAATGACCTGCCTCTCCCAGCTTCATGTCAACTGTAGATTAATGGCCACACCACTAATAATACTTAGAGTGATTAATTAGATAATATTTGTCTTATAGTCACATGTATTTGTAAAGTAGGTTAAATATGTTCTGTCGAGCTGTATCTGGAAAGTAGGTGATGTGGGTTGAACTATGTTCCCCTGAATTCACACAGTGACATGTGAAACCCCCAAACCCTACAACAGTGGTGGTGAACCTATGGCACGCATGCCACAGTGGGCTGTTTGTATCACTAAAAACTCTAAAAGGTTCACCAGATAAAATTAGTGAAGGTAGAGTGAAGTCATAATGAAGCAGCATAGGCCTCTAATCCAACATGATTGAATAAATACAAATAAAAATGTGAAACATAACCTGAGTGTGGTGGTGCATGCCTGGGAACTTTGTCCTCTGGGAGGATGAGGCAGAAGGATTGAAAGATTGAGGTCAGTCTGGGTCACTTAGCAAGTTTTTTCATTTTTCTCAAAATAGAAAATTTTAAAAGCAGAGACATAGCTCAGGGCAAAAGTCCTGGGTTCAATGCCTAGTACTACACACACAAAAAAGAGGGAAATATGAACACAAGCACAGACAACTTATCTCCCTGAAAGTAAGACCTAACCAGAAAATAAACACTAGTGTGATTTTTCAGGATGCTTATAATATAAGCCATATCCAAAAATAAGCCCTAGTTAAAGATTATCAGCCAGATGGATGCATTCAGTACAACCACTGCAACATACAATAGGTGTATTGAATTATAAAATAATAATATTAGTATATAAATCAATACAAATAAATATTGATACAATGCTTCAATAATAATATAAATTATAATTAAGTATTTGTAAATACCCAAGTGGATACCTTTGGACAAGAGGTAAACACCTGTGTGAACAGAGGAACTTGAGACTTATTGTCAAATGACCAATCAGAGTACGGACACAGCACCGGAGTAACCTGTGCACTTGATAACAAATGGGTTTGGTTGTGTCTCGTATGAATCTTCATAATTTAATATATCATGTGTTGTAATGGATGCACTTAATGCACTCGTGTGAGATAAGGAAATGGTTTCTGAATTTTGGTGTCTGCAAATTTTTCTTGCTTTTTGTGTGGATCATCTTAACTGTCATTATTTTTGTTGTCACTGCAGGCTCATAAATTTCCAATTAACATTTGATGGAATGGAAACTTTGTGATGCTCAACCTGTAAAAGGTTGTGACTTGGGTGAAGAATTCATGGGATAAAGTCACTGGCAGCTGTATTGCTAACGCAGTACCAACAGGCTACCTAGACAAGAAGTGCTCATTCAAGGACAGCTCCGTTGCTGGGCATGAGAGGTTGAGGCCAATGGTTCTATAGGAAATAAAGTTGCAAGAAATTCAAGCCAGAAATGGGGGTTTGAAGAGCTATGACAATGTTCTGGAAGAAGATGACATGACTGTATTTGAATAAATGTAGATTGTTGTACACAAAAAGATAAACTATCCCCTGAAAATAAGCCCTATTGCATCTTTTAGAGCAAAAAATTAACATAAGATCAAGTCTTATTTTCAGGGAAATATGTAGACAGCCAGAAGAAAGATGACATGAAGAAGTACGGGGAGGAGACAGCTGCCCACTAGCCAAATAGAAAATCTGGAGCAGACCCTGCCTCAGAGCCTCTCAAGAAACCAACCCTGCCAGGACATCTTGATTTCCAATTTCTAGCTTCCAAAACTGTGAGGAAGGAAGGAAAGAAGGAAAGAAGGAAAGAAGGAAAGAAGGAAAGAAGGAAGGAAGGAAGGAAGGAAGGAAGGAAGGAAGGAAGGAAGGAAGTGAGGGAGAGGAAGGAAGGGAGGAAGGAAGGATGGAAGGAAGGAAGGAAGGAAGGGAGGGAGAGGGGAGGGAGAGACAAAGGGGAGGAAAGGGCCACTTTCATTGCCATCACAGGTAAAGACAATGTTTCTACATCACTCAATATTTCTAGATCACCTCAGCAGGTGAGTTCTCTACTCCCCTCCCCTCCACTCAGAGAGTCTTTTTAGGGGAAATGTCTAAGCAGCAGCTCTGAACAAACCACTTCACTTTCTTTACCTTTTCCTCCTGTGGGCATTCCAGACATTGGTTTTGTGCTTTAGTCTCTCCAAAGTCCTTTGTCAACAGCAGTCAAACAAACACTAACCCTGTGGTCTTCAAATTGATGTGGACAGAGATGTCCTCATGCTGGATATGGCTCTACAACAATGATGTTCCCACAGGTCTTCCCCTCTCCCTCTGAGCCACACAGTATTTTCATGAGCCCCACTTTGGTTCTTACCTATCCACACTGTGTTTTTCACCCAACACTGTGTGTAATCCCAACAGGAAACATCCCATGCTGAAGTTCAAAGGCAAATGGTAAATTCTAGTTTCTCACTAGCCCAGTAAGATCCAGGATTATTAATGCCACATGAGCACCATTTCTGTCTAGGCTGGTGGTGTCTTGTCTTTCTGGACTGGCCACTGAGAATTTTCTAGTGGTCAGGAAAATACACAGGTTTTTTGCTTTTTCCTTGCAGCTGAATGGGAACCTATAGAAAGCAATCTACTGCAAAATGCTTGAACTTGGTAATGAATGAATGGGACGCCAGGTGAGGAAAAGAACAGGAGAGAAAAGTATCAAGTGTCTATGCTTGGAAAGGATTTTCCGTACTAAAGCTGAGCTCAATTTAAAATAAAACCATGAATGCATGTGCGCGCATGCGCACAGCATAAAATTCCCCTTTTCTACATAAATCTGATTTCTTCCAGAGAAGGGTTTGAACCTTTCTCCTCTTTCAGCACCTCCCTCGCCTCTTCTGCCTCCTTCTTGTTTTTGTAGTACTCAGGATTGAACCTAGGGCTTTCACACTGAGCTACATACCTAACCATTTTTTACTTTTTACTTTGAGAAATGGTCTCAGGAAGTCACTAAGTTGCCCAGGCAGAGCTTGATCGGGTGATTCTCCTGCCCCAGGTGCCCAGAGTGCTAGAATTACAGGTGTGTGCTACCACACTCAGTCTGAATTCTGCTTCTTCTAAGCTAAAGGTATACCAGAGAGACCAAGTATATACCAGAGGTATACCAAGAGAGACCCTTTAGGAAAGGAATTAAATTAGGAAGCCATGGGGTTTATAAACTCCAAGGCAGTGTATACAATATATCATGTTTATGTGCATCACAGGAGTTTAGGGAAAGATTTTCTAAGCTCGATCAGATAGTCATGGGATCTTAACCCCCAAAGAAAAATCTGTTGTCATGGAAAGATTGAAAAGATGCTCATGACATTCACTGGTCATCAGGAAAATGCAAATAAAAACTACAATGAATTTCCACTTTCCACACACTAGGAAGGCTGTAATAAAAAACACAGTCAACAAGTGTTGGTGAAGTGTGCAGAAACCATAGCCCATACATTGCCGGTAGGAATGTAAAATGGTGTCACAGCAACCAGTAGTCATGATACGTCAGTTTGACTGGATTAAGAAACACCTAGCAGATGAGTAAAGCACAATTCTGGGTGTGTCTGTAGACATTAATGTGTAGGTCAGCAAACTGAGGTGAGGAGTCTCACTGGGTTGTAGGTGGCATCAACCGGTAGGCTTGTGACAGGTAGAATGAAAAATGGAAAGAAAGGAGTTTGTCCATTTTTGGAGCACTCCAATCTTCTTGAGCAGGTGCAGTTTTGTTGCTGCAGCCTTTGGATGTCATCTCCACTTTCTTCAGCCTTCCATCTCAGACCCACACCAGTGACTCTCCAGGGAGCTTCCAGCCCTTGCACTTTGGGCTGGCACTCCATCCTTGATCCCTCTTGTTCTGCTACTGGACCCTCCGGCTCTCTGGCTCTCCAGCCATTGTGAAGTCTCCTGCCTCTGATGCTATAAACCTGCTTAATAAACCCCCTCACCTAATTATACATATTTTTCTACTGATTTTTCTCTAGAGAACCCTAACTAATAAAACCACTTTGGAAGGCTGAAGCCTGGCAATTCCTCAAAGTATTAAACATAGGGTTGACACAGACCAAGCCACCTGATTCCTAGATATCTCTCTCCTCTCTCTCTCTCTCTGTCTCTCTGTCTCTCTCTCTCCTCTCTCCCTATCTCTATCTCTATCTCTATCTCTATCTCTATCTCTATCTCTATCTCTATCTCTATCTCTATCTCTATCTAGTCTTAGCTACTTTCTCATTGCTGGGACAAAATATGTGACATTTACAAGTTGAAGGAGGAGAGCTTTATTTTGTCTCAGAGTTTGGAAAGGTTTCAGTCCACAGTGGGCTGGATCCTAGGCAAGGCAGCATGGCAGAGAGGAAACAGTCCATAGCAGGGTATTTATACACCCTTTCAGGCCACACCCATAGTGATCCACTAAGTTTCTCTTCCTAATATCACCCCCAGTTATAAATTCATCAGTGAACCAATCCAGTACCACACACCCATGATCCTGTATCATACAGCGCTGATCTAGTCACCTCCCTAAGATGCTGCCTATTAATGCATGAGGCTTTGGGGGATATCTGGGTATAAGTGATAAGTGTATTCCCCAGAGAAATAAAAGTGTATGTTCACACAAAATCCTGAATGTACCTGAATGTTCACAGCATTACTTCTAATAGTGCAGAAGTGAGAACAACTCACATTCCCATTAACTGATGAATGAATAAACAAAATGTGGTGTATCCATATGATGAATGCTATTTGACAATAAAAATAGATAAATTTTTAAAAAATAGATAAACTTCAAAAACATTATGCTAAGCAAAGGGTGTCAAGCACAAAAGGCCACATACTGTATGGTTCCATTTACATGAAACATTCAGAACAGGCATAGACGCAGGGACTGAAAGTTGATTAATGGCCATCTAGCGCTCATAGTGGGAGAAGTTGGAGGAAAACAGAACAATTGCTAATGGATAGGGGGTTTCTTCTGTGGTGAAGATGATTGTGGGGGTGGTTACACAACTCTTTCTATACTAGAAGCCATTAAATTGAACATTTTCACTAGTAAATTATACCCACTCAGGGACTGCTGTATACATTACCTCCCGATGAAGTTGTCACTAAAAAAAAAAAATAACACAAAGAAAGTTGGCTGTGGATCACACACCTGTAATCCTAGCTCTCTGCGAGGCTGAGGTGGGAGGAGTGCAAGTTTGCGCTCAGCCTGAGCAACTTAGCAGAATGCTCTCTCAAAAGAAAAACACATTAAGCATGGCTGGAGATGTAGTTCAGTGAAAAGGCCTTGGGCTGTTTCCTGTGCCAAAAACCAAACGAAAACAAAACACCAAAGAAACAAAACTAATACGTGAGATGAATCTTCATGTAAATGGCTTAACCCCTCCCCCGCCACACACACACTAGACAGGATACAGTGGAAAGGTTTTGGACAAGAGCCCAACAGCTCCTGAAAACCAGGAGCTTGCTGCTGTGCAAGGAGAATGCTCTGCCCCCAGCCAACTCCACACCCCTGGGAATACAGCCTCTTGGCACGGGGGCCTCCTGAAAGCGTCAATCTTTGAATTCACCGAAACTTGTGGTTATGCTGTGCTACATAGCAAGGGCACTCTGAGGTTGCAAGTAGAATAAGAATGCTGACCTTGGAGTGAAGCAATTACCTGGATGGGCCCAAAGCCATCATAGGGGTCCTTAGAAATGAAATGGGAAGGTGGGAAAGTCAGTGTTAAAGGGAGACAATGTGGAAAGATTCATCTTGTTATTCCTAGCTTTGAAGATGGAAGAGACCATAGGCCAAGGAATGCAGGCGGCCTCTGGAAGGTACAAAACTCAGGGAGAAGGATTCTTCTCTCTAGAGCTTCAGAAAGGAACAGGGCTGTGCTGAGCCCTTGACTTTCACTCAGGGAGACACCATGGCCTCAGAGTTGTATGACAATGAATCTGTTATCTTAAGCCATGAAAGGGGTGATGGATTGTTCCTTGCAGCAGCAAGAAGAAACTCTTCAAGACCCCCAAGCTCACTCTTCTGCCTATCAGTTGAAGCAGAGCTGAGCTTGTGAGTAGCACTCAAGAATTTTCTTTAGGGGCCGGGGATTTAGCTCACGGGCAAAGCACCTGCCTGGCAAGCGTGAGGTCATGAGCTCGATTCCCAGTACCGGAAAAAAAAAACAGAAAAAAAGGATTTTCTTTAGCAATTTGTGGAGTTCTAGCAAATGTGGGCATTGGGGCCAGTCTGAGGTCTTACCCCTTCCCTTGGGTGGCACCCAGATGGCCCCAATATCAGTAGAATTAGTGTTCATAGAAGTGACAGAGACACAGCGAGGGTCACTTGTCCTAAGCACAGTGCTACTAAGCCACAGCAATTTGAGCCTGGACCACTGGACCCCAAGATCACCCATGCCTCAGGAGCTGACTTCTCTCTCATATTTAAAGACAGCCTCTCAATTCTTTATCCTGGAGATTTTCCTAAGGACATTTTTCCAAATGGATGATGGGAAGTGGGGGCCACAGGTATAGGAAATCACACATATCTACGCTGAATGATGGGTCCAAGCTTGAG
This sequence comes from Chinchilla lanigera, assembly GCF_000276665.1. Classification (NCBI taxonomy): domain Eukaryota; kingdom Metazoa; phylum Chordata; class Mammalia; order Rodentia; family Chinchillidae; genus Chinchilla; species Chinchilla lanigera. Next base: position 358,747 of record NW_004955478.1, on the reverse strand, counting down.
TGGAAGCCGCTGTCATTCCTGTCGCTAATACCACCACACTGCCCCCTGCAGGCTGGTAGATGTTGGGCTGCACACCCACAGCTGTGCAGATCCCAGGGGATGGAGGGCTGGGGGTGGCAGAAGGTGAGTAGTCAGGGCAAGACACTTGTGTTTCCTCCCTTACATGAGCTAGAGCTTGGCAAGGGAAACATTTCTTTTTCAAAAGAATAGAAGGAGAAGTGGAGAGGCTGAAACAAACTGGGTCGGAGCCTGAGAGCACCGTGGCTGGGAAGGGAAGATGACAATGGGTGGGGGGAGATGGGAGCAGGGAATCATAGGATTTGACCGAGAAGCGGGTGGGAAGGAGCTATGGCAACCCTGAGGCTTCACCCTTATGGAGACATGGGGAGAGGCACTGCATGGGGATGTCAGAAGGCCACCTGGGCTGGGAAGCTCAGCAGAGCAACTGAAGCAGAGATCTGGAGCCCTAGGGAGTCTGCCCCCACTTTTCCTTTTAGCAAAATCTTTTGCATCTTTTGGGTACAACATATCCCAGTGTCCTTACCACCACCACCCCGCCTCCCACGGTGCTCACACCCCACACAGCATGAGCGGTTTCCTCCTCTCCGCTCTGATGCCCTCATTCCCACACACTAGCGCCACAGCATTTCCCCTCCATGGGTGTGTTTCTGGCCCCGTCTCTTGGTTTGGCAACTTGTAGTTCCTCTGAGACACCCCAAGGCCCTGGCAAAGGGACAGACCGAGTGTGCTCAGGGAGGCCGTCCTGGGAGCAGACCTGTACAGGGTCAGGGCGTGGGGCAGGGAATCAGGGAGAGGGACTCGGGAACTTGCAACATCACCCCTGAGGGACACAGGTAGGAGGGAGGAGAGGAGGCAGATGGCTGGAAAAAGGTACAAGGCTGTGGAGGTAAGACACACACACACACACACACACACACACACACACTCCTACATACACACATACCTACACATATATACTCTCATAGATACACCCATATTACACACCTATGTACATATATACACACTCATATACATATGCACACTAGCACATATATGCACACATAGGTGAACACACATATATACATTTCACACATATAAACACATGCACACATGCATACATATTCATACACATGCACACATGCCCCCACATTTATACACATAAACAAACACGAATTGGAACTCTCAACAAACTTCCCACATCAGGGACTGAAATCACAACCATAAATAAGTGAAGAAACTTTTACTTGTGCCTTAACCTTCCTCCTGCCCTCCTGGCCCAGCAGAGGGGGAAACCCTGCGGGTACCTCTCCTGGATATCACCCTCCAAGTATGCAGTCCCCTGACACAGTGGCCTAAGTAGACAAGATCTGCATTGGCTTCAACAAGACAGCCTTTGAAGATCAGTGCATAAAGGATTTTTTCCTGAACCACGAACACCAGAGGTACAAGGACGATGTCTAGGTGTATTATCACCATCATCTGAAACATGAAAATAATTCAAAGATAGAGAATGGAAAAGGAGGGTGGGGAGGTGCTGCTGTGCATCTCCAAGAAGAAAATCCCAGCAACACACAAAGAGAAAAGCTGGGACAACAAATATAAATTTAGAGTTTAACAAGGCTCAGCTGTATCATATAGCAATTGGGACTGCTGCTGCTTAAGACTAAAATGGCTGCTTAATTCTCTCTATCAAAAAGCACGCATCACTGACAGGAAGAACAACGAGCAGCTCAATGCCCTGTTTGTCAACTCAGGTACGAACTTGGCTATGTCTCAGACAACACATCGATTCCTTAAAAACACATGCTGAAAAGAAGATGTTTTCCTTCCAGTTGTCAGAGCAAAAATCCTTTACTCCTCTGTCCAGCAACTTGAAGAAAAACAAGGGAATTTGTGGCTTGGTTTCCTTGACAACCTTATCTTCACTCCAGGCACCAGCCCCGTCTCTAAGCAACAGGGCACTCTGCAGAACTACCAGGAGGTAAAACCCAGAGCTTATCCTGAGTCCTAGGAGGAAGCAAATGGGGCAGAGCCACCGGCCCCTCACAAGACAGAGCCCCAGGGACCATGGCATAGCCTCCCTAAGCCCCACATGCACCCTCCTGTGGAGTCCCCAGCACACCCCCAAGTTCCTTAGGGCCTGAAACTTCACCTCTGCATGGACTCCCCTTGGCTTATTCCTCTGTCCTCTGGGGGGGACAATGACTCAGCCCATCAGCTGACTTCTGCTGCCACGTCCTTCGCTTCTAACAGAAAAGCCCTACATGGCCCCAAAGTGAAGGGAAGGCTGACCCTAGATACCAGGACACAGATGGAAAGCTAGGACAACACTGTCACTGTGACTTACCGACTTTGTAAACAAATGGCTAAGCCTGGAGAAAAGCATTTGATTAAAAGAAACTCAGAGAAAATACCTATTATCACCATGTTGACATTTAAGAAGACCTCATTTGCTCCTGAAAACAGATTCAGATTTTTTTTTCCTTCCTAGCATGCTCCAAACTCTTCCCTAACATCTCTGGGCCAGGAAGAATTTCTGAGAATGTAAAGAGGAGGAATAGATGAGCAAATGATGGAAATGACAGCTCTGAGCTTTAATCAGAGCAAGAGAAGTGTGTTGGGGAGCGTAGAGCCGAGAGGAACTGAAATTCAAGAGTTCTGCATCAAATCAGGAAACCTCCTGTGTATCTCACACCCTTCTTTCTCAAGCAAGCTCACACCCACGGCTCTATTTACCTTTCTAGCACCTAGGAAGCAGGAGGTAGGGCTGCAATGATCCCCCTGCCTTCCTTTACAGATGTGGAAATCACCACTCCAAGTTGTTCCTATGTACAATTGCACCGACAGTTGTTTTCAAAATAAGACAGAAACTAGAAATGCTGACTCCTATCGATTTCTGACTTATCATTGGTAATAAAGAATCTGGAGAGCCTAAATTGCTAGAATTCAAACGCCATTTCCAAATTTGATATTATCCACGAGCTTCAAGTTAATTAAATTTTTCAACATTCCACCTCCCTGTTCATTCTCTCTTGAGTGGAATTGGTAAGTGGCGGAACTCACTTTCAAAGCCTTCTTTGGAGTTCCTCACACAATATGTATCGTTGGAGCCAAAAGAAAGATGAGAATTCAAGGGTAGTGGAGTCTGATCCGGGAGGTGGACTGCACAGACCCCTACTTAGGGACACCTGGAGAGCTGTGGAAAAATAACCAGTTCATCACAGGAGAAGAGGAAGTTGACAGGGTCGGAGGGCTTACCAGGCTCTAGGAATCTGCAGGACATGGGGACATGAAAAGTTTTGCCACAGGATCGCTAGCACAAGGAAACAGGACCAAACACAAACTCCCAACAGCCACCAATCACTGCCTGCGCAGACAAAAGTCACAACCGGTTGGGGTGTAACTCTGAATGATGATGTGGAGCTGACCATCTCTGCAGGTAATATACAAAACACACGGGCCACAAGGTCGCCTATGCACTGAAGAAGTGAACCTCTGAAAGGCAGGTAGTTAGAAATGGCTTAGAAATCCAGGTATTGGCAGGAGCTTGGTTTCCTCACACAGAGTTTGCAGACCTTCCTATAGAAAGCAACTAGTCCTTTCCATTTCTGTCCCAATCCTCCCACCCCCACTGAGCTCATCATTTCTGAACTGGTCTCCATGTCAACAGGAGGGGCCAAAGCCATGAAAATTGTTCAAGTCAAATCAGGACTCAGCTGTGCTAAATGGGGAAGTCAACTTCCAATAACCGCCTTCAAGAGTGAGACAAACAGAACCAAGGATGGGCCCTAAAAGTCCAATCGGAGGCCGTTTTACTCGTCTTTAATCAGAGAAAGGAGAAGGAAATGAAATTTTCATGTTAGAATCCATCCTTGGTTAATTTGTAGAACACAAGTAACATTTTAATTATTTTCAACCCCACACCATAACAGCTATCAAGGGAATAGACACAAAATAGAATAAACAGGGACTTATTAAATGCATAATTAATGTGCACTAAAATTAGCATACATGAATACGAGTCAGCTGGGACTATTGTAAAGCATGCACCTCAAATGTTATCAATTAATTAAATTTGTTATCTGCAATGGCTTTGGAACAAAGTAGGCCCCCTACACAGAGGAGAGAGACTTGCTGAAGAAGGGATGGCTCCTCGGTGGACCATCCTGCTAGCAAAGGTGCTGTGTATCTTCCAATAAACCAAAACTTTAGAAAAGCTACAGTTTTCATTACAGTGAGGCAAAAGCAAATCCAGAACTTGTCAAAAAGATCATGGTCAAGCCAGGTGGCTCGTAGGTGACTCTGGAATTTCTATTTTCTGTAGGGAAGGCATCAGGCAGTGTCCTCCATGGGCTTCTCTGGGGACGGGGAAGGAACTAAATGTGTATCACTCCAAGGAGTCCTATCTGTCATGGCAGCCACTACCCATGTGTTACTACGGGCCACAAGAAATGCAGCTAGTGTCACTGAGAAAATGAGTGATTTTGTTTAATTTTAGTTAAACGGAATTTAAAAACAAGATATATAAAATATTTTTTCTATTATACACAAGGGCATTTTGGGGGTTGGGCTACATTTTTGTTTTTGTTTCTGGAACTGGAACAGAGTCTTTACATTGAGCTACATTCCCACCCCTTTTGTTGTTTTTTGTTTTGTGAAAGCGTCTTGCTAAGTTGTTAAATTTCCCAGGCTGGGTTTAAACTTTCGATCCTCCTGCCTTTTAAAGTGCTGGATTGCAGGTGGCACCCCCACACCTGGCTACACATTCCATTTTAGCCATTAAAATTTAACATTCACAGTAAGATACGTTAGAAGTGTAAAACACACTGGATTTCTTTCTTTTTTTCTTTCTTTCTTTCTTTCTTTCTTTCTTGCTTTCTTTCTTTCTTTTTGTCTTTTTGAGACAGGGTCTCGCTATGAAGTTCACACTGGGCTTAAGCTCACTTTGTAGCCCAGGCTTGTCTCGAACTTGCAGCGATCCTCCTGCCTCAGCCTCCTGAGTGGTGGGATTACAGCTCTGAGGCTTATCACACTGGATTTCAAAGAATGTAATAGATCTCATTTTCTTACAATATTGACTCCACCTTGAAATGATGATACTGTGGTTACAATAGGTTAGATAAAATGTATTTTTAAAATTAATTTCATCTGCTCTTTATTTTTCTTCTGCCTGGTTACTAGGAAGTTTACAATTCCATATTGTATTGCATCATATCTATTGTTAGATAGCAGCAGTGTAGATATTTCACACAGAGAATCCAGAAAGTATTAATTGGTGGGTTGGTTGATTGGTTGTTTGAACACTATCAGGAAAATAAAGATTCCTTCCTCGACTCTCACCTGATTTTTTGTTTTCATTATAACCAAAGGAGATCATTTTTCAAGCAGCTGAATCACAAATATAGTCTGTGTCCAGGAAACAAAATGAAGAAAATTGTCAACACAAGAATAAACTCACTTGTGCCAACCAATTAATAAATCCCTCCCTTTGAAACTGATAAAGTGCAGTAAAACACTTGCTTTAAGACAGGAGAGGAATTTTGATATTCAGACTCTAAGAATGTATTTCAATCTTATTAAGCAGCAAATGTAGCTCTGTTCTTCCTGGCTGTCAAGGAATTAAAAAAAAAAGGGGGGGGGATACACAGTTGGATATGATGCTGCAAGCTTGTAATCCCAGCACTCTGGAAGGTTGAGGCAGGAAGATCACAAGTTGGAGCCTAGCATGGACAACTTACTGACTTAACAAAACCTTATCTCTAAATTAAAAAATTTCAAAGAGGGCTGGGGATGTAGCTCAGTGTGAAAGTCTTGGGTTCAATTTCCAGTATAACACACACACACACACAGCAAATGATCTATGTTGTTTCCACAAGGAGGCAAAGTTTTTTTTGTTTTTTTTTTTTCAGGCATCATTTCTAAAATAAATGTCTTATTAAGGGCCCCGGAATGACAAACTGGACAATGTCCCTAGCAAAAATCTGACAATACAAGCGGCAGCTGTTTTCATGACAGGTAATACCTCCTTTTCAAAACTTGAGTTGAGTCAGACACAGATCTATTTTCTTGCCCGGAGTTTGGCAGCGGTAGGTGGAGAGAACCTACCTGTAGCTAACACAGAACGCCCAGAGGAAAGGGTGATGAGCTACTCTTTTCACCCTTGGAGCCAGTCTTCACGATTCCCAACACAGATGTTATGATGCTCAGGGCCCCAATACACCTTTCCCAGTCTTCTCTGTCCCTCACTCAAGAAAGAAGAAAACACACTGCAACTATGTGAGCAACAGTGACACATCACAGGGGGACTGTGTAGCACCTATCCTTTGCTTTAAAGATAAATCATCTGCAAAGTGTGATCTTTAAATTATTGTATCTATAACATTCTTGTGACACATCCTGTGACTGAGAACAGCCCTTTGACACTGTCTTCCAGAGCCAGAACTCAGTGAGGCTCTCAGCAGCAAATGATTGGAGGAATTTCATTTTCTGCTAAGGGTCCAGGTCAATGCTGTCCAGTAGAACTTTCTGCGGTGACGGGAGCATGCTGTACCTGAGCCACCTGGTATGACACCACCAACACCTGAGGCTCCAGAGCACCTGATGTGTGGCTAAGGGCAGCTGAGAAGCTAAGTCCCACATTTTCTCCAATCATAATTAGGTTTAAACTCAAGAGGTTGCCATACTGGACAGTACAGGTAGACTCTGTGTCCTAAGGCCTTCTTCTAGCCAGTATCTAACTGGCCAAGGTAGCAAAACAGTTGGAAGTTTGAAGAAACTCTGAAGCTTCATACAAAAATGTATTCAAATTTTTCTGGCTTTAATTATTTTTTTTTACTTGAATTTACATAATAGATAGGAGGATAGCATAATGGGGTGGATGTGGGAATGAGTCTTGATTTTAATCCCTACCCTATTTCAGCCTTAGGCTGTGGTTTGGGCTATAGCTGCCTATCTTAGATCTGATGGCCAGAAAGTAGGGTGCAGTTGTCTGTGTGTCTATAGCCTGTGATACACAATAATAGGGAATCTAAAAGTTCCCTGCCACGTTAATTTAGTGTCATGCGGGGATCCCAGATTTGTGATTTCCTTCTGTGAACATTCTTGCCAGTTCTCACACACACATCCAGTGATGGAATTTGGAAGTGTGTTCCCAGATTCTGCTACAGTGCACACCCAGGAACACGATGTGTTGAGCAAAATGTCATCCTGCACAGGAGCCTGTGCTAATTATAACGTCAGGCTTCCCACTGAGACACAGATAATTAAAGGAGAATATTACAGTGTTTTCAAACTTGTGGAGTAAATGAGAAACATCTTCAAATAACCTGTTGGAGATGAAGATGAAAGCACTCTGAGACATCCCCATTTAAGACCACCTTGGCTAGAACCAGAAGATCCCTGAGGATCAAAGCAAGGTGTGGTCAGATGTAGGAGGGAACTGAAGGATGGGGAAGAGGGGGAGGTGGAAGGGATTCGTGTTTTTCAGGTCCTCTGAGCTCTACCTTAATAGCAGGCCACACAGCAGGTGGTCCTGCATGTTTCTATTGCTGACAGTTTACTTAACATTGAACTTCATGGTTAGATATTGTTTCCATTTAAGGCCAGGAAAAGAAGACCCTTGGGCTTTTACCTAAGGTCCCCTAGCTAGTAAAGCATTACATGGCTGCAAGACCTAAGCCCTGGTCTTTCTGACTCTTGCGGCTAGTCCCATGCCTCAGGCTGCTGACCTATATGACTCCTGGATCATCTTCATTTGCAGATGTATGTGTAGGGTCCCACCTCATGGATGTTCACCCCCTACACTTCTGCAGAGCGCCCACAGCAGCTGGTCCATGGAGGGATGAGGATTCCTGCTCAGGTTTCCATGCCCAAGTCTTATGCAGAAGAAAGCCCAGTGCGTTTGGAGTGAGAACCCACCAACACACCAGTGAGGCGCTGCAGATACTGACATTTACTGTGGCAAGCCCCGCAAATCAGAAAGCAGTCGCTCAACTTTGGTGGAACCAGCTCTGAAAAACTTTGTGACCCACCAGAAGGAAGGAAGCAGAGCTCACCAGGGCAAGAAGCAGAGGAAGCAACGTGCCAGACGGCCTGTGAGCCAAGCTCCTGCCAGAGGCCTGGCACCTGATCTCGGAGCCTCCCCGTCTCAGTTACTCAGTTTTATTTTATAGCAAGTGTGGTTTGAAAATGTGCGATGTGTTTTGACCAAATTCAATGCCTAAAGTGTAAAACAAAGACACAAAAATATCTAAACATTGCACACAGAACACTTTATACAATGCCTGGACTTTCCAAAGGCCCCCATAAGTGGCAGCTTTTCATATTATGCGTGTTGTTTATTATTATAAATAATTTGTAGCTTTGCATGGCACTCTGACTGAGCGCAACTACTGAGAATGCCTTCCAGTTCCTGAAGTCAAGCGACATGTAGTAGGAGTGGTTGCACCAGTGTTTCCCAGGGAAGGCCCTTATCAAATGGTAGAATTTTCTATGTAGTCTGAACACACTCGATTTTGTCTGATCTCAGAAGCTAAGCAGGCTCAGGCCTGGTTAGTACTTGGATGGGAGAATTTTCTGTGCAGTCTTTGTCCCAGGAAAGTGAAGAATTGGTAGGTCCTTCTTTGTCGTTATTGGCTCCTTCTTGCGAGCCAGACCCCTGATCTTGTTCCCACTGCTGCCCTCCAAAGTCACCTGCAGCACACAGAGCTGACACTAGGAGAAGCTGAATGTTCGGGCTCACACCACCAACACCAGCCACAGCTACCACCTCCTGCCATTCTCAGCTATCCCCTGAATTATCAGCATTTGAACACACCATTCCACACAGAGCCCAAATCCAAAAGCAATCGACAGCCCCTTGGAAAGCAGGGCTCTTAGGCACCCCGAAGCCAAGCCTTGGCGTGTGCGCTGCTAAACCTCCACCACAGAGGGATTTTCTGTAAGGATAGAGGCCTGTGGCAAGGAAAAAGAAGGAAGAAACTTAAGAAAGCAAAAACTGGCTTTAAAGAGTTTAGAGGTTGCCACGGGACCCTGCCAGTTCCACTCTAGGGTATGTGTAGGAGAGAACACATGTCCACACACAAGGGGCTGTGGTTACACTCACAACAGCCACAGGGCAGAAACAACCCAAATGTCTGTCAAGGGATACATGGATAAGCCAAATGTGTGCACCCACAGAATGGAAGATCGTCTGGCCTTAAAAAGGAAGATGTACTAGCATGTGCTATGACACAAAGGAACCTTGGGACCCAAAAGCTGTGTGGTATATAGCTCCACATATGTCAAAGTAGAGATGAGGGGAATCTGTACAGATGGAAAGCAAAACAGTGCAGGAGCTGGAGTGAAGGGAGATGGGGAATGACTGCTAATGCGTGCAAGGCTGTGGCAAGGGGCGAGGAGAGTATTTGGAAATGAGATAGTGAGGATGACTATGCATCCTTATGAATACACTAAAACCACTGAATTGTACACTTTGAACCGGTGACTGATATGGTATATGAATTATATCCCAACTTTTCTTTTATGTTTAAGTTAGGGGCTTGTTCCTCCTGCCTCAGCCTCGCTGGTGCTGGGTTTATTGGCATTCACCACCACACCTGGCTGAACTGTTTAAAAAGACTTAACAGGGACACTTCCTCAGTGCGGGAGGGAACTGATGACACTTACAGTGGCTGGCGGAGCATGGGAATTTTCTGTGCTTTAAAAATAAGGCACCACAGGAGAGAAAGAATATAGATGAGTGGCATAAATAGACTGAGTCAGTGACCTTTCACAACAAGCCATGGACCTTAGGAGCTGAATGTCAGCAGCAAACTCATCAGTGATTCTGGCACTGTGAGCAGGCCAGCCATGAAGAATCAGGGTCCACGTGAGCAGGGGTATGTGTTGTTATGGAAAGGGGTGGGGTTCCACAGGGCAGGGGTCCCATGAGATGTGGATGGCAACGTGATACCCCACCACCCCCACTGCACACTCAGCAAAGCTAAAAAAGCATCACATCTCCTGCAACATTACCCAGCACGCTCACCAGATGAAGGAAGGTGCTAGTGCAGGCTCTGCATGTTGAATAAACTCAGTGAGTCTGAAGAATCTAGAACTTCATCAGAAAGAGCCAGAGATAGGAAAGACAGAGCTCACAGCACAAGAGAGCACAGGAGCAAGACCAAGACGGCTGTAAGAGTCAGGCTGAGATTTACAAAAGAATTATGTGCTGTTGAATCCATTTTGGAACTCAAGCTAAGCATTGCTGGCCTGCATTTGAAAGATTCTTCTGGTCTGTAGGTTTTTTCCAAATGATGAGTCCAAATATAGCCAGGTCCTAAATGCCTGAATCTGTAAATGTTACCTTTTATGATAAAAGAAACTCTTTGAAGGTGACTATCCTGGATTATCTGTGTGGGCCCCAAGTGGAATACCAAGAGCATTTATAAGGAGGCAGAAGGATACTTGACCTAGAAAAAAAAGTAATATGACAGACTTGAGGGATGTAGCCACAAGCCAAGGAATGCCTGCATCCTCTAGAAGCCCAAAAGGGCAAGAAAAGATCCTTCTCTAGAGCTTGCAGCAAAAACATAGTCTTGCTGACACTTTGACTTTGGTCCAGTGAAAGGGATTTTAGATTTCTGCCCTCCAGAATAGGGGAATAAATGTGGGTTGTTTAATGCCATTAAGTTTGTGATAATTTACTACAGCATCTATAGTAAACTAATACAGACCTTCACTTTGTTTCCAACTTCTTAGGCACTGACACTAATAATGATTGTCTCTGGCACAAAACAATAACTTACCTCCATACTTTGGTGGGTGTGTTGTAGGGTACAAGGGTTATGGCCACAGAGGGCCTCCTTCCGAAGAATATTTTTATCTGATCACAGGTAATAAGTATTTATTATAGGAAAGTTAATTTATAAACCTCACAAAAACAAGAAGAAAGTAAAAATCAGTCATGATTCCATCACCCAGGAATACCAACCACTGTTCATGTTTTGATGTCTAAATTGTTGTTTTAGTTCCCCCAAACAAAAATCACTTCTGACTAAACCCTGGAGCATTTCTTTTGAAGCCATTATTAGGAAACATCAGTAATGACAAGCCCAATAATTAAAACCAACTGCCGCGCTGTCCTCGAGATATAAACATGGCCCCGGGTCTCTCTGTGTCACTGCACAACCAGCAAAATGAACTTGGCTCTTGACTCTAAGGAGAGGAAAATAAAAAGTGTATGATTCATCCAGCCTCTTTATCTGTGGATCTTTATAAATAATCTCAAACACTCATCAAGACCTACATGAGTCAAACACCCACCTTTGGCCCACCTGGCAGCCAACGCAGAAAGAAAACTACTCATCTAACTCACAAATGGCTGCTTTTTTCCCAGAACGAAGGACGAGTAACAAAGGCTCTCGGCACTGCAGATGCTCTGGTCTACACTAGGCATGGGACACAGCACAGATTCAGAATGAGCTGTGACCTTGGGTCCAAAAAAGAATATGGCATTGACCTTCAGGCAAGAAGCTCCACGTACCAGGGAGAAACAAACATGTTTAAATGATCACAACTCAGAGTGATTACTATCACAATGAAAGAAGAAAGGATAAGGTGAGTTGTTGAAAGGAGAGGAGTGATTAACTTTGTTAAATAAATGAAATTCTAGGACTGGGCTCTATCCCTGAGACGAAAAACATTACAAAATAGAAATGAAATTCATCATGTACTACTTAGATTATGCTTCACAGAATCATCCTATACTTGGGCTGGGAGAGCCAAGGTGATAAATTAATAGCGAGCCTCTGTTTCCAATTAGAGAGGGATTTAAATGAGATAAGCTCGGAATCCCCTCAGGTTTGACTTTGACTTTCTCACATGCAAAGCTCTGTATTGTTAAGACCATCAACTACTGAAGAAAAGAGATCAGTAAGGACTCAATTGCTTTTTGACTTTTAATTCCACTCAAACATAAAGTGAGAGCTTGTTTCCTAAGGTCCAGGAATCTTCCAAGGTTTAGGGCTCTTGAGTTTGCTTGATACTGCAGGAAAAACACTTTGAGAGGCACTGTGCTTGCATAGAAAACATGTTGTTTCTCTTACTGTGGTTTTTCCAGCGGTTGGAACAGGTGCCGGAGCTCATCGAAGCTGCACACAGGCAGCGGCCAGGGGAGCAGGTTGGAAGGACAGAGCAGCGTCTCCCTTCTGTGGCATATGCTAGTGGGGTCCCGTCTGTGGCCCTCCTCTCCTTGTTATCATGTCTTTCTAACTCATGCAAACTGCCTGCACAGCTACACAGTTTGTTCTGCTAAACTGGGGACTTTTTCCTACTGTAAGGAAGGAATGGGATCAAAAACCCAAGATACTATATTGCTATGGTCTAAATCAATGATGGCAAACCTTTTAGAGTTTTCAGTGATACAAACAGCCTGGCGTGGCACGTGTGCCATAGGCTCCCCACCATTGGTCTAAATGTTCCTAGCCTAACCAAGGCCCACGATGATGGTATTGGGAGTGGCACTGTGGGGCTTTCATTAAACCCTGAGGGCGAAGCCCTTGGGAATGGTATCAGTCAGGGTTTTATTGGAGAAACAGATATAACACAGGATGTACAAATTATAAGAAATTACAAGATTGGCTTACGATGGTCAGCCAGAGAGTTGTATGAGGAAGTGTGCATAGGGTGTCTGCACACTGAAGACCGAAGGAATCAGTTCAGGGTCTGGAGTTCACTGCAGAGTTCCGTGCAGGTTCACTGCAGAGCTCCATACCAGGAGGCCGATGAGTCTGCAATGGAAGGCTTAAGGATCCAAGGTGGAAGCCAAAGAGTCTGCACTAGCAGCCAGGAGACTAAGTCCAAGCTGAAGGTGAAGACTGGAGCTGCTTCAAAAGGAATGGAAGTTCCTCTGTCCTTCTTCATTTTCCTTTTATATTATCTAGGTGATGATCCACCCTAGGGTGGCTCCTCTACACCCCAGGGTGTAGAATTGCTGAGCCAATTGCTGGGCCAAGTTTAGTTATGCTTCTAAATTTCTCAAGTTGACATGATCAATCAACCACTACAGGAATGGATTAATGCCTTCATAAAATGAGGCTCCAGGGAGCTCTCACACCCTTTTTCCAACAGGGGACACAATGAAAGGAAGGCCAAATGCATCTCAGAAGGGGTGCTCAACAGAGCATGGCCGCACCCCCGAATCCCAGACTTCCAGCCTCCTGAATGTAAGAAATAAATTTCTATGGCTTATATGTCACTCAGTCTATGGTACTTTGTGAATTAGCCTGAAAGAACTAAGACAGATGTACATCACTGTCTTGTGCGTGGGTCCCTAGCTTCTCAGGGTCTGGAGGAAGACTGTGAACCGCAGTGAATGAACTCATCTGTCCCTGCACATCGATGTCACATTATTAACCACAGTGTCCTCGGCTTGTGTAAGTGCCATGGCTGTGTTGTCCTCACACTTCAGAAACCTCCCAAAGCCAGAGGACTCATTATCAAGCTTTCCTTTGTCAAGTTTCCCTTTTTCCTTCCACATTGAAAGAAAAATTAAACAGAATGTCATCCATGGGACATAAAAAATTGAATCAGCAAAGACCAAAAAAAACAAAAAAACAAAAAAACTTCAAAACCCCAATTATCCATTGAGTCATTGTGAAAAGTCTATCTTAAAACCCAGTCTCAAGGAATACCAAAGTTATAGTGAAATTTTTAATAAACTATAAAGGATAGTGTTAAAGAAGAGACCTTTTCAGAGAGAAGCTGGCTACAGACAGGCTCCTAAAGCAGTCGTCATCAAAGGGCATGGTGCTGCTAAGGTGACTACCGGGTGAGCTGTTGTCTCTTTAGAGGAAGTTGAAACAGAAGACTCAAGGAAAGAGCCACAGCAGGGTTTTCAGAGCCCTTTTCCTCTGGATTTAGACATCCGATGATTTCATCCAGTGCCATGGGTTTAAATAACACTTATGTGTCAATGAGTCACAAATGTATAGCTCTAACCAGACTTTGTTCCTCACCTCCAAACCTGTGTACCCAGTTGTCTAGTCAACATCTCCACCTGACAGTCTAACAGCACTCAGACTCCACAACCCAAAATGCAATCCCAATATTCCCCCCGAAACCTGCCCCAGCTCAGCTGATGGCAAACCCACCCTTGCAGGAGCTGGCCCTGAGACCTCTGGTTCATCTCTTGTTCTCACACCTCCCATCCAATCTATGGGTAGAACCCATTGGCCTCACCTTTGATGGAGGCCCAGATGAGCCCCCTTCATAACACCTTGGCCACTTCCATCCTGGCCTGACCCACCATTATCGTTCAGCTGGATTCTGTGGAAGCCTCCACACAGATCTCTCTGCCTCCATCTTCACCCCCCTCCACCCAGCTTCCACTCAGCACCTGGACAGAGCCCTTAAAAGCTCAAGTCAAGACATGTGCTCCTTGTTCAGAAACCCCCAGCATCTCATCAACCACGGAGCACAAGACAGAGCCATTATGAGGATTTCTTTGGCCTCACAGTCCCGGAGCTTTAGTCCATGGTCAGCTGGCTCCAAGGCAGAAAGAAACATCACGACAGACAGGCACGGCAGAGGAAAGTTGCTTACCTCATGGCAACCAGAAGCAGAGAAAGAAAAGAGGAGAGAGAGAGAGGATAGAAGAGGGGTGGCTGGGGTCAGCACACACCATTCTAGGTCATGCCCTCAGTGACCCACCTGATCCAACCTTTCCCACTTTCAAACAGCACATTCAGCTATGATCTAATCAGTGGATTAGTCCATGATGAGGTCAGCACCTGCATGATCCAGTCACCTTCTGAAATCCCATCTCTCAACACACATGCCTTTTGGGGAACATTTTATTTCCAAGTCATAATAATAAGCAAAAATACTTTAAGTTTCACAGAAGAATAAACTTAGCTTGCCCTTGCCCTTGCCCTTTGCCTCTATAATATTAAGGTGAGAAGCAGATAGAAACACATCCAAATGAACTTTTCAGAGAAAAATGTGGTGACTTGAAAGTTTTGCCTTCCCATGTGTTCCTCCTGTAATAGGGGACAGCTCAGCACCATGAATTCTGCAAGGACTCAGAAAACAAAGTATTTGGGGATGTTCCCTGGGGAAGGCAACTGCTCGGACTTAGGTTTTAGAATAAGCAAAGATGGATCAGAGTGTTTCAGAACCGAGGATTGGGGACATCGAGGCTGGAAAGGCAGGGAATGGTGTTATCAATGCCAATAATGGCTTCCATGTGTCAGATGCTCATGAGGTCAAATACGGCACCAAAATCTGCAGGTACATTTAGTCTTTTGTCTAATACTCAAAATAAGCTAGTTATAGCATGACTCCCATTTCACTGATGAGAAAACCAAAGTTCAGGAAGTTCAAGCAATTTTCTAAGATAAACTCATTAGTAAGACGCAGGGCTGGAATTCTAAGATATAGCTCAAGGAGCTCCAGCCCCTTCATAATATCTTTAATTACTTATTACTTTTATGTTTACTATATTTGCTAGTTGCTCTAAAAGCATGTGGTCTTTGAAATAAAACATCAGTACATCTTTTTCCCCAATTAAAATCAATCCAAAGACATAAAACACATTAATTCACAATGCTAAACAGGAAAAGACTGGTCAGGATGTTTCAGAAAGAGGCTCCCATAAAGAAAGCAGATAAGTCAGTGTCAAATTGTATTCAATTTAGTATTTTTAAGAATCATGAGGCAGAGCCTAAGATATATTTATAAGAGCACCCTGTACCAGTGTAATCACATAACACTTACAAAATTATACTCCAATAACATGGAACCAAATATGTAAAGGCAGGAACTCCTAGGTAGAAATAGCAGAAGCTGTTTAAAGTAATGGGGATGGGATGTTTTAGCCTACAATAATCAGTCTACAGTGGGTTACTCAAAACATAAATTCAAGAAAGGGCTGTACTTCCACCTCCACAGCCATTGCTACCCCTTCTCCGGCCAGACTCCTGCCCCGACAGGTGACTGAGAGAGCAAGTCCTCACCTGGGATGTTGTGTATGGTGATGGCCAGGATGAGCAGCGTGATTCTCCTCCAGCTGCTGCTGCTGGGCTGAACCAGGTGCTCCCGAGAAGGTGCCAGGGTAGCAGGGCCCTCTGTGGGGCCGCCAGCCATCACCTTCCTTCTCTGGTACGCATCGCCGTTCTCGCTCTTGTCTGAGCAAAAAGAGAGGGAGAGGTAGAAAGAGGTTTGAAAATGCATACATTGACACTTGGGCAAGCAATAGCAAATGGAAGCTTTCAAGACCTAGAACATTCTACTTCTACACTGGTGGTTCATTCATTCACCTGCAGGCAGTTATGCAAGAAACACCAGCTGGATAGACATTCAGTGCCTAGTGTACAGGTACGGTAGCAGAAAGGATAAAAAGATGAAAATTCAGAGTCCTAGCCATGCATGATAGTACATACCCATAATCGCAGCACTGTGGGAAGCTGAGACAGAACAATCATAGGTTTGAGTCCAGCTCCGGCAACCTAGTGACTTAGTGAGACAGTCTCAAAATAAAAAATTTAACAAAGGGCTGGGGGGTATAGCTCAGTGCAAAGGCCCTGGGTCCAGTCCCCGGTACTGCAACAAGCAATGCACACAGGACGGGAAGTGATTTTGTATTCTTTCTTTTCTTTTTGGTGGTACTGGAGTTTGAACCAAGACCCTTCACACTAAGATACATCCCTGACCTTTCACTTATTTTTCCCCCAGTACTTTACTTAGGAACATTTTTGTGAGACAGAGTCTTGCTACATCACTTGAGTTGCCCAGGTTGGGCTCAAATTTTTGATCCTCCTGCCTCAGCCTCCCAGAGTACTGGTATTATGAGCATGTACTACCACACTTGGCTGGTTTTGTACATTTTAAGTTAATGATATGTAGACAACTCAGGCTGCGTTGGCTGGTCAGGAAACTGATAAACATTTGGGATTTCAGGCACTGATAGGTATTAGGGACATAAACAGGGCAGTTCCACATGTAGCCCATGAACCAAACAGGATTGGGGCCCAGGTGCTCAGCTTTGTCCTGGACTTCTAGTGAACACTGTTGATTCTTTGGGCTCCCTCTAAACCCACAGGCCTGCCTCAACTGCTCTCATGTACAAGTTGATAAGAACAAAAACAGGGCTCTGGGATGTAGCTCAGCAGCACAAGTGCCTGCCTGGCAAGCGTAAGGTGCTGAGTTCAATTCCCAGTACCAAAAAACAAAATAAAACAAAAAACAAAAACAAATTTCTCCTTAGCAGATTTTATAGCATAAGGGAAGACAGACAGGGAAGACAAACAATACCTTTGCACCTAAAGGGCGGGATGCACATTCTCTACCAAGCACCTAAAGTGGTACTGATTTTTACCAATGCCACCAAAACGTTGGAACCTGAATGCTGGGCAGGCAAGACACCCAGAGCTGGGAGAAGCCATGAGCTAAGCCAGTGTCGAGTTCCTGAACATAACAGGAGCAGCAGGAAGGGAGTCAACCAGAGCAAAGACACAAGCCTGGCCTTGGGATCCCAATGAGGGAAAACAGTGCTAGGGCTAGGTACACTGCAAAGGTGAGATAAGCCACCACCTGGTAACAGCCATGACTGAGTCCACAGTGAGGAAGATTAGTCCAAGCAAATCACTGGTGAGCCCAGGAGGCATCCAGAGTGGTGGGTGCTCCACACCTTTCCCCGTAAGGTTGGTAAAGACTCTGCGGTGTCCACGGAGATGAGTGCACACGGCAGCTGCCAGGCACACGGGGTGGGGCTGGGGGTGCCAGAGCCAAGTGACACAAGACATCCTGACATGGCAAAGGTGCAGGCGCTTTCAAAGTAGGGCTTGGCAAAGCAAAGTAGGAAGGATATTTAGGCATGACGTGGTCTATGTCAAACACAAGTGGAAACCTCTGCAAGGCTGGTGGATAGGTGACATTGGGACCTGCTCTCCAACTCAGCCTGGATCCTTGGAGGCTCATTTGTAGAGATTAATCTCCTTTCATAAAGGAGGACACTGAGGACCAGAGAGGTAGAGCAGGTTGTCCCAGGTCACACAGCCAGTCCACAGGGGTTCATGGGTCCTTTCCCTCCAGAAGTCACTCTCTCAGCAGGGGTCTCAGGTTGGGTAGAGTGGCATGGAGACAGGTGGTTAATCTGTGCATTTTCTCACCAAAAAGGGTAGGTGGGAGTAGTCACCAAGGTGAGATACCCACATGACAACAGAGGGGGCACTCAGTAGGGATCTTGTATCTATACTCAACTCCTGCTCAGGACAAACCTGAAAACAATGCAGAGAAATGATGTTTCTTAACCATTTATCCCAGCTATTTCTAATTGGAAAGTGGCTTGAAGTAGGAAACATTTATCAATGCCAAGCCAGGTTATAATTCTTTCAGGAAGGTGGAAAGAAAAGCCTTTTTGCCCTTAGAAAAAAAATGTTGCCCATTATACAATATGTAGAATTGAGCATCTAAGAATCCAGAGGCAGAAGGGAGCCACTGGGGAGGAGGGTGTCAGTCACCTTCCTTTGCACTCAGACACTGCATTGCCACATGTGCAGAGGAACGGATAGATGCTCCTGGCTCATTCTGAATCACCAGGTGACTTCTTTGGATACAGCTGCTTTCCTCTTCTCCCAAACAGGGGATGTGATTCTTTCTCCAGCACATCAGCAGACAACTCCCACTGGAGAGGTGAGCAAATCTGCTGCCTAGGAAGCTCCACCCCTCTAATGACACAAGCCGCTGGGGTCCACCCATTCACAATTCTGAACCATCTTGGATCAGCAACTGCTTTTTTTCTTTCTTCCTTTCTTTCTTCTTTCTTTTTTCTCTCTTTCTTCTTTCTTTCTTTCTCCCTTTCTCCTTTTCTTTCTTCTTTCTTTCTTTCTTTCTTTCTTTCTTTCTTTCTTTCTTTCTTTCTTTCTTTCTTTTTGTGGTACTGGAGATTGAACCTAGGTCAGTGATGGTGAACTTTTTAGAGCTTTCAATGATATAAACAACCCACCGCAGTATGGTTACCATAGGTGTACCACCACTGACCTAGGGCCTTCACGCTGAGCTACAACTCACAGCCCTTTTTATTTTTCACTCTAAGAAAGGTTCTGTGAAGTCTCTAAGTTGCCTAGGCTGCACTCAAACTTGTGATTCTCCTGCCTTGTATCCTCCTAAATAGCAAAGATTAGTAAACTAACACAAGGGGCTAGCAACTGCTTACGAATGCACAAGGTAAGTCATAATCCACTCTGCAGCAAAAGATATACAGATGGCTTTGAAACTAGTTTTGAGTCCTTCTAGATTGAAGGAGCTCAGAGTGAGAACATCTTGGGAGGTAAATGCTCCATTAACCTTCACTTTCTAAGTCCTTGAGACCCATCACATGAAGACACAGAGTGGCCATGGTTCCTAGGATGATGGACTGCTTAAATCAAATGGGCCCAATAATGGAATCTCAGGGCTTTGATGAATATGGTGATACTAATTAACAGATCAGATCAGAAGACAGCTTAAACAATATCTCCCAAGATGTGGATATGATGTGGTTGGATTAGCACAAGTAGGCAAATCTGCCTCTCCCAAATGCGGACAATTCATATTGCTGGAGAAATATTCTTTTAAAACCCATTACAAAGCATGCAATAAAGAAGAGTCCAATGTCTATTCACTATACAGTAAGTACATAGAAACAACACCAAAGACCAACAAAAAGTATAGAATAATCTATTTACTATATTTTTTCCTCCTACTTGTTTCCCAGAAATTCAGCATAATTTGGGAGGAGGAATTCAGGTATCAACACGAGCAATGACAATATTTGACACATATTTGGTTCTGATTCTTTAATCATATATAAATTAGAGTTAGTACACATCTGGGGCTGTGGGGCCACTCCTCACCCACCTGAGTTTGGGTAACACTTCAGGGCCAATCCTCCTTCCTTTGTCCTAAGAGAAACATAAATAAAAATAACAAACACCCAGGAAATCTCTACAGCTCCAGGCCAGAGCACATGCAGGTTAGATCCCACAGCTTGGCCAGTGGTAGCCTTTTCCCTACTTGAATTTCATTAATGGTTCATACGCAGAGCCTGCACATCATGCATATGATTAAAACTGAATGAACTGTGGGAGAGTCACATGTACTAGATGCACCTAAGATGATTCGGCACCCCGTCAATCATTTCTGTCAATCATATCCAGAGAGATCCAATGAGAAACACCCAGGGAAGGGTGCACATCTTTTAAATACAAAAGTCTGATTTATCTTTTCCTTCCTATTCCCCCACTGCCCTGGCACCACTTTTGTGGTTCATGCTATCTTTTTGTTTCCATTCACATCGACTTGCACCCTGAGCACACATTACCCTTAACTTCAACACATGTAATTGCTTTTTCTCTTACCATCAGGTGTACACTTGCAATTCTTTATTCACAGTACACAAGAACCTGGACTCTATCTCTGGGACACATCACACACAATATCAGAATAACTTTCCTTCTATAATTAATGGTGAACTTGAACATGAAATAATGACTCAAGTGGTTAGCATTGACCTTGGCACCTAGACCATGATGAAAGAATTGCTCAGTACTTCTAAAGAAGACATACATAAAAAAATAGAGGAGCATAGGAAAATGATAGAAACATTGAATAAACAATACAGGAAATAATTAGAATGCATGGAACATTCAAAGAGATATCCAGGCAATTAAAAATTCCATTGAAAGCTGGCAAAACTTCTTGAATGAAACTGAGGATAGACTTTCAAACCCTGAAGACAGGATAGCAGCCAAAGGAAAGATCTCTTAAAAATAACGAGGAACCGGGAAATAACAATTCAACAGATGCAAGATGGTGCAAAGATAAACAATATAAGACTGATAGGTGTTGATGAAAAAACAGGAGCTAACACAAAGAATATATAAAAACTGTTTGCTGCAGTAAAAGCAGAATGTTTCCCAAGCATGGGAAAAGAATCAATTCACCAATCGAAAGAAACAGCCTGGCAGAGTGGATCAAGAAACAAAATCCAACAATATGCTGTATACAAGAAACATATTTAGTTCAAAAGGAAATCTGTAGACTGAATGTCAAAGGATAAAAAACAATATTCCATGCAACAGGAACCCAGAAAAAAGCAGGGGTAGCTATTCTATTTGCAGAAAATGTGAACATCAAACCAAGATGATCAAAAGAGATGAAGAAGGTCACTATAGGCTTGTTAGGGGGAAAAAAGAGGAAGAGGTAACAATCATAAACATACATGCACCAAATGTGGGAGTACCAACTATGTAAGACAAATATTAATACAAATGAAAAATCAATAACCAATAAGATAGTTGTAATTGGGAACCGTAATATGCCATTGTCACAAAGAGATAGATCAACTAGACAAAAAATCAGGAAAGAAATAACAGAGCAAAACCAAACTTGTGAACAAATGCACTTAGTAGACCTTTACCACATGCTCCCCCCAGCAACATCAGAATATACATTCTTCCCAGCTGCACATGGCATGTTCTCTAAAATAGACCATATATTAGCCCACAGAACTTGCTTAAGTAAATGCAAAGGAATTGCAATTATCCCATACATATTATCTGACCATAGTGCAATGAAATTAGAGATTGACAAAAGAAACTGCAAGAACTCCATAAATACATGGCAATTAAATAGCACCCTCCTGAACAACCAAAGGGTCACAGATGAAATAAAAGAAGAAATTAAACAACATCTGCAGTCCAAAAAAATGGAAATACAACTTACTGGAACCTGTGGGATACAATGAAAGCAGTCCTCAGAGGGAAATTTGTAGTGGTGTATTCTCACATTAGGAAAACAGAATGAGAAAAAGTAACCAATCTAATGCTGCACCTCAAGCTTCTAGAAAAAGAAGAGCAAGTCAAGCCCAAAGCTCAAAGAAGGAAGGAAGATAACAGCAGAAGTTAACACAATTGAGATGAAGAAAATAATATGAAGAATTAATGAATCAAAGAGTTAGTTCTTTGAAAGAATAAATAAAATTGATAAACCCTTAGCCAAACTTCTCAAAAAAAGGGAAATAAAAAACTCAAATTTATGCAATATGGAACGAAAAGGGTGAAATCACTACAGAATCTGTGGAAATTCAGAAGGTCATTAGTACCTGTTTCAAAAATCTTTACTTGCATAGAATGGAAAACACAGAAGAAATGGACAGATTTCTAAAACACATATGAATTATCAAAGCTGAATCAAGAAGATATAAAAATTTTGAATAATCCAATATCAGTGAGTGAAATTGAAAATGTAATTAAAAACTTACCAACAAAGAAAAATCCAAGTCCTGATGGATTCATAGCTGAATTTTATAAGACATTTAGAGAAGATTTAATGCCAATACTCCTCAAACTCTTTAGTTGAAAGGGAGGCAATTCTTTCTAACTCATTCCTGGAGGCAAGTACTACTCAAAACCAGAAAAAGACCCAACCAACAAAGAAAACTACAGGCACTCTCCCTAATGAACATAGATGCAAAAATCTTCAATAAAATACTAACAAACAGAATGTAGCAAATCATCAAGAAGATTATACACCATCACCAAGTGGGATTCACCCCAGGGATGCAGGGATGGTTCAATATATGTAAATCAACAAATGTAATACACCATATTAACAGATT